>NC_061117.1:138941767-138955502 GCF_002878395.1 Capsicum annuum
TTTAAGAAATAAAATGATGAAATAGTCATGTGTATCAATCTTGAATATCTCAACTATCATAAATCATTAATAAAGAAATTTGGGTGTAAACCCACTTTGCAAAATCATGAATTTCAATAGTAGAAATTGAATCTTTGGGCACAAGAACAAAAAAAGTGTTCTTGTTAAAACCCCACATACCTTGGATTATGGATTTAAGATGAACAAGCTTGATTGAGAACTCTTCTTCACACATTCTAAGTTTATTGATGCCTTTGACTTGAAAAATTTAATTCTTGGACAACTTGGTGAAATCTTTGGAAGATTCTTAAATTTCTTGGAGAAGATTTGATTTAGGATTTTAGAAGAATATCCTAGTTTCTTGATCTTTTCCTTGGAAGAGATTGAGAGATAATGAAGGTTTTATCCACTACTCGTATATATATAGAGGCTAAAAATGAGTGGAAAAGACCAAAATACTCTTTTAAAAACATCCTTGAGTTGCTGGAAAAATGTACTTGACTCCATCCGTGACAGGCCCTCAGGTCCGTGATAGGCAGTCACGAATGGTCGTCACAAAAAGGGGTCCAATTCTTGATTTTCTGCCCAGGGATGATGAAGGCTGATGAAGTCATTAGAAATGTCGTCAGAATGTGACGACGTCATCAAAAATGGCGTCAGAAATGTGATAGCCCGTCAGAACCGTCGTCACGGTTTACCATCTTGACATGCTGGAGTAAAATGGGCATAACTCTTTGCTCCGCTATCGAATTTTGGAAAAATTTGTATCGTTGGGAAGCTAATTAAATTATATATCTATTGATAGGTCATGAGATAAAAAATTCCTAGTATAATGAGAGATATTATCGTTTGAAGTTGACTATACCAATATCCTCCCAAGAATTCAATCGGTAAAGTATGTTTTGATTCGCCCAATCGTTAGGACATCTTTAAGGCCTTAATACACACCATCCTTGATTAGAAAACAACCAAAGCACTATAATTTATTTATCAAGAGATTGATTCATAGTTGAATTATTGGTTAGAGTCTCCGGGAATTACAAAATGGCTCTAACTTCCTCACCGGGTGTTTGATTCGGGTGAATCTTATGTCGATGGAAAGCTTATCCAATTCTCCATGAGATAAACAACAATCTCCATGAGATAAACAGCAATCAATTTGGAAGTCATCCATATTCACTCAAAATATGGATTTAGGCTTAATAAATGATCGGGGTATTACAATATTTCCCCCTTGGAAACATTCGTCCTTTAATGTTGCTTTTTGGCCAAGAATATAGAGAAAACTGAAGACACACAGCTGAAACAACTTGCTAATCTAAATCTATATCTTTCTAAATTTTTAAGTACTTCATTGAATGTATAAAATTATGATGAGAGTAGCTATACATCTAGATCTGAGACCGAAAAAGAATAGATAGAGGACAACTGTAATTCTCGACTGAGTTTGAGCTGATTTGCTTCTTCCTATATTAAAGAGCGGGCTCATACTGAGAGTTTAGAATTCACTTGATGTTACAATGGTGCAATCATAATCATAAACGACAAAGAGATAATTTATGTAGGCATAGGTCATGAGAAACAAGAATAAGACTACAGAATGGGTATTACATTGTCTGGACTATTATACTTGGAAAACAAACATTGTTAAATGAATGCTTACAGACTGAATCACAATTATATGTCCGAATGTGAAACTGATGTCTGATACACATACTGAACTGAATTCATAGATTTTTGGGTATAAGCAACTACTTACCGGATTGCCTGTACTTATGAAACTTCGAGTGGTAAGACCAGACTAGTTTGAAAAAAAAGGGAAGGCCATAGAAACCTATCTGCCAAATTTTAAAAACTGGGTTGCTAGCTATGAAAACTGAATCGCACTAGATACTCATACTTAAGTAGAGGATTTCTTCAACACCCTCCCAAGGAATTCTAATGGTCTGAAGGAGCAAAGAACTTTAGGCAAGATCTAAACAAGACATCTGAATAAGAAATCATAAAATTACCATAATCCCATAACTTGAAACCTAAACCTATGAATCATAAGTTAGGATAAAAGTACTAAGCTTCAAGCAATAAGCTTCAAGCAAGGCAAATCCTTACTCTCAAACTCAACCACACTTCTCAAACACTCTTTCGACTATACTATACCTTCTGATACTATACTTGATCAATTCAACTTACAATCCTCACATGACGCCGATACTTCCATCTACTCATATCCCCTCGAACCAAACCCCCTCATCATCTTCATGCCTAACCTAGAACCACAAGATTTGCCACATAACCCCATTATGAATCATGAGCTCCCACAAATCTACATTCTTACAACCTCTTACTTTAAGAGTTATTCTCATTACCACTTCGACCACTTAAGAGTTATTCTCATTACCACTTTGACCACTCCAATCCACTTAGCACTAGCTATTTAATGATGCGCAAGGCACCAATCCGCATGCACATAAACACGACATTTAAGCCTATCTTCATACCCTACACACCTCTTATCAAGAAAGATTTCCATGCACTCACCTCAAGCACACCTGACATACTCCTAGCTGATCAAGTCCTACACAAATGCTTCACTCCAATATTCCTTCCAACTCATGGAATTATACAAAATAAATACACCACAATCTTCCCAATCATAACCCATTAAACTTCAACTAACCATAACATGTATCAAAGACTTAGCCTCAATCTTACTTTACCTTACCGTCTAGCTAAAGTAAGCATGCCACCCTCTATCGTTGATAAGGAAATGTCTCCTCTTTTCTGACTAAATAACTATTCACCACCACTATCTTAGGTAAGGAAAGATAACTAAAAGATTAGAGCATGAGGATCTGACACATGAATAGATGCTATGAATAACTTGACACTCAACTGAGTTTTGAGGAATAGAGCATTTAACATCATAAACCCATCAAAAAAATATGGCCCGGGGACATGCACGATATAAATCTAAATTCTGATTATTAAAAATAGCACTTGAACATATCACAAAGCTTACGTACATAAGTCAGGTGTTGCATGACCTAAATTGGGAATTCGTAACTATGAAATATGATTCCAACTGGTGAAAGGTCTGAGACTCTGCATTTCGGTAACTAAGTGAGGACAGGATTCTTTATGGCATAGCTGGACATGGATCATGATCATGGAATAAAAATGCAAAGCATGAATAAATATAGGAATGACTAAAAATACTGAAATAAGAATGGGTCGAGCAGTATCCCTTCTTATATCTATTCCACAACTTATTGGCATACCTACTAGAACTTGACAACCTAACCTGGTTAATTGTTCTACTATCTCCCCTTTAGACTAAAGCCATCACGCTCCTTGACTCAATTATTAGGAACATCGTTCATTACCTAACTAGTCTTCCTCCACCTAGCAACTCCACGACACTTACTAATTACACCTCATACAATGACCTTAGAAAAAAAAAGCAGCCCCATAGCACCTTGGGAAAAATTTCTCACCAAGAACACAGAATCAAACTTAATTACTAGTCAACCTGACTCAAGCTCTTGCCTATACTGTCCAAGCCTATTAGATAACTTCTCTGTAACTAGCACCATTAACCAAGAAATCATCACATCCACCTTCATATCTACCAATTCTCCAAGCTTAATGCCTAGCGCTCAGCATAACTTACAACTCTACCTTACACACACAATTCTCACTTGGAAACTGTAAAATAAAATGTCAATAAACACTAGTCCACTTAAACCCCGTAATAACAATAATTGGTCATAATCATATGATCTCTCTTATTTATAATCCATCAGCGCACCCTCTTTCTACTCATCATTACTATCTATCCTTCATACACAGGTTAACTTAGTTCATAACTCTCTAAGCCTCAACTTAACATTCCTTTGCAATCTCAGAGGCACCTAAGTTAACAACACTCATCCACAAAGTATCCTCATCCATAACCTATACTTGTCTTGTGCAACATACCGTCAACAACTATTTTCATACCTTAAGTAAACTATTATTTACCTCCACTAATAACTCCTTCTCTTTTTCTTCCATGAGCTGACACACAAGAATAATATCACTTCATCACTAACTCGATCAAATGTAAAAGGCTCGGCTATACATACTTCCAATAAATCACACCTTCCACCTTTCTTGCCACTACACCTCTAAACCCAGTTCCAACCAGCACGAGGAAACATGATACACAAAGAGTCGATAGTGAATCAAAATAGGCCTCACCCGACTTCACTAGTTTTTTTATTTCCAACATCATTACGTTAAAAAGAGTATGAGAGATAGAAACTCTCAATACAATATTCAATAATCTAAGAATACACATCTTACTCTATCTTAACTAAAAGAAACATAAGGGAGAGGGCATAACATTGAACTTAGGAAACTCATAACACGTTGGTAACCTCTTCTCAGGCTGCTTTGTGAAACTTCTAAAATTTCTCTATTATAATTCTAAAGGCATTGTCAGGGAAGGAAATTAAAACTTGGAAATCATGTTACCTCAAAAAAAATACATAGATAAAGAAGTATAGAGTATCATTATAGATTCTGAGAGGGAATCTGAAAGCGACACTAACTTGGGCTTATTGCACGATTCATAAGAAAGGCATGATAAGACACTAATAGGATACTTTCTAGCTTATTTAAAACTCCATAACTATCTGTGGAGAGTGTTTAAGAAAGTACTATCTACAAAGAGTTGAGCTTGACTGTCTCTAATACCTCTAAAATAAGGCGGGGATGCCCTGAATAGAGGAAGATAAGAATCTGCATAAGTTTCTCAAAGAACCTTTCTATAGCATGATCTAAGACTTGAAGGAATGGAGACCTTTTCTAAATATCTTGTAGCCTCTCAAAGAAAAGTACATACGTCTCCATACCGTTTCACAAGACTCTATTAGACACTGCTTCATAGACACCCTAGGACACTTGAACTCTGTACTCTGATACCAAGTTTGTAACGCCTTGAAATTTGAGTCCCAAGACATCACACGGTGCTTAGGGGCACAAGTGACCCCAAGCTAACCCTTCTACTGGCTTAATTCGTAAACAACTGGATAAAATGATTAAATATATATAAAATAAGCGAAAATATAGAAATTCTCTGAACTTGATCAATATAAACATAAACTTTATAAGATTAAAACTCTACTTTTACCAAACAAAACTAAAACTGAATACATCAACTTCTACTGACTGTCTATGAAGCCTCTACTAGTACTAACTTTAGATAGCCGGGTCATGACTAACAACTATCTAAGCTCAATACGACTAAAATAAGAAATATATAATTTTTCTCGAACTGTATAACCAACTCAATCCCTCGAATCAAAAGGACTCGTCACCTGCTGAATGGGATTCCAGACTGACTGAATACGGTATCTGTGCTACAAGTTGCACCTACATTATAAGACACTGTAGCAAATAAAAATATATGAGGGTCAGCACTTTAAGGAATGTATTGAGTATGTGGGGATGCAATGTAACGTTATAAATAATATTATAAATGATTATTAAAACCATGCATGCTGACGATAACAACTTTTTTCGCTTGAATTAACTAAAATATATTCCTTGTAAATCATCAATAATAGTACACACATTATAAATCTCATAATCATTATACTCAACTCAAACTCTTTAAATCATGAATTAGAGTGACTCGGTAACTCATGAAAACTTGGACTATTATGGACTTGGGAGTTTCTTATAACCGACATAACTACACCATATGAGCCGCATGGAGTCCAACGTATTTCCCTCCTAAGGAGAGAACCCTATATTGGCGGAAGCATCGTACTTTTGCCAGGAAGTACAACCTTAATTTCATAATCACAATCCCACACTCAGCCTTTGGCCCATAATTATCAACATCAATCCTACGGTGGCACGTAGTTTTAGAGAAATACCAAATTTCTCACTTGGTGCTAAATACTTATCCCAGACTCAACTCAGAACACGTTAGGAAATCCACCTTAATCAATATCAATTCATGGGTCTATCATGAAGACCAAAATAATAATATATCTCATCGGTAAATCATATACAACTATGGATTCCTAACTCGACTCAAAATCAAACAATCTTTCTCAACAACAAGATTTATCAATTCATTTAGTCATGGCAATATCAATAACTTTGAGGAAATATCAAGACTTATTACAACAACTCAATCTTATGAGTCAATATACTCAATAATCCAATTTGTCATAAGGAAGCTTAAAGCTTGACATATGTCTTGAAAGCATTTGAAATACCAACTCATGGTAGGACATGAAATTCACAATATTAAATATCAAGTCATAATTTGGAAATTGTAAAATAGTCATGTATCAAAAACTTCAAGAAAGCATCATAGAACTCATTCTTGACTCTCAAGCTCAAATATAAATATATATATATATATATATATTCAATAATCAAACTTCTCATAGAAAAGCTTAAATCATAACTCTTATCTCATATCATTCGAAAATCATCAACTCATAATAACAATATTCAACTCATGGTATAAGTTCTCAATTTAAAAATAAAATGATGAAATAGTCATGTATATCAATCTTGAATAGCTCAAATATCATAAATCATTAATAAAGTAATTTGGGTGTAAACCCACTTTGCAAAATCATGGATTTCAATAGTAGAAATTGAATCTTTGGGCATAAGAACGAAAGAAGTGTTCTTGTTAAAACCCCACATACCTTGGATTATGGATTTAAGATGAACAAGCTTGATTGAGAACTCTTCTTCACACATTCTAAGTTTCTTGATGCCTTTGACTTGAAAAATTTAATTCTTGGACAACTTGGTGAAATATTTGGAAGATTCTTAAATTTCTTGGAGAAGATTTGATTTAGGATTTTTGAAGAAAACCCTAGTTTCTTGATCTTTTCCTTGGAAGAGAATGAGAGATAATGAAGGTTTTCTCCACTACTAGTATATATATAGATGCTAAAAATGAGTGAAAAAGACCAAAATACTCTTTTAAAAACATCCTTGAGTTGCTGGAAAAATATACTTGATGCCATCCTTGATAGGCCGTTAGGTCCGTGATAGGCCATCACGAATGGTCGTCATAAAAAGGGGCCCAATTCTTGATTTTCTGCCTAGGGCTGATGATGTCGTCAGAAATGTCGTCAAAATGTGACGACATCATCAAAAATGGCGTCAGAAATGTGACAGCCCGTCAGAACCGTCGTCACCATTTTCCAGCTTGACATGCTAGAGTAAAATGGGCATAACTCTTTGCTCTGATATCAGATTTCGGCAAAATTGGTATCATTGGAAATATAATTAAATTATCTATCTGTTGATAGGACATGAGCTAAAAAAGTCTAAGTATAATAAGAGATATGCTCATTTGAAGTTGACTATACAAATATCCTTCCAAAGAATTCAATTGGTAAGGAATGTTTTGATTCGCCCAATCGTTAGGACATATTTAAGGCCTTAATACACACCATGCTTGATTAGAAAACAACTAAATCAGTATAATTTATTTCTCAAATGTTTGATTCATGGTTGCAGTATTGGTTAGAGTCTCGGGGAATTACAAAATGGCTCTAACTTCCTCACCGGGTGTCCGATTCAGGTGAATCTTATGTCGATGGAAAGCTTATCTAATTCTCCACATGATAAAAAGTTTAATTTAGGGAAATACAACATGATATAAACAACAATCAATTTGAAAGTCATCCATATTCACTCAAAAGATGGATTTAGGCTTAAGAAATGATCGGGGTATTACAATAATCAAATTATCAGTCCCTTCAAGTCATAAATGACTTAGGGAAACTATGGAGAAGCCCTAACGGTGAAGATATGCAGAAATATGAGAAATGAACAAAAGGTCGTTGCATTACTAGTGCTAGACTAGCCTCCATCAGTAATCTAAAGTGCTGCCTAAATGGGTTTACTAAACTGGCCTTGATGCTAATATGGCTAACTTGGAGAGTACCTACCTTGAGAATCACTACTTATGAACCAGGAGCTACTACGACTTCCATTGAACTTACCCTAATATCGCGGCCTCTTATTGCTATTGCATGGGCCTCGTAATGCATCTCTTCCATAAGTTAAATATGATCCAAAATCTTAGAAAAAGACCTACCAGCAATATCCAAACTTTGTGTAGACATATAAAGAGGAAGTCTCAATCCACAAACAAAGCAATAAATCCTTTCATAATCAGTAGTTAGAATATAATTTGCATGCCTAGCCAACTTATGAAATCGAGCCTCATACTCCACAACAGTCATAGAGCCCTACTCCAACCTCGAGAATTGATATCTCAAATAATCCCTAAGTTTGTGAGGCATGTACTTCTCCAAAAAGATCTTAAAGAACTGGGTCTAAGTCAAAGAGAAAGATCCAGAGAGTCAAGAATAAAGATGACCTCTCTACCAATGTCGAGCTGCCAAGTCTAACTGCCAAGTCCAAATTATGGATCTTATCCTCATAAGCAATCAAGAAATCATATGCATCCTCGCTCGATGCATTAGAAAACCTGGGCGGAGCCAAGCTCAAGAATCTACCAAGCATCTTCTACTTCTCGACTGACATAGCACGTTGAGAAACTACTGGCTAAGCAACTATAACATAATAGGACCTTAACTCTGGGATTTGCAGCTATAGTTTACGCCCCCACCTTAGTACCACTCTAATATATAGATTATGCATCATCATATGGTGCAACACCAACCAATTCTAAAATCTAAACCAAAGCATCCCAGAGCACTAAAGAAGAAAAGATTCCTGGTGGATCCTAGGCTGGTCCTTGGCCCAGTGCTGGCTGGGGTGGAAGAATCTCTAGCTCGAGAGTGAGAATAGGGTCTAAGGAAGACCCTTTATCCTAGACTCTAGATGGGGACACATACATAGGCTATCCATGACCTCTAGGTCATCTATAAACAACGACAGCTTCCCTAGGCTCAGTCTTGGGACCTTCATCTTGTATAGCGGTAGCACATGTCCTAGCAATCTATGAAAAAGTGAAACCAATGGAATAATTTAAAAGCCAACTAAAACTCTTAGCACAAAATAAGTGAAGAACTTATAAAAATGTCTTATAGCCTCTATAAGATAAGAAAAAGGCATCATCATTTCAATTTGCGGGACTCTACGAGGCACTTGCTCTTGTACTAATAATATCAGTGAACCTAGGCTCTAATACCAATTTATCATGACTAGATTTATGAGTCATGATGGAACCTACTCTGTCTCACCTGTAGGTAAGCCAAACCATAGCCTGGACCTAGATGCAGTGGGCTAATTTGGTGAAAAATGACCTAAAAGCTAGAAATTAACAATTAACGACTTAAATAACACTAACATAGTCATAAAGGTCTAATAGATAGATAGAAAATCCATAACCATCTCAAGAATAAGTAATGTCGATACAAGAGCTATCATAAATGAACTATGAGTACTAAATAGTCAAATATATTCTATCTCGAGGATGAAAAAATAGACATAGCTAAATAGAAGGAAAAAAAGGAAACTTTGGCTCTAAGAGATCACCCCATTTCCAAAATTAATCATGCACAAATGTCAAATCAGCGGTGACAACTAGTACTCAGATCTGCACCAAAGGGGTACAAAATTGTAGTATGAGTACCAAAACCATGGGTACTCAGTAGGAATCGTTGGCCAGCTATTCTAAATAATGATATAAATATGATAAGATACAATAAAATAAGCTAAGTCAAGGTAAAAAGGAAAAAACCTAGAAATAAGCTCTAACCCCATTGTACATAAATAAATAAATGCATATGAGATATTAACATAAAGATCACACCATTATAACTACAAGATTGGCCCATATAAGACAATAAGTATGGAAAAATAAAAAACCCAACATAGGTACCCATAAGCCTGGAGGGTACAATTAAGGAAAATAAGCAATCAAATATCCATAAATCACCAAATTATCATGACATAACCAAGAATCCATCTAAATTGTATCATTTCATATAGAACTCCCAATGTCGGACTCAAATCAGAACTCATATTTATAAACTATATCAACGAACCATATAACTAAGCCATACTGATAAACTAATCCAATATAATATTCTAATACCATATCTAATAATTCATGCCAACAATCATTCCCTTAGTCTATGTCAATAGTCATAATCCTATGTTATTTTAATAATCGTATCTATAAGCCACCAATCATATCTATAAACCATTGATCATAAGTATAAGTGTAACGCCCCAATTTTTCTAAATCGAAATACTACACGGTGCTTATGACCCCGAAGGAACACAAGCTAACCCATGACTGATATCTGTACCTGTACTCTACATAGTATACTTGTAAAATGTGGAAAACATGAACAATAGGCCATAAGATTCAACTGAATAAGGAAACTGTCAAAACATGACATCCATGTAGGTAACAAATACCCAAAATAATTAAAACTGAACTGAATCTAAATACTAAATCTGGAAACCTCTAAGTACTGTCTGAATAAGGAGTTGAAGGAACATGTCTCCAACTAACTCCGTAAACTAAAATCTAACTGAAATAATAAATGAATAAATCAAGTAATATCTTCCTTGAATAAAGAGGACTCATTGCAACTCTGTGTGCTAAATGCGACTGCTACTGCTGGTCTAGAACTCGTGTCTCTGAACCTATGGTGTAACATGAAAAAAAAGCACCACAGCACAAATGCGTCAGTACAACTGGAGTACTGAGTATACAAGTGAGGTAGGCTAATACAAAGGGTTTACATGCATGAATAATGCTAACTAACTGACTGATATAAATGTGAGAGTGCAAATATGAATTCATAGAAACTGAGATCATAGTGATATGAGAAACTGATAACATAAAGACTGAATCTGTATTCTGATAGCATGAATTTCTGATACTTGATTTGACTAATAACTGATAATCGTGATTGACTGTGTCTGACAGTCCTGATAATCTAAAATCTAAAAATCTAGCTGAGTTATTTTACTGAGACTGTGACTGAAACTGTGGTAGGTAGTTGTTTAACCAATATGCCTCATGTATGCCAAAGTAGCTGAACTGGCGTCCAATCGTTGTCCTGATTGGAAGGCTGTCAATACCATGCCACGGGTAAAGACATGCTGTGAGTGACCCTCAAATCTGGAAGTGTCCCCAAAAGAGAAAAGAGGATGTCCTCCCCATTAACCCTCAAGCTTGTAGTGTTGATGTATCAACCTATGCAGGCTACATAGTTCTGCAATGCAAGGATTGCTCCTAGGAATCACACCTTCATCTGAAGCAGGTGAGTTACCATCCTTGGGTTCGCTCGGTGCTAACTCTTACTCCCATGTGAAGAGACTGAACATGATTTAACTGACTATACATGAAATGGGTTTATTGAATTTTCGTTGACTGACAGAATACTACTGATAACTGACTGAGATCATGAGATTTCTGAGGTTTCCTGAGTCACATGACTAACTGAATTCTATAAAATGTGTCTTGGATGAAGATATTGTGACAACATAACATGGCTCTAGGAATACAACTATAGTTTTTGGGTATGAATACCCCCAGGACTCGAAAGAAGAAAACTGACACATATGACATGACTTGATTATAAGATTGGAGTCCATAATTCACAATATCATAAGTAAGGGATAATGTACTTTATGAGTCTATTCAACATCTCAAACATGGTAGGGAAAGCATGGATACATTTCGTGTACATGTTCTATAATTCCATTATCACACATGCTTCACACCATATTAATAGCAATACATAAATAGCATGGAATTCATATTGAGTGTATAGCTAATATGGAATTGTCATTTAGATATCATAGAATCATGTAAATATGAACTTCTAGCATCCTAGGCATTTCAACAAATACCTTGCATGCATACCTTGGGCATAGGTTTTCTCAACAAATGTTAATCATCTTGAACCATCCAATTTCATGGGTCTTAACCACAAACATGCACACTTCATGGAAATCATCTTAAAATAATATTCTGAAGTTTAAACAATGGTCATTGACATGAACAACATCACATAGTAATAAGGAAATCAAAGTTTCTTATTTAAAATCAGGGTTCTTGAACTCTAGGAATGAAAGGGTTCCATATATGAACACTACACATACTTGACTCAAGGTTCTTGATGTTTTTGAACTGGAAGGATTTGAAATCCTTTGATTGTTGAAGAAGATTGAGTTTTGGTATTAAAGATTTAATTTAGGGAGAAACCCTAATTGTTTGTAGTGAAAGAATTATGAAAAGTGACTAAAATTAGGTGTAATTGGGTTTATATAGACGAGTGGTAAGTTACCAAAACACCCCTATTAAAACAACCTAGAAATAAACTGAATGTGGTGTGTGACGGTCCGACTGACGGTCCTTCAGGCTCTTGGTGGACCGTCATTTAGCCCGTCAGACGTGTACCAAAAATAGTCTTCAATGGATAAGGATTGACGGTATGAGTGATGGTCCATCAAATATTTGGTGGTTCGTTAACTCGTCCATCACACCTTATCCAGAATATGGCTCAACTAGCATGGCTTTGACGGTCCAAGTGGTGGTCCGTCACTAAGTTGATGGTCTGTCAACTTGGCAGTTAAGGCTTAACCAAAATGGGGCCCTTCTTCCTTGGAAGTGATGTTTCAAGTGGTGGTTTGTCACTAGTTCGACGGTCCACCAACTGGGCCGTTGCACCTGGGCGATTCTGATAGTTTCGAGTAAAACGTCCATAACTCCTTTGTCTGATGTCGGATTCCGATGAAATTGGTATCGTTGGAAAGTCAACTCAATTTTCCACGTAATAGAAAGTGAAAATCTAAAAAATAATTCATGTATAAAAATAGATTTGAATTTCAAAGAAATTCCTAGCATTCTTGAGATTATTTCAAGCTAAGAAAAGGCACGGGTATTACAATATCTCCCCCTTAAGAACATTCGTCCTCGAATGAAACTGACTGGGAGGGGAAACAATGATCTGAACATGAATAGCTTGAACATGATCTCATGACTGACAAACTGTACATAGCATACTGATCATACATATCTGATGCATGGATAACTGATACATGAATACGTAACTAAGCAATCTGATAAACTGAGTTTCTCACGGTATGAATGCATAGCTGATGTATGATTAAATACTGTACTGACACATGAACACATGTCTGAGTATGCAATGGCAATAGATACCAAGTTTATACTGAATGCTGAATGTGAAACTGAATAAGCTTAAGAAGGACTGTTACCTTGAGCTTGATCCGAATTGGCGGATAAAAAGCGAGGGTACTTGGTATGCATATCTACTTCTGTTTCCCAAGTAGCTTCCTCATGATATTGATTTTCCCAAGGACCTTTGACTAGAGGGACTTCTTTGTTCCTTAATCGACGAGTCTGATAGTCTAAGATTTCAACTGGAATCTCTTCATAAGAGAGGCTGTTCTGAATGTCAATGCTCTAAATAGGGACTACAACTGTTGGGTCACCCATGCACTTATTGAGCAAAGAAACATGGAAGACTGGATGGACTAAGGCTAGATCTGAAGGCAATTCAAGCTCATAAGATACCTTGCCAAAGCGATTGAGAATCATAAAGGGACTGACATATTGGGGACTGAGTTTCCCTTTATTGCCGAACCTCTTTACTCTCTTCAGGGGAGAGATCTTAAGATAGACGTAATCATTGACCTCCAATTCAAGATCCTTTCTACAAACATCTGCATAAGACTTCTGTCGACTCTG
>NC_061117.1:138955602-138971876 GCF_002878395.1 Capsicum annuum
AAGCGACTGAGAATTCTGAAGGGACCGACATTGCAAGGACTGAGTTTCCCTTTCTTGCCAAACCTCTTTACTCCCTTCATGGGAGAGATATTAAGATAGACATATTCGTTGAACTCAAACTCGAGATCTTTTCTATGAATATTTACATAAGACTTCTGTCGGCTCTGAGTAGCCCAAAGTCTCTCCCTGATCAACTGAATTTTCTCTAAGGCGTCGAATACCAAGTTAGGACCTATGACTGAGGCCTCACTAACTTTGAACCAACCGATTGGAGATCTACACCTCCTACCATAGAGATCTTCGAATGGATCCATCTAAATACTGGAATGGTAGCTATTATTGTATACAATTTCAACCAAAGGCAAGTGGTCATCCCAACTTCCTTTAAAATCAACTGTATACGCCCTTAGCATATCTTCGAGAGTCTGAATGGTCCTTTCTGCTTGACCATATGTCTGACGATGAAATGTTGTACTGAAATGGACTTGGGTACCAAGAACTTCTTAGAATACTTTCTAGAAGTGAGAGATGAACTGGGTACCTCTGTCTGAGATAATAGATGAGGGAACACCGTGTAATCTGACCAACTCCCTGATGTAGAGTTTGGCATAATCCTCGGCTAAGTAAAAAGTATGAACTGGAAGGAAATAAGATGACTTAGTCATTTTGTCTACAATGACCCAAACTAAATTATACTGATGACGAGTGCGAGGCAAACCCATCACGAAGTCCATGTTCACTTCTTCCACTTCCAAGTAGGAATGGTGAACTCCTGCATGGAACCACTAGGTTTTTGATGCTCTATCTTAACCTGCTGATATGTAGAGCACTTAGCCAAAAACTCTACAATATCTCTCTTCATCCCACTTCATCAATAGATCTCCCGCAAGTCGTGGTACATCTTAGTGGCCCCTGGATGAATAGAGTATTGTGCACCATGTGCTTTTGCAGGAATTCGTTTCCTCAAGTCATCTACACCTGTAATGCACAAATGACCCTGATAATGAAGAACACCATCTCCCCTTTAGGAGAAAACCTCAACCTTCTGATTTTGAAATAACTCTTTTAGCTTGACAAGGTTAGAATCCCTGTCTTGCTTTTCTTTTACCTCGGAAACTAGAGATGACTCTGAACTACTCTGAACACATATACCACCCTCTGAAGAGTAGACTAAGTGAACGCCTATTCTGGTAAGATGATGGATTTCCTGAGCTATTTTCTTCTTTTTATCCTCAACGTGAGAAATACTACACATGGAAAGTCTATTGAGAGCATCGGCCACAACATTGGCCTTGCTCGAATGGTAAAGGACACTCATGTCATAGTCCTTCAAGAGCTCTAACCACCTTCTTTGATCAAGATTGAGATCTTTCTGAGAAAAGACATACTGAAGACTTTTATGATCTGTGAAGACATCTACATAAAATTCATAAAGATAATGCCTCCAATCCTTTAAGGCAAAGACTACGGCTGCTAACTCAAGATCATGAGTAGGATAATTCTTCTCATGTGGCTTTAACTGTATGGAGGCGTAGGATATGACCTTACCTGCTGTATGAGGACACAACCTAAACCTACTTTGGATGCATCACAATATACCACAAAACTGTCTGAACTATCTTGAAGGGTTAGAACAGAGCTGAGGTGAGTAGAGTCTTTAATTCCTAAAATCTTTTCTATGAATCTGACCACTGAAACATGACCTTCTTCTGAGTCAATCTAGACATAGGAGATGCAATAGAATAAAATCCCTCGACAAACCATCTGTATTAGACAGCCAAACCCAAGAAACTTCTGATATCTGATAAAGAGACTGGGCGAGACCAATTCCTTAATGCTTTGGTTTTCTAAGGATTTACTCTAATGCCATCACCGGAGACAATGTGGCCAAGGAATGCTACTAATCTTAGCCAAAATTCACACTTGCTAAACTTGGCGAATAGCTGATGATCTTTGAGAGTCTGAAGAACAATTCTGAGATGGTTTGAATGATCATGTTCTGTGCGAGAGTAGACCAGAATATCATCTATGAAGACTATAACATACATGTCCAAGTAATGCTTGAACACCTGGTTCATCAAGTCCATGAAAGCTGCTGGTGCATTAGTAAAATCAAAGGACATAACTAGAAATTTAAAATGACCATACCGAGTACGGAAAGCTGTCTTTGGAATGTCACATCTCTAACTCTGAGCTAATGATAGCCTGATTTGAGGTCTATCTTGGAGAAGTAACTGGCGTCCTAAAGTTGGTAGAATAGATCATCTATTCTAGGAAGTGGATACCTGTTCTTGACTATAACTTTGTTGAGCTGACGGTAATTGATACACATTCTGAGAGAATCATCCTTCTTATGAATGAATAACACTGGTGCACCCCATGGGGATACACTTGTCCTGATGAATCCCTTATCTGAGAGATCCTTCAATTGATATTTTAGTTCCTTAAGCTCTACTGGTGCTATTCTGTATGGCAGAATAGAGATAGGCTGAGTATCTGGGAGAAGGTCTATGCCAAAATCTATTTTCCTTTCAGGAGGAATGCTTGGAAGATCTTTGGGAAAGACATCAGAATATTTATTAACCACTGGGACTGATTTGAGACTGGAAGATTCGGATATGGAATCCTTAATATGCACGAGATGATAAACATATCCCTTAGATATCATTCTCCTTGCCTGAAGGTAGGAAATAAGCTGTCCCCTGAAAGATGAAGTACTACCCTGCCACTCTAAGACAGGTTCATTCAGAAACTGGAACTGAGCTATTCTATTTCTGCAGTCGATTTTGGCATAAAAGGAATGAAGCCAATCCATGCCGAGAATGACATCGAAATCAGTCATCTCTAATTCAACTAAGTCTGCTGAGGTGACTTTATGAAATATCATAATCAGGCAGTTCCTGTATACCCTTCGGGCTATGATGGTTTTACCCATTGGGGTAGAGACTGAAAAAGGCTCTGCTAGAAGTTCAGGATTGATTCCAACATCTCCTGCTATAAAGGGAGTAACAAAAGACAAGGATGCACTTAGATCTAGCAAAGCGTAAACATGATCATAGAAAATATATAACGTACCAGTAACGACATGAGGAGAATTTTCCTAATCCTATCGGGTCTGAAGAGCATATAATCTGTTTAGGCGTTGCCCACTATTAACACTGGAAGTGGCACCCTGCTGATTTGGGCGATCGAACTGAGCTGGGGAATGGAGATGTTTCTACTGACCTGACTAAGGCCAATTCTTGATCCTGTGGCCTGGCTTTCCATATTTGAAACAAACAACACTACCGGCTCTACAAATACCCTTGTGGTTCTTACCACAAGTCTGACATAGGGGATTAGTTCGGGCACTGCTAGAACTGTCTTGAGACTTAGAGCCTGGGGATCTATCTTGGTTACCCTCTCTGAACTTAGGAACTAAATTACTGGCTGTAGAATGAGCTGGAGATGATGCCTTGGGATGAAATTATGAATGGTTTCCTCCCTTAGATTTGGGTGAAGCAAAACTGAAACTGCCTGATCTTGCTCTTTTATTTTGCCTCTCTCTACTCTTAACCTTCTGCTCCTCTATCTGCTGAGCATGGGCCATGAGTTGATCTAAGGTCATATCACTATTTAGCATCGCAGACCTACACTCATTTACCACACTGTCGTTCACCCTTAACACAAACTTGCTCATCTTAGACCTATTGTCTGCAACCACATAAGGGGCATATCTGGATAGCTGAGTAAATCTGAGAGAATACTCCCTAACCGTCATGTTTTCCTGCCTGAGGTTGATGAATTCAAGAACTTTGACTTCCCTCAGCTCTTGGGGAAAGAATCTATCTAAGAAAGCCATGACAAATTCCTCCCACTCAATAGGACCTACACTATCTACCCTCTTAGATTTCCACTATTTGTACCAAGTGTGAGCCATATCTTGCAACTGATATATGGCTAACTCAGCACTCTAAATAGAAGTAACACACATTATGTCAATGATCTTCTGGACTTGGTCAATGAACTCCTGAGGGTCTTTATCAGACTTAGACCCAAAGAAAAATAGAGGGTTCATCCAGGTAAATTCCTGAATCTTAGCTGCTGTGGAATTTGCCACTAGATTGGCCAGAATAGCTGGTGGCCATTCATTGTGGGCAGCCATAGACTGAGCAAGTGTGGTGAATGCAACCCTAAACTCCGCATGGGAAACATGTTCACCCAAAGGATGTTTGGGCTGAGGACCTAGCTGGTTTCTTCTCTTTGGATGCATATTCTGAATAAGAGACGGATGGATTAGACTGAGAGTTTAAATTGAGATTATGCTCACTAGCACGACATAAGTATTGAAAGAAGGGAAACTGTTCCTAAAAATCTTATAGCCTACTGCACTTAAATGTGACGCGCAATACACCCATGTACAAGACTCTACTAGATATGGCTTTCAGACTTCCTAGGACTTTATTGAACCTTAGGCTCTGATACCAAGTTTGTAACACCCTAATTTTTCTGAACCGGAATGCAACACGGTGCTTATGACCTTGAAGGACTATAAGCTAACCTATGACTGATATCTGTACCTGTAGACTGCATAATATACTTATAAAATACGGAAAACATGAACAATAGGCCATAAGGTTCAACTGAATAAGGAAACTGTCAAAACATGACATCCATGTGGGTAACAAATACCCAAAACAATTGAATCTAAACTGAATCTGAATACTAAATCTGAAAACCTATAAGTACTGTCTTAATAAGGAGTTGAAGGAACATGTCTCCAACTAACTTTTTAAACTAAAATCTAACTTAAAATAATAAATAAATAAATCAAGTAATATCATCCTCGAATGAAGAGGAATCACTGCAACTCAGTGTGCTAAATGCGACTGCTACTGCTGGTCTAGAACTCGTGTCTCTGAACCTATGGTGTAACATAAAAAGAAAGTACCATAGTGCAAATGCATTAGTACAACTAGAGTACTGAGTATACGAGTGAGGTAGGCTAATGTTAAGGGTTTACATGCATGAATAATGCTAACTGACTGACTGATATGAACGTGAAAGTGCAAACATGCATACATAGAAATTGAGATCGTAGTGATATGAGAAACTGATAACATAAAGACTGATTCTATATTCTGATAGAATAGATTTCTAATACCTGATTTGACTAATAACTGATAATCGTGATTGACTGTGTTTGACAGTCCTGATAATCTGAAATCTGAAGAACTAGCTGAGTTCTTTTACTGAGACTGTGACTAAAACTATGGGAGGCAGTTGTTTAACCGACATGCCCCATGTATGCTAAAGTAGCTGAATTGGGGTCCAATTGCTGCCCTAATTGGAAGGGTGTCAATACCGTACCATGGGTAAAGACATGTTGTGAGTGACCCTCAAATCTGGTAGTGTCCCGAAAAGATAACGGCGGATGTTCGCCCTATCAACCCTTAAGCTGGCCGTGTCGATGTCTCAACCTATTCTGGCTATATAGTTCTTGAATGCGAAGATTGCTTCTAGGAATCACACCTTCATCTGAAGCAGGTGAGTTCCCATCCTTGGGTTCACTGGGTGCTAACTCCTACTCCCATTTGAAGAGACTGAACATGATTTATTGACTATACATAAACTGGGTTTACTAAATTTCCATTGACTGACGGAATACTACTGATAACTAAGATCATGAGATTTCTGAGGTTTTCTAAGTCACATGACTAACTGAATTCTATGGACCATGGATTGGCCGAAGATATCATGATAACATGACATGGCTCTAGGGACACAACTATAGTTTTTGAGTACGAATGCCCCCAGGACTCCATAGAAGGAAACTGACACATATGACATGACTTGATCATAAGATTGGAGTCCACAATTCACAATATCATAAATAAGGGATAGTGTACTTTATGAGTCTATTCAACATCTCAAACATGGTAAGGAAAGCATGGATACATTTCGTGTACATGTTCTATAATTCCATTATCATATATGCTTCACACCACAACAATAGCAACACATAAATAGCATGGAATTCATATTGAGTGTATATCTAATATGGACTTGTCATTTAGATATCATAGAATTATGTAAATATGAACTTCTAGCATCCTAGGCATTTTAACAAAAACCTTTCTTGAACACCTTGGGCATAGGTTTTCTCAACAAATGTTAATCATCTTGAACCACCCAATTTCATGGGTCTTAACCACAAACATGCATATTTCATGGAAATCATCTTAAAATAATATTCTGAAGTTTAAACAATGGTGATTGACATGAACAATATCACATAGCAACAAGGAAATAAAAGTTTCTCATTTAAAATCATGGTTCTTGAAGTCTATGAACGAAAGGGGTCCATAGAAGAAGACTACGCATACCTGACTCAAGGTTCTTGATGTTTTTGAACTGGAAAGATTTGAAATCCTTTGATTCTTGAAGAAGATTGAGTCTTGGTCTTGAAGATTTAATTTATGGAGGAACCCTAGTTGTTTGTAGTGAAAGAATGATGAAAAGTGGCTGAAATCGGGTGTAATTGGGTTTATATTGATGAGTGGTAAGTTACCAAAATACCCCTATTAAAACGACCTAGAAATAAACTGAACGTGGCGCATGACGGTCCGACTGACGGTCCGTCAGATTCTTGGTGGACCGTCATTTAGCCCGTCAGATGTGGACCAAAAATGGGCTTCACTGGATAAGAGTTAACGGTGTGAGTGATGGTCCGTCAAATATCTGGTGGTCCATCAACTCTTCCGTCATACCTTATCCATAATGTGGCTCAACTGGCATAGCTTTGACGGTCCAAGTGGTGCTCCATCACTAAGTTGATGGTCCGTCAACTTGGCTGTCATACCTTAACTAGAATGTGGCCCTTATGCCTTTGAATTGATAGTCCAAGTGGTGGTCCGTCACTAGTTTGACGGTCCGCCAACTGGGTCATCGCACCTGGGCGATTCTGATAGTTCCTAGTAAAACGTCCATAACTCTTTCGTCTGATGTCGGATTTTGACGAAATTGGTATCTTTGGAAAGCCAATTCAATTTACCACGTAATAGAAAGTGAAAATCTCAAAATACTACATGTACAAAAATATATTTGCATTTCAAAGTAAGTCCTAGCATTCTTGAGATGATTTCTAGCTACGAAAAGGAACGGGTATTACAATAAGACACGCCATATCTATGAGCTATTTATCATATTGATAAGACATATCATTCTATAAGCTACATCTTATATATAAGCCATATCATATTTATAAGCCGTATTATATCTGTAAGCCATATCATATATATAAGCCTTTTATATCTATAAGCCATATCATATATATAAGCTATATCATATATATAAGCCCTATCATATCTATAAGACATTAATTATTAATCACATCGGTACCTATATCATTAAGAATGTCAACATGAAATATTATTAATCATATTCAAAAGCAATATCAATAATCGTATGTAGATAAGTCATATCATTATTCATATATCTATAAATCATATCATTAATCATGTCTAGAATCCATCTCAATAATTGTATTTAGATAAGTCATATCATTATTCATATCTATAAATCATATCATTAATCATGTCTGGAAGTCATATCAATATTCACACACACACACACACATGTATATATATATATATATAAGCCTAATAACACCCAAGCTATACCTTCAATTCAAAGATAATATAGTCGCTATCAAGTAAAGTAACCCAACAAAGGTTATGGTTGATTCCCAAGGGAACATGTGGAACTGTAGCTTTTATTTGCAGAAATTAATAGAATATACTGAAATTAAAATTGGGGGTTTTGAGTAACAATCCTAAACAAGTAGAAAATAACAACAATGGTTGTAATCAGTTGTAACAAATACTAGAATTGTGTTCCCTTTGGCTTTTCAACTCAGTAGGTTTATCGTGATTTGCTGAACCAACCCAATATGTTGCATGTAGAATTTGATAATTTATGTACCATCAACTGTCTTATGGACTCATTGATGGATTTCACCCTTTACCTTTTGAATCTCAGGATGTTGTATTACTAACCCTTATCCTAGATTCCAATTAACTATTACCTTTTGAGTTTCAAGTTATTAGATAATAGATAAAGTCTTACAGAGATAATATTGGTTAGCCTAGATGGACAATTAATCTTCAAATTAATGTTGTAATTATATTTTCCTAGACACTACTCCTCTTTTGGAGTAAGTAGTAATCTTCAAATTAATGTTGTAATTATATTTTCCTAGATACTAATCCTCTTTTGGAGTAAGTAGTAATAATCTAGGTGGGATCCTAATGTTTGCAATCGCTAGAACAACTATCAAACCTAAGATAATACAATACATGCATAGATACTGGTTTAGAACAACTTAGAACTTCCCTTACATTATTAATATGCCAGGGTTCCCACAACCCTAGCTAAGGGTTTTAGCTGCTCATGCTTATGAAATAATTATCAATATTTATGATTGAATGCATTAAATGATATCACAATAATCAGCAAGTGAAATCCCAAAGCTTCAACTAAATTAATAACTAAAATCAATATAGTGTAATTCCAATACCAAATTTGGATCTTAGAATCAAATATAAGTTTGTGAGTATATGGAGTGCGTAAACTAAATATAAAATGTCAATAGGGTATTTATTGAATACAAGGAAACCCTAAAAATAAACTTTCAAAAGAAAAAGGAAATTTAAGGTCAGTGGCCACTTACTTTGGTTACATACAGATCATACGTAGCACATACAGACCGTATATGGCCCTACGTATCTGGAAACCTTCCTACTTGGATCCTGCAACTCCTTGGATTTTTTCATTCTCGCATATACTTTGGTCACATATGGACCCTGTGTAGAACATTCGGATAGTATCTCACACTAAGTATGTGCCTGATCTCATGAGTTGATCTTGCAACTCTCTGTACTTTTCACTCTGAAGCATACGTTGGTCATATACGGACCATATGTCATTTTGGTAAGTGGCAGCGTTTGTTTTTTCCTGCAGCTTAGCCTCTAGACTTCTAGTTCTGCAACATACTTTGGTCACATATGCCTGGTAAGTGACACGTACGCCCAAAAATGCCTTAGTAAGTATCCAAAAACTTCGAATTTCTTTTTATTCTTTAGATTAGCATCCAAAACCTTATTTCCTACAAAACATACCCAAAACACATCATATATAGAAAAACAACGTATGAAACTTGGATATTTTTATAGTTTTATTCATCGAAACTGTTATAAATCCATAAAACATCAACACCTTTAACTTAGAACATTTACATTTACTCAAGCAACACAACAAAATAAAACAAAACATGATAATTAACTAGGAGAATCTAAGCTATCCAAGGTAGTTAATCAACACTTTAAGCTCAAACATAATATCCTCTCCTATACCAATCTTTCAAAGCCAATTGTGTACAAACATAAAGCACAAATATGTGACATAGGAGGATAAATATATGGCATTACATTAGAAATAGACAACCATGCATATATACAAGGTACACTACCTAAACAAGTAAGCAACTAGCAATATGACTTATGCGCCCTCATAACAATGAAGTTCCACCCACTCATATGAAATAATGCATGTCAATGTAGGGACAGTCAAGAGACACTCATACTCAAAAGAAAAGTTCCAATCAATGTGTATCAAATACCATAGATTGCCCTTATTTTCTTTACCTTAGTTTTTGGACAGTCAAGTTAGGATCACTATAAGAATTTATTCGCCTTGTAATGTAGGCTTGGGGATGGTGTGGTACATATGGATATATCAAGTGACTACGCCTCGTTGGCACTACAATTACTTTTGGGGTCTACACTTTAACCAATTTCATTTTTTCCACCCTTATTTCTCCCTTTCATTCTTTATTACACATTAAGGTTGGGTGGGGTCTTTTATTCTTTCTTTTTCATATTTTTACAATTTTTCTTTTTCTTTTTCTTTTTCATTTATTCTATTTTTCTACCACACCCATCCATATAATTTTTTTTCTCTTATTTTACTTTTATATATACCCACTTTTCATCACACATACCTATGATAGCCACCCTCAAATTATGAGATTTGCCTGAGTTGAGGTGCATAATGTTCAAGAAGGAACATATCCTAAACAAGTTCATTGTAACACAAATGGGAAGGTGAAGGGTATAATAAGAAAAACAAGCATACAAGATCAAAATTGGGATATAATTCACACATGGAAGGTAATTTAGGCTAAAGTGGACTAACATAAAAACAACTTATGATTCTTTCTTAACCAACTATCCTACAACCTAGGCAAGACTAACCGAGCAAGTTCTGGATTTAAAACACAAAGGAAACTAGGTAACATCTCACACACACATGCCATTAAGTCAATATTACAAGATACTACCTATCTAGTTCATGCAATTATTAGCAAATGATTATCAATTCCCTAATCCTAATGCCATAACAAGTTCCATAATACTCACATATATATACATTCACATAGTTCTAAAATAAATTTTTGGAGGGGTATCATTTTTCTTAAAATCAATTAAAAATATGACAACTGTCCTAAATATTCAAAAAAATCCTAATTACACAAAATACATCACAATACAAAATAAAACATAAATTTTAACCTAGACATGCTAGTTCTACAACCATATCGTGGCCAATAGAATAAGAAAAACAACGACAAAAACCCATGACGGTAATAGTATACCCCACCCTAACTAAAAGACTATGCACTGTGTTCAATACACAAAAAATAATATAAAACCAAGGGAATGAGGACATACCTGGTATGCACTAGGCATCCGTTTACCTTGGGTTGCCTCCCAAGAAGTGCCTGATTTACCGTCGCAGCATGACTCAATTTTTTTGGCTGCTCAAACTTTGCCAAAGTCAATATCGATATAGACTTTCACTTTCTCAAGGTTTCCCATGTAGTTCTTTACTCACTAACCATTTACCTTGAACGGGACTTCACCATCATGCTTTATTTCTATAGCACTATGTGGGAATACTCAAACTTGTTGGTTTTGTTAATGTAGGCTGACCTGGAATTTGAGTATTCCCATATAGTGCTATAGAAATATTCCAGGTCAGCCTACATTAACAAATAATTCAAACTTGTTGCCTCCCACCTAGCGCTTGATTTAACATTACAGCACGACATGCCTATGTTGGTTATTCAGACTTTACCAACAAGCCCATGGTTTACCTCCCATGCAGCTCTTGATTTAATATTGCAGCATGATGTGGGTACCTTGACTACTCAAAATTCATCAAGGTACCCAAAAGAGCACCCTCTTAGGTCATAAATATAATTAATATCTGACACCACTCTCATATCGTTAGATTGCTTCATAGTTCTTCAGATGTTGAAAGTTACTTATTCACCATTAACTCTAAACTTTATCTCCCCCTTCTCCATGTCAACCATATCACTATATGTGGCCATAAATGGTCTCCCCAATATAATGAGCATCTCTATGTTAACCTCATATTCCAGAATGACAAAGTCAACTGAAAAGATAAAGTTATTGACTTTTACTATCACATCAAAATTAATGCCCATAGGTTTCTTCATAGTGCAGTCAGCCATCAACAACCACATCATAGTTGGTTCTAGAGGGCTTAAGATAATTTTCATGAATACAAGTAGCATTATCAAATTTATGCTGGCACCTAAGTCACATAGTGCTCTAGAAAATTTTGAAGACCCAATGGTATATGGGATCATGAAAGGACCAAGATTACCTCATTTTGAGCTATAGACTTAGATGTGACTCCACTACGGTGGTGCAATGCACTAACGTCCTCAAAAGTAGCTATTTTTTTCTTATTCACCAATTTCTTCATAAACCTAGTATAACTTAGCCTCTTCTTTAACGCCTAGAGAAGAAGGATGCTCAAGTTCAACTCTTTCAGTATCTCTATAAGTCTTTTGATCTTCTTTTTCTCTCTCTTCTGCTTTAGTATTTTAGGAAAAGGAGAGGGTGGTCATGGTATTTATCTTATTTCTAACTCGGTGATCTTACCTTCATCTTTCTCCTCACTAGCACTAATCTCAATACCTATCATTGGGTCCAACTCAATAATGAGAGTGTCAATAATCATTGTGCTATTATTTTTTAACTCACCCAAAGCAGGTAATAGGGGATCTATAGTGACTTACCACTCCAAGTGGTAATAGAAAGACAGTGACCATCATTTTTTAGATTTTGAATTATGTTACTCAAAAGGGTCCATGGTTGTCTCTGATTTAAAGTGGCATAGATCTACCCAAACGGGTGCTCTAACTGCTTGATAGCAGTTGATGAGACTCAAGATTTTTTGTCAAACCTGAAATATCATCCTTGATTTTCTTAAGTCTAGCCTCCTGACTTTTTTTTTCCTTCACCATTGTGGTCAACCTCACTTCCATTCTCAATTTTGGATCATAAAAGCTAGGCAGAATATACCTATCTCTCTTTTCCTTATAGTCATATTTCTACCTCTAGTCACCATCTCTCTTCCTATGACAATCTTAGTATCTATTACTATAGTAGTTCTGACCTTAGTTTCCTTACCCTTGGGCTAAGAAACCTGCCAACTGATGATCTAGATACATAGCCTCATATTTTAATACAGACTCATAAGCTCTGAACGCTGCCCTTTGTGCTCCTACTGCACTCACTTTCTTAGAATTCATTACCACAAACTGCTTAGCCAGCAATCTAAGATCAATCCTCAATATTGCAATCTCTTGTGCTAGAAAATAATTATCTACTCTCTTATAACGCATTAGATTTTTAGTCCTTGAAATCTAAGGACTCATGACAGGACATAGAGAGTCGATGGTGACTTTATTAGAATAAGTGGCTTAGTGTTCTGATCTAAGTACGAGTGCCTCTTAACTAGTCATCAAGAATTTTTACAGGTCATAAGGACCAAGCCATAAGGTGTCCAAAAAGTTTGGCCCAATACATTATCTTTATTACAACTTGAGGCCATGAGTCATAAAGAATCATGAAGAGTTGTTATGTCCCAATCATTGACTGTCCAACATATCATGTCAAATTATTGTTGTCTTAAGTACGAGAAGTGGTTATGAGTCATTAAGTGTGGTTATAAATTGTGATATAAATTATAGCCAGACCAGTATAGGGTTTTGGTGGTTTTTTCTTAACTACAACTCCTTCTGATAAATCGTCATATGTATATAAGAGTCGTATAGTGACCCATAGTCACTTCGACAATTTTTAGTCTTTTTATTAAGAGCACTTTGGACATTTCCCCTCCACCACAATTGTAACCCATGACCAAAACCTCTATTGGGGATCCCATTATCATTGATAAATTACTAAAACACTTTCAAAAGCTCTCTTAAGTTCTCTCAAGCAGCCGTACTTAGGGTTTTCAAGAATTAGGTCAACCAAGGGCTTAAGGGTTGAATTTTTTTCATAAAACTTGTTATTTCAGGCATCTTACTCTTCCCTCATTTTTAATTGGTAAAAATCATATGTTTTAAAGTATTGTTCATGATATATTTATGTTGCATTGAAATCAAGGGTTATGAATGCCTGTTGTTGA
Organism: Capsicum annuum; assembly: GCF_002878395.1. Lineage (NCBI taxonomy): Eukaryota > Viridiplantae > Streptophyta > Magnoliopsida > Solanales > Solanaceae > Capsicum > Capsicum annuum. The sequence continues at coordinate 138,969,151 of NC_061117.1, forward strand.
ACAATATTTTCCTATGGTTTACATATGAATATTCAAGCTTAAATTATGGTTTCGAACTTCTGGGTACATGAGTAAGGCAGTGAACTAGAAAATTATGATTTTACCCAAACTTGTGACTTTTGAATTGGTTATGACCCCAACTCCATATTGTGAAATTGTATTTTAATTATGAGAAATATGGGTATTTGTAAAATTGAACCAAGAGGGTTGTGAATTCCCCCAAGTAAATATAATTGGTATGGAATATTGATGTTACCGTGAAAGTGTAGTTGGTATGACGATACCACCAGTGTATACCTTAATGTGTAATGTGGTTCAATAAATGGAAATGCATAATACTTATTTTAATTGGGATTTAATAAGGGTTGGGTATCTGATTCGTGAAAGTAGAGGTCCCGAGGAACTAACACTAGAAATAATGATTGCCAACACAGGGGTCTATATGACCAGGAGGTTTGAGTCCCCTTTACTATTATTATCATATAATTGGGAGGTTTGAGTCTCACACATCTTATTACATGATTTGGTGCTCATGTCACCTTGATATGTAGGAAGGTTTGAATCCCCCATAGTGCATATGTATACCCTCTAGTTCGTACAACCACATGTACTGGGTCCTACTAGCTAGGGGAGAGTTGGGCCTATATAGCTCATGGGTGCCTTCATATGTTATGACAGTTGAGCTACACAACCAAGGCTAAAGTTTTAAAGTGCATATTAAATCATGTTCCCTATCTCTATATGTAATATATCTATATGTATATTTGTTTGATTATGTGTATTGGTTTTGAATGATTTTGAACTATTGACCATGAAATTATGGTATCATTATCCTTAAGTTATATGCTAGTGTTCACCCCACTAACCATCTTTAGATGCTGTATCCCAATATGATGTAAGTACCAGAGCTTCTTCAACTTTTCTTGCTTAGAGTTAGGTTGTCGGCTTGTTCTAGTTGTTTGTAGTGTTTTGGTGAAGTGGTCAGCTTTAATTCCCAGAATGCTTAGGCATTTCACTAGCTTTCATTTTTATATTTGAGTTAATAGTTACTTTCATTATTAGTAACATTATAATTTTTATTCTCATTGTCATCTCCCCATGGTGGGGACATGTCCCAACCTAGACTAGTTTTGGTTCTTTATTTAGAAGTCTTTGTTTTGGTTAATATGGATATTGGGTAATGTTGGTCGATTTTTGGCTGATCATCAATCATCGGTTATAGAAATTTTTTGACTTTCTTTAAGCTTGTTTCATGCTATCTTTTTATATCTTAGGAATTTATCCGACATTAGGGGATGTTGTGTTTGGTTTGATTAAGAGCAGGGGGTAATCCCTAGTCCACGTGGCACTTGAGATACCCATCATAGATAAGACTTAGTTTGGGTCGTGATAGAGATGGTATCAGAGCCTAGGTTTGGTTTCATTAGGTGTCCAATAAAGTCATGTCAAGTAGAGTCTTATTTGTGAGTGTGTAGCATGCCTCATTTATAAGGGAGAGGCTACGAGTCATTTAGGAATGTTTTCCTTTTTTATTATTTTATTTTTAAGCTATAGAGTCTAAGGTCTTGAATCTACTGAAATTCCTGTATGTTCGCTTTTTAGATTATGCCTCGTAGAAGATCTGATGCTCATGGGAACCCTTCTGTCCCATCTGAGGGCAATGTGGATAGAGCTTGCCTTACTTTAGGAGTTTAGAATTGATCTAGGGTCATAATATCTGATTTCCCTAAGAGAGATCCATCTCTTTTCCCTATCACTCCTCAGGCACCCAAGCTAGCGTGTGTTGAGTTTTGCCAGTTGATTCATTTACTTACCCAGTTGGTGGCCTCTCAGACTAAGCATGTTTCTTCTGTTACTCCATCACCTAAGACCACTGGAGTTGGCCAATTCATAAGGTTGAGTCCTTCTATTTTCACTGGTTCTAAGGTTGAGGAAGATCCTCAAAATTTCATTAATGTGATAGAAAAGATCTTTCGTGTGATGTATGATACCGATGTAGAAGGGGTAGACTTTATAGCTTATCAGTTGAAGGATTTGGCATACCAATGTTATGAAGAATGGGAATAGTCTAAGAGAAATAATGCTGAGTCTACCTTATAGGATGATTTCTCTACTACTTTTCTTGATCACTTCTTTCCTCAAGAGTTAAGGGAGGTGAAGGCTGAGGAGTTTGTGAACTTGAAAAAAGGCAGGATGTCAGTAAAAGAGTATGCCTTGAAGTTTCATCAGTTGTCGCATTGACTTTGAGGGCTAGAATGAGGAAGTTTGCTAAGGGTTGGCTAATGAGTTGATCTTAGAGAGCAAGACTGCCTTATTGAACAAGGATATGGACATCTCTAGACTTGTGGTGTATATGCAATAAGTGGAAGAAGAAAAAAAAAGCAAGTAGAAATGACTGAATGATAGGATAAGAAGTTTTGCCATTCAGATCAGGGTGGAGGTCAGCAGAAAAGTGGTCAAGATAGTGGAAAGTGGTCTAAAAAATGGAGAAATTTTGGTTCCTAATCTACGGCTGGTTCACCTTATCCAAAGTCATTAGGTGATTGTCGTTCTTAGTATAATAGTAGGTTTAGAGCACCAGGGGCCCAGTCATAGGGTATTAGGATAGTAGGCTCTATCATATCCTCCTAGTAGATTTTGTGGTTTGGCGCACCGTGGTATTTGTCAAGAAGGGAGGAACAATTTCTTTAAATATGGTCAAATTGGTCATATACAAGGGAATTATC
>NC_061117.1:138971976-139028556 GCF_002878395.1 Capsicum annuum
AGAGGTAGAGGGAGGTAGAACAACATCAAACTTGTGCTTGTTCTTGTTGGTTCTGTTGTATTTCCTTATTGGCTGCGAGGAATACTCGACCGCAACCTTAGCATTATTGATAATGTCTGATACAACATTTAAGCCAACTTTATGAGCCTCAGTTGATGTAACATTATTAATAATAACATCATTAGGACCCTTAGATACCTGAGTAGTGCCACAAAGGCTGACTTTTCATTCATATTCTTATGTGTCATATTTGGCCTTATGTTGTAGCTACTACGCTTATGCTTGATGACACTCCCATCACTTGATTGACAAATATATTTTACACAAGAGGCAAAAATCTTATTGGCCTCTTGCTTTAATAGAAAAACCTGGGGTTGTGGGATGACTATTTCTGGCTGGACCATAATAAAAGTGTCAAATTCTAACACAACAGGTGGATTAATATGCTCACTGTCTTTGTCGAGAATGCACCCACTGGCATCAATAACGTTATTGTGTGCTGCTAAAGTTGGATTACGTGCTTGAGGTTTGACTGCAGCATAACATTAAACTTGTACTTGTTCTTGTTGGTTGTATTGCATTTCCTTATCAGACGCAAGGAATACTCGATTGCAACCTTGCATTATTAACAATGTCTAATACAATATTTAAGCCAACTTCATAAGCCTCAGTTGATGGAACATTATTAATAATAACATCATTAGGACCCTTAGATACCTGAGTAGCGCCAACAGGGACTGACTTTTCATTCATATTCTTAGGTATCATATTTGACCTTAGGTTGTAGCTACTATGCTTATGCTTGATAACACTCCCATCACTTGACTGACACATATCTTTTTCACAATAGGCAAGAATCTTATTAGCCTCTTGCTTTGATAGAAAATCCTGGGGTTGTGGGATGGCTATTTCTGGCTAGACCATAATAAAAGTGTCGAATTCTAACACAATAGATAGATTAATATGCTCACCGTCTTTGTCGAGAATGTGCCCACTGGCATTAATAACGTTACTATGTGCTGCTAAAGTTGCATTGCGTGCTTAAGGTTTGATTGTAGACACCACTGTTTCAGGGGGTGATGAGCCTTGTATATCTTGCTTAGTAATATCAGCGGGTAAATCCTTTTCAGCCTTCTGACAAGTTAAAATCTTAACAGCAAATTATATTCTAAACCTATAAAACTATATTGTTGACTACGAGGATTATATATAGCAACTATCATCGAAACTCCACCAAACTTCTTATTGGATTATCTACGGTTGAAACAATAGCCGTTTGAAGAGAATAAATGACATTGTAAATTAGAAAATTATTCTTCACAAAGAGTTTAGATTCATACATATACCTTTATTTTCAATTTTGTGATTTGCATTATTGAAAAACGGATCACATATGATGTTCTACTCCAAATAAAAATTTCAAAATGAGGATAATAAATTTATATAAAGACGACATTTCATAAGTAATATTTTACCTACCTCGTAACCTTTCAAATGTTTTTTCCTTCTAACTTTGGAATCATTGAAGTTGTCTCCCTGTGCAAAAGATATGTTATATATAATTATGCTATGGGAAAGAACAGAGTTAAAATCAAAGCTTGCAGATATAGAAATGCTACCTGCTAACGAAAAGCAGAATGCTGAGATCCTATTACACATGAATCAATGGGTGGGTACCTGCGGTAAAAATGCATTGCATTTCATAGAGTAGAATCATAATATAACAATTTAAGTTCAAATCTTCTATCTGCCTCTGGTTTATAATTCAATACAACAAAAATAATATATCCAACGTAACAGAGATTAATTCCTTCATTCCTCCATCAAAGCTTAAGAAAATTCCAATGCCAAAATGGTGTAATGGAGAAAATCTTCTATCTGCCTCTGGTTCATAAAAATAAAAATAATTATAATTCGATACAACAACAATAACATACCAATGTAACGCAAATTAATTCCTCCATTCTTCCATCGGGGTTTTAAAAAATGCCAAGGCCAAAAAGGTGTAATCAAGAAAAGCTGAGAGTCAAATATGAAGAACTAAAACCATGCCTTCCGCCTTACCACCATAGCCTTCATTGACATTAGGTTATTGAAAAAGAGCTAACGGTAGTTGATAGAGGAAAGGGTGGAAGACCGAGGATTTTTCTGGATTATTGGTGTTTGATAATGACAAGACAATTAATAAGTTTATCATGGTAAATGAATAAAAATTGAAGGAAATAACCCAAAAAATTAAGAAAAAATATAAATGTCTTTGCTGATCATTAAGGCTGCTGATGGCATGCCACATCAGCAGCCTCAATGATCCCTTTTATATATAGAGAGAGATAGATTGGTTGAAATGTAACCATAAGTCTCTTGTAAACTTTGTAACTCATGTAACCTTCATCATATTTATCTCTCCACTTATTATTTCTTTTTATTATAAGGAAGAATTCCTCAGCTGTAAATAGTGACGATCTTGCATTATTTTTTCAAGTACAAGAAAATATAGAGTGCATAAAAGTAAATAAAAAAAAGAGTATTTGTTATGGGAGGTGTTCTTTTTGTGGAGTTTTGAACTCAACTCTTGTTTAGAGTTTGTTGAGTTTTACTTTATGAGTGGAGAGTTGTATCCTAGAGGAAATAAGTCAAGAAGATTATTATTGTACTGCTGAAAATATTTGTTGCAATGAAATTGAATTTTCTTAAAGAGAGTGAGATATTCGCGCGCTTTGCTAAGAAAAAAATAATTTTATTTTCTTCATTTTTATAGTCAATTATAATTATAATTTTCACCAAAAATTAAATTTTTAATCTATAAACTTCAATCCGACTTTAATAAGATAATTGAATAACATGTGCAAGTTTAATTTTTCGAATCTATCATGACATGAATAATTTAACGAGATAAGTGCAAAAAAATATAATATCAAGTCTTATCAATTTAACTAAACTTGTAAATGATAGAACAACACATATAAGATTTTTCTACTCAACAGAACTCTTGAATAATTTATATCAGAAATAATATTTATTCGGTATTCATTATGCAATGCAAGTTTTATCTATCCAAAAGAACTTGAGGACAATTCATATTAAAATTATGAACCCCTTACACAATAGGAAAACATAACCTTTTAATCTTCTACCCTACATAACTTATGAAAAAGTTATGATTCGCTTGTGAAAGTTGCAACTCATGGTGTTTTTATTTTGTCTAAATTAATTTATTTGGGCTAGTTGAACCTTTTCGAACCCTTTTTTTGACTAATAAAAAATATTTGTGCCAAAATAATGAATATCAAGAAGAACAAAAGTTTTTGGACACAAAATATATCTTAAAATAATGAATTTGCATCTCGTGATCAAATATGCCTATTAGATTACTTGTTAATGATTGATTAAATTTGGGAGATTTGTCCTCTAAAATAAGAAGTTAGTTTCCTTTCTTTAAGTGCTATCAATCAAAAAAGATAAACTAGAAAAAAATATATATTATAAAGTTGTATATTATTTAAATATAAGGTGTCAATATAATACATTTTTCAACATCTTGCAATGAAAGAATTAATAAAGATCTACATGAGGACAAGAGGAGAGGCAACCACAAACAATTGAAAAAGACGCATAAAATTAATGATGAACTTGATAGATACCACATGACAATTTGACTTATAAATTACATAAAAATATTTTTAACTTATGAAATGAGCATCCGGTAGTCCATATCTACATTTCAAACTATAAAATTTGTATCACATAATTGAACAAAATCTAAAGATATTAATTTTTCTAAAATTTCAATAATTAAGAACTAGAATTGAAAATGTTAAATTCTTATTATGAGAGAAGTGGTACTCCTAAATCTTATCTCCTTACCTTTTTCAATTACGAAAAAGATTCTTAAATCTTCTCTCATTTATAAAGAAGTATTGAAAACACCTTAAATTTGATGTGAATTATTACTCTAGTCCTCGAACTATATTCAGTATTTGAAATAAATTTGACTAAATAAATTTTAAAATGCGCCTAAACTTGACTAAACAAATTTAAAGTTACCCCCTAAGATGCCATTTGGCATACCAAGTGGTCTCAAACCAATATGGACACGTAAACTGCTTAAAATTAAGGTCACATACAGTTTTCTCTTTAATTTTCATCACACCCTAACTTCTACAACAACCATTCTACTTCTATTTAAGTTTTTCTTTATTAAAAAGCACCCCAAATTTGATCTTAAACTTTTTTGATTATCTTATTTAATTGCTAAATTTCTTAACCTCAATTATTTTGATGACTATACTTTATCGATGTAGATTTTTGGTGGCGTTGAAAATTTCATGACCGTATGACAATCTGAAAAGAAGATTTAATTAGAATCGACCACACTAAATAAACGAAAAATCAAAACGAAGAGAGATCATTACCTATACTTTTGTTAAATATTTTAGGCTAAAATATTTTGATTTTCATGGAAATAAAAATCAAAGGATTATGTGGAAAATTCTGGGAGAACTACGAGGTGGAGAGGAAGAGTTCTAGAGATATGAGAGAGTTCGTAGGGTGATTACACTAGATAGGGTTATTTTAGTCGGTTTATTTTTTAAATATATTTTTTTTATTTTTGGATTTAAATATCCATGTGGATGTCACATAAATAACACATTAGCAGACAAGTTCAGTTGAACTATTAGTGACACACGTTAGATAGATATGGAAAGATGGAGGCATTTTTAAATTCATTTAGTCAACTAGAGTAATATAAGTCTTTTTTATACAAGGTATAGATTAGAAACTAGAGTAATAACTCGTGTCAAACTATAGGATTGTGACAACACCTATTCTAATCTACCTAGATATGAGAACCCCTTACCACCCATTCAGTATAACATGCGAAAGTCTTTATTAAATGAAAATAACCAACATTTATTACAACTTTTTTATTATAAATATTGAGTGAGAAAATTTAAAATAACCCTAGAAACTAGTCTAAATAGGAACAAAAGCTTCAAAATCAAGAACGATAAGACTAGACGCAGCTTCCACCATGAATGAAAGGAATAGAAGTTGCTGAAGGATCGCCTAACCGCACCAATCATGAAACCAACATTGATTCCTACAAAAAACTACTGGTAGGTATCATTGATCTATCAAGCTTAGATCATGTAAACATAATATATAAATAACAAAAAGAAAACATGACAACTTATATAACAATTTAATTTATAATACCTTCATCCGCTTATGCTATCTTTATTCCTTGTTTTAACTAAAAGCATTTTCATTCATAGTTCTGTTGATCATTCATAGCCTTCACATCAAGTATCATCCATCTTAACTCTCACTTGATTGATTCAATAGTTATTAATCATGGTAAATAATTAATAATCATTACGTTGTAACAAATACAACTATGAACACACATTATGATAAATATCCCAAGTTTATGACACTTAGGCCTTTTTATGTAACTCTACAACTTCAGTCAAGTATAATTCAAGAGACAACAAGTCAAGTCAAATTACAATCAAATCAAAAATTTAGACTCTAACAATATCCAAGTCAATAAATCATGACTCTAACAACAAGAATTTCAAAATATATGATAAGTAATCAGACCACATAAGAATTCCAAATATATCAAACGACATCATAATCTAGTTCACTCAAGGAACCCACAACCACCGCCATAATATAACTTGGTCCACTCATGAAATCAATATAAACTGAAATAATAACAATAATCATATACTAGATCCACTCAAGAAACATTCACTCTTATAGATACCTCGTACATATATGCTAAGTGTCTTATGGTTGCCCACTAGTCAAAACCTACAGGGGACGAGCTTTTATCCATGTATTATTCCGACGTGATATTTGAGTCAACCAATAAATCATATTAACTAATCCTATGTAAATATCCAAATTTCGATACATCCTACAATAATAACCGATATCACAACAATCATAATCACAAAGAAAATAAAAAACATACTTGTACAATCAACAAGCCATTAATATAACCTCGTTATATATGATAAACACTTAGGAATCATTTATCAATTTCATTCCTTAAGTATTTATTACAACAACAGACAACCACCCAAATACATGGACAACTAGAGTTAATCAATTCAAGTAAACAACAATCATACTTTAACACACTAAGTTACAAGTAGATATGAATCATTGATTTCATCAATTACAATGTGTATGAAGACCAATCCCGTCTTATTCAAGTAAGAAATATCAAGACATATTCATTAAATTTAACTAGTCATTTTAGGAGCGCATATTCAACAAATAAGGTCATGATACAATCCGGATTAACTCTAAACCTTTTACTAGAAGCCAAGCCCAAGAGATTGAATGGGTCCAAAGACTGTTCATGAAGCATAAGGTACTTGAAGAAGTCTTCATACCATCAAGAGGGAGGTCAAGGATCATTGGAGGAATCAAGGGAATGTAAAATAGAACTAGAAAGCCTCCTGGAGGACTGCACCCTAGGCACTTTTAATCTATCTTAGACCTTCTCCAGCATTTTAAAACCAAGTCCAAATAACCCCTAGTACACTCAGGATGTGCCCAAACTGCTTCAAATCCACTCAAGCAGATTTTGTGGCCCTTTTTCTTGCAATTGAGTCACTTTTGGGCCCCTAGATGTGTAATTGTTAGCCCTAAACTATAAATACTTGGGAGCTTTGGTTATTTTCTCAGTTTTTCTTAATTATTAATGAATGTTTCTTCATTGAGTGAGAGAGTTGGTAATCTTGTGCTAAAATATGTATTAGAAACATTGGTTTTGAGGGCAATAATCTCCCTCTTGGTCATCGTAAGAATTAGGTGTTTGACTAAAATTGTAGTTGAGGGTATTAGAGTTTAATATACTCTTTTTTTCTTAATTACTTCTTATGTCTAATTACTATCATTACTTTTAGTATCAATATTTAATTTCCAAAGTTTGATTCTTATCGTTTGGTATCAGAGCCCAGCTTGATTTCGTTCCCACGAAGTCAATCTTAGGTTTGTCATCTTGATAAAATTAAAAATCACAATTTTTTTTACTATTCATGTTTTTTGTCTTAGATCAATTTTGAGTTTTTAAATTTAGTTTTATTGAGTTTCTAGTGTTAGATTCTTGTTCTGTAACACAACAAGAGGCTAGAAATCAAATTTGAACTAAATCGAGGCCATATTGGACATTCTATAGTTGTTGAGAGCTTGAGTTGAAGAAAGTTGAAGTGTGTTAAAAGTCTGGAAAATTTTGTGACGACTTTAAGATAAATATTGTTTGGAATGAGTTTATAAGGTTTAAAGTGCCTAGCTTCAAAATTTTAACTCATTACGGGCCAAGGAGAAAAAGTTGTAAAAGTTGGTATTCTTGGTTTTTGTGGAGAAAATTGTTATCTTCAAGTTAATTTTTTTTGCAAAAGTGAGTGTTTGATCCAAAAAGAAGGACGAAAAAGGGTGAAAAGTGTTTGTAATAGAGAATCTCCAAATATTTCAGAGATATTTCAAGAGAAGAGTATAAATGTAATACCCTATAATATTCTAAGCTCGATTCAGCTCTTAGTTGCATGCATAAGTGTTGAGGACTTAGTCATTTTCAAGACCCCTACACTTTACAAATCTTTATTTTGGTCTTCCCAACCCCAAAAAGTTGGTTTTTGAATTGATTCATGTTTAAGGAGGTTAAAAGTATGTCTCGGGAGAGTTTTGGGATTGGACTTGTTTGGATGATTGAAACAGAGAGGCAACGCAATAAGGCCGCGACGCATTGGTATCTCCTATGGTGAGGAGGTTTACAATGTATTATTTTCTCCCCTGGAGTAAGCGGCGTGGTGTGTTACTTTCTGTCGCCGAGGGGGAGGCGCGACGTGTGGCTTTGTTCTGCACAATTATGTGATTTAAGTGGACAGGGGGCAATTGAGTCTTTTCCCTCAACCTAATTCATACTTAACATGATTTGGGACTTCTAGAAGAGAATTATTTGCCCCTTTCACTCCAAATTATTCTCAAGAAACCCTTCTATTTTCCCAAGAACAAAATCCAAGCTCTTTCTCAAGAAATCAAGAGTTCAGGCTTTTAAGTTCAAGAAACCCTCAAGAAATCCTAAAGAAACTAGCTATTAAGGTATGAAGATATTTATCAATAGGTCCCTTTCACCCTGTCGCGCCCCGTTTTCCTCGCGGAAGGAAGGATTCGACTTGACAAACTCTTTCTAGGATTATGTTTAAAGGAAGGGTGTGAGAGTCGCCACCTAATGTATTAAGGTACATTAGGGCACCAGTCTAGGATACTATGAACGTACTTTGTCATTTTAGTCTTAGTTCACCAAAGTTTGGGTAAGGGTTCAAATTACATCAAAAGGAAGGTGTTAGGCACCTTTCGAGGTCCACAAAGGTGGTTCCCGACCGAATTCATACTTTACATGGGGATTCTACATGTAATATCCGAGTGAAACAAAGAGATATTTTGGTTTTACTCGGATCTGATATGTAGCAAGTTCCATACCTTTAGAGTTAGTGGCATGCATTACCCTAAATATCTTTTCCATCACATCCACAAGACCTTGAGGATCCTCCTCAACCTTAGATCTTGTAAAGGTCAGAGGGTTCAACCTCATAAATTTGCCAACTCTAGTAACCTCAGAAGATGGAGCAAAAAAACTAAAATGCTCAGGCTGGAAAGACTGAGAAGTCACTAACTGAGTCAACAGATAAATAGATCGATAAAACTTGGCATTAGAAATGACTCCTTAGGATGGGGCATGAACATCATTAGTTTGAGAAGCCCAAGGAGGACTGGTAGGGACCAGTAGAACTCCACAAGGGGCAGTACAGTCAGGAGTAGGGACCCTAGGTAGAGTCTAAACTCCATAAACAAGGCAAGTTCCATACACATTGTCCTCAAGTGGGATAGAAGAGTTTCTATGATCATCAGATCTTCAGTGAGTCATGATCTTAAATACGAGCAAATGGAGATTAGAGGAGTTTTTAAGACCTTTATAGCCCAAAAATAGATCTTACAAAAAGGCAAACATTCCTAATGTCTCATAGCCTCTCCCTTATAAGTGTGGTGCGCTACACACCATAAAAGAGACTTTACTTGACATAGATTTATGGACACCCTATGACCATGAACCTAGGCTCTGATACCAAAATTTTCACGACACAAATCAAGGACTGGTCGTGACGAGTATCTCAAGTCTGCCATGGATCGAAGACCTCCCCCATTAGACTAGCCAACCAAAACACAATAGAACGAGCAGTGAATGAGTTTTAGACATATAACAAGATAAATCTAAGTTTCGAACATATAATAAGATGGATAAATCAACAACAAGAGGGGTCTAAGAATCCATAACACAATCCACCCATACTTTGTCCACAAAAGCCTCTAAACTACCAAAAATCAACCTAAGTCGGGACATGCCCTGACCATATCCAAAAACCCACCAAAATAGTCTAAGACATAATTAAAGACAAGAATATGAAATGAGGGCCTTCTGAAGATTGGAAGCTCACCACTTCGAGACAGACTAGCAAATGCACCAGAATTACCTATTACTATACAAGGAAATAGAAATGTCTCTGGATCCTGTATTGCATGGGAATACATCATTCGAGAATGGTTAGTGGGGTGAGCGCTAGCATGTACTAAAGGGAAGGGATAAAATAATGCCATAATCAATGAATCCAAAATCAATCCAAAACCATATGTACACAATCAAACACACACACACACACACATATATATAATACGATGGGATAAGGAATAAGGTTTAGTGTGAGATTTAAAGTATTATCCTGGACTTTGTAGCTTCAACCGTCATAAAAGACACCCAAAGACTAAATGGGTTCGGATCCTCCATCAAAAAGGCCTCAGCATATGTTAGCTATACGAATCAGAGGTATCAAGAAAGGCCAGGGAATCCACGATCCTTCGTCAATCCTTGATTAATATATATAAGGTATGACATAAGCACACGACCAGTAAGACCAACCCTCAGGCCGGCAAATGTGGGTTTCCAGTATTGGTCCCTCGGGACCTCTACCTTTACGGCTAACTACAAAACCCTCTTTAAACCCAATTAATACATTTACACATTTCCATTATTCAAACCAAGGACCATTTATTAAGGTACATGTCGTTGGTATCGTCATACCAATTGTGCTTGCAAGATAATATCATTATACCATTTCCATTGACCATCAGCTTAGGGGAATCCATGACCCCGGTGGTCCAATTATTCATAAACTTAGGGGAACACACGACCCCCATGGTCTAATTATTCATTAGCTTGGGGGAATCCACGACCCCCAAGGTTCAAGTTAAAGTTAATTCATGGCTGTAAAGGCTTTTTAAAACCATTTGTATCCCATTAGCCTTTTATGAAATGAAATAATTTTAAATTGGGTTTCAATATGCATATATCCATGTTTCAAATCCAATTTCATAAGGTTGGGTTGAGTTCACTACCAATTTAATTACCAAAATTTATACAGTTGAAGGAATCCATTACCCCTGTATGTTTATCAAATAAATTTAGGGGGAATCCATGACCCCCTATTCCCATTTACCATGACCATGCATCCAGTTAGTTCAAAATTCATCAATTCAAAACATGAATGATTCACAAAAGCCATAGGAAAAGCAATTCAATCACAAACATCCAAAAGACCTTAACCCAAATTCAAACCCATTAATTAAATTACATGGATGACAATTTTAACACATGATTTTAGCAAAACAAGTTTTAGGGAAGAGATACATGTATGACATTATTAAGAATTTGGAGAAGAAACCACACAAATTGACCCCTAGATACTCAATTCCTTAAAAACTCTAATTGTTCTTGCTTGGAGATTAAAGAGAGTTTAAGATTAGTTTATGACTATTTAAATGATGAAAATAACCCCCTTTAGATGTTTTATGGTCGTGGGTTATTATTGGGGAAAGAGGGAAATGACCAAAGTACCCTAAACTAAAAGTGCAGGAAATTAGTCGTCAATCATTATGGGTCACGTCCCGACTAGGTACGAGTCGTTGCCTGGAATTATTATCTGGGCAAACTCTTAGAACTCATTCACTAGTTTGGCCTGGATTCACAACCTACAACTCGTTACCTCACCTTAGCACTCGTGAGGTGGTAGTCATAGCTTGGGCAGTGAGCTCAAAACTAAGAAATTTCAGAGGCAAAAATTTGGGGTATTACAGAAAGACATAAAACATAAGTTATAAACTACATCAACGTCTCTATAGTGACATGTCATTTATATAGAATCCTGACTCGCTATAGTGAACTTAGATTTTTCGGCACAAACAATATTCACTAAAACTGTCACAACTTTTTACTCAGGAAGCAGATTTGCGAATGATTGCTTGCATTGGAAAGAAGACACTCAGAGATATTTAATATGATGGTAATTAGGACCCGTAAATCCTTATATTCTAGAAGTAGTTCTTCTTTGAATTTGACCTTTGTTTAAACTTATCCCAAAACTAAATCAATACAAATACTTTCAACTTAAATTTATGGTACAGGGAGTTTATGACCTTCGAAATCATAAAACATATGAAAAATGAGATTTATATACCTTTTGTCACATATATTTTTAGTAATAACGGAATTGGTGGTTACATCAGATACCAATTTACCAACCTTTTATACCCAAAAGGGCATTGGATAAAAATAAGCACAAATTAGTTATTTCCCACATCGGTCTAAGAATAAAACCTTTAGAGTTTATGACGAGTTAACATCTAAAATTGGAGAAAGCAAAATAATTACTACCTCAATCCCCTATAGCAGCCCAATCCCATTATAGGAGCATCGTTATCACATCATGGATGTCGCTATAGAGACATAGGCAAGGAAAAAACTTGAGAATCTTTCCAATTTTGCCTTTTTCATCACTCAATACTCAGATTTTTGACTTTTTGAACTAACCTCATTATGTTAAATACTATGTATGGAGTTCTACTACCCAAACACCATTCCAAAAATACCTATGGGTTTCGTATTATCTTAGATGATATAAAATCAATCTAAACTTTATTAAATTTACTCAGTCCATTTCTGGATTGCCCTAGACGATACCTCGCACAGATTTTGTCTAAGACTAGACTAGCCTAAAAAATTCTAACTCCCAACTAGAGGAAAATCTTAACCTGGTCAATTCACCCTAAAAAGGGGATAATGAAAATAACATCACTAAGTACTACACCGTGTTTTCACCTTGAGACATCTACCTATGGCCCTTTTCTCCTATCTATGATCAACACATAAGAATAGATCATCTAGAGTACAACTGTAATGCCCCGGTCTGTACCCTAGATGCAACACGGTGCTCATAATCCTAAAGGACCACTAGCTAACCCATGAATGGTACCTGCTACAATAACTATGTAATAAATATTGTAATGTTTATGAAAATAGGCGGAAACATATATGCCATAAGATTCAAATCTGTAAATAAATAAGAATGCGATATCAAAATACCAAAACTGAATATAAGTACTAAAAAAACTGAACAACTATCTGAAAATACTCTAGTCTAAAAAAGCCTCTAACTATCTGAACTGTGGAGTTGATGGGACAAGCCCCTACCCAACTCTATCTATTGGAATAAAACTGAAGTATTGTAAATAATAAGCATGTCCTCAAAATATAAAGACCCACCACTACTCTGAAAGCTGAGAATTTAAACTGCTAAGGGTGGTTTGGAGCTCGTGCATCTGAACCTATGATATAAGATATCATAGCACAAAGAAAAGCATACGTTAGTACTTTGAATGAACTGGTATGCTCACTGAGGTAGGCAGATATGCATGTGTTCATATGTATGCACAACAATAACTGAATAACATGAGTATGACTGAGTAAGAGTACATGCATGATACATAAACTATAATTGAGATTGTGCTAATACTAAGTACTGAATCTGAATACTGATAAATGATATTTGAGTGTACAAATACTATATTACTGATTATTTGAAAGATTGTATCTGACAGTTTTGAATACTATGAAACCATACTGGGTTCTGTACTGACCTGAGTGACTATGTTTGTAGTCCTAAATCTGAAGAAATGAACTGAGTTCTATTCTGAGACTAAGACTGGAACTGAGACTGTAGGAGGTAATCATCTAACCGACATTCCCCTTCTTTAACTGAGTTGGGGTCTAACTTGTAACCCCAATTGGAAGGGTGTCAATACCATGACACGGGTAAGGACAAGATGTGAGTTAACCCTCTTTAACAGAAAGATTTTTCATCAAACCTCGTTGGCAAGATAACTCAAATGAGAAGTATCAACCCTCATAATGTCTGGCAGAAAGATACCTTAACCTATGCTGGCTACGTAGTTCTATAACATAGGGATTGCTGCTAAGGGTCAAACCCTCTGCTGACAAGAATTCCCCTATTCTTAGGCTAACTCGGTGTTGAATTCTACTCCTA
Source organism: Capsicum annuum (assembly GCF_002878395.1). Lineage (NCBI taxonomy): Eukaryota > Viridiplantae > Streptophyta > Magnoliopsida > Solanales > Solanaceae > Capsicum > Capsicum annuum. Next base: position 138,985,431 of record NC_061117.1, read on the forward strand.
ACTTAATAGATACTAAACTAATTTTTAGTCAGTAATAGGCTGGACTAAATGGTTACTGAGATTACTATTTAGCTGAAGTGAACTGAGTTCACTGAGTTCCATTGACTGATCGAATACTACTAAATTCTATTAGTTGACTGAGTTTATCGAGGTCTGAACTGGATACTGAATTAGATTGGACTAATATGGATTCTACTGAGTTTTCCTAAGTTCTATAACTGACTGAGAGTACTACTGATTATGTCGTGACTGATACTGTTCTATGACTAACCATGGCTCTAGGTAATCAGCTAAATTATTGGGTACAAGTACCCCTAGGACTCGATAGCATAAATTAAGAGACATGGCATAATATGAAACATGTAAACTATGAACTTGATCATCATTCGTTCACTGGGGCATTTTGACAAACACTTGCATGATATAACTTGCACATATGCTAACTTGACATGATTTCATTCTCTTAATAGTTCACATGGACAATTTATCAAGCACTTGGTGAGCATAGTGTATGCACATAGTATTGAACAACAAGTGAGCATCATAATTCATCTCTAATTTTACAAGTCAAGGGTTCATCATGGATTCACATAAATCTACACATATAATGATTAATTTCACATGAGGTATATATATATATATAAAATCATGAATTAAGAACTTAATCCAAATAGCAATCATGGATACACTTTAATTCCAACCATGAAATTCATAAAATCAATTACTTGAAGTTCAAAAGAGATTCTTGGACTCCAAGGGTGGAAGGAACCTTTGGATGAACACTTTACATAACTTTGTTGAAGAATTTCTGAAAGCTTATGGTTGAATCTTGAGTTTTTGATTTGAAATTGGATCTTCTAGGGTTTTGTTCTTGGGAAAATTAGAGAAAGAATGACTACATTTGCTCTATAGGGAGTTTAATTTCGTGTTTTGGGGGCTAGAATCAAAGGAAAAAGACCTAAATACCCCCCAAAATGCAGTGTTTTAATGACTGAAAACAAGGTTACCGATACGCAGGTCGACGCGGCGCGTTGATGGCATCAACATAATAGCCAACGCATCGCACCATGTTCGCATCGATTCACTGGAATTAGATATTGGTAGCTGGAAAAAATAGTAATCAATGCAATAGTCAAAGCGGCGTGCCAAGATTGTGTTGATTCACTATTTTGGGATTCCAAAGGACCTTCAAACGAAGTCCAAAAAATCCAAAACTTATCCGAAACACCTATGGACATTCCTGATCATGAATCAACCTAAACATCAATATTTAATGACGTAAAGGTCGCGAAATAAGATGGCCAACCTTCGTAGGTTAAATGACACTAAGTCTAAGTACTTAGCTAAAATATTCTAAGTCTGGAACCTCTTGACAAGCCTAAAGGACTGAATTAACCTTAGGATTTTGTGGGGTCTTATATTATCTCCTCCTTAGGAACATTCATCCGCAAATGAGACTGCTAAGACTGAGAATATTGAGTGACTGACTTACTTACTGGACATGAACATCTGGAACATGACTATATGACTAATATTACTGGACTCAAACGAGATGGTAGACACATTTGTTAGATATCATATTTCTAGCCCAAAGGTAAGAAATAAGTTGACCCCTAAGTGCTGAAGTACTACCCTTCTGCTCTAGGATGGGTTCATTTGGAAACTAAAACTGGACAATTTTGTTTCTGCAGTCGACTGAGGCATAGCAGGAATGAAGCCAATCCATTCTGAGAATGACATCGAAATTAGTCATCTCTAATTTAACTAAATTTGCAGAAGTGACTTTCTGAGATATCATAACCAGACAATTCCTGTATACCTATTGGGCTATAATAGATTTACCCACTAGGGTAGAAACTAAGAAGGTCTCTACTAGAATTTTGGTACTGACTTCGAAATCAACTGTTATAGATGGAGTAACACAAGACAAAAAAACTCCTAGATCTAGCAAAGCATAAACATGCAAATGGAAAACTTGTAACGTATCAGTAACCATATTAGGAGAACTTTCCTGATCTTGTCGGGACTAAAAAACATAGAGTCTATTTGGACGCTGCCCACTGGTGGTACTAGAAGAGGCATTCTGCTGATTCAGGTGAGCGGACTAAGCTGGGGGACGGTTATACTAACCCTATGACCTGAGGACACTGTCTGACTCTGTGGCCTGGCTTGCCACATCCAAAACACACATTACTGCCAGCTCTGCAGATACCCTGGTGGTTTTTTCTGCACTTCTGGCAAAGGGAATTAGTTCGGGCACTGCTAACACTGCCTTGGGGTTTAGGGCCTGATGCCCTGTCTCGATTGCCATCTCTGAATTTTGGAACTAAAGAACTGGCTAAGGAAGGAGCTGGAACTAAGGATTTTGGGTGGAACTGAGAACGATTCCCACCCTCTGACTTAAGCTGAACAAAATTGAAACTACTTGTTCTCACCCTCTTATTCTCTCTCTCCTTCTCTTTATTCTTGGCCTTCTTTATTTGTTGAACATGGCTATTTCCATCTCTTTAATAAATATTATGGTCCTACACTCCTTGATCACACTGCTAGACACTCCTGACATGAACTTACTCATCTTCGCTCTGCTATCTGCTACAATATGTGGGGTATATCTGGCTAACTGAGTAAACTTGAGAGAATACTTTTGCACTGTTATATTGCCCTACTTTAGGTTTATAAACTCTAAAACCTTTGCTTTTCTCAACTCTAGCGGAAAGAACCTATCCAGAAAAGCAACTGCAAACTCCTCCTATTCTATGGACCTTGCATCTGTGGCCCTCTCTGCCTTCTATTATTTGAACCATGAGTGGATCACATCCTGTAACTAATATGCGGCCAACTCAGAGCTCTCAACAATAGTCACGCCCATGATATCGGTAACCTTTTACACTAGATCAAGAAATTCCTGAGGGTCCTCATCTAACTTAGACCCGGTAAACGATGGAGGGTTCATTCAGGTGAAGTCCCAAATGTTGGAAGTAGTAGTATTGGACACTAGGTTGGCCGAAACCACAGTTAGATGTTTATTTTGGGCTGCCACAGAATGAGCAAGGGTGGTAAAGGTAGCTCTGAACTCCGCGTGGGGACATACTCGCCCACAAGATCTGGATAGATGGGCTGAGGGGCTGACTGATCTCCTGTTCCTCTTTCCTAAGTCCTTTTTAGAGGCATATTCTATAAATGGAAGATATGAATACTGAAAAAATGGAAACAAAACATCTTGTAGCCTCTTGCCCATAAGTATGGTGCACAACACACCTATGCACAAGACTACTAGATATGGCTTTCAGACTTCCTAGGACACTGTTGAACCTGGCTCTGATACCAAGTTTGTAATACCCTAAATCTGTACCCTGGATGCTACATGGTGCTCATAATTCCAAAGGACCACAAGCTAACCCATGACTGGTACCTGCTGCAATAACTGTGTAATAAATACTGTAATGATAGCAGAAATAGGCAAAAATATATATGCCATAAGGTTCAAATATGTAAATAAATTTGAATGCGGTATCAAAATACAAAAAAATGAATATAAGTACTAAAAAATTGACCAACTATCTAAAAATACTCTAGTCTGAAAAAGCCTCTCGCTATCTGAACTGTGGAGTTGATGGGACAAGCCCCCAACTAACTCCATCTACTAAAATAAAACTAAAGTACTATAAATAATAATCATGTCCTCAAACTATGAGGACTCACCACTACTCTAAAAGCTGAGAATTTAAACTGCTAAGGGTATTCTGGAGCCCGTGAGTCTGAACCTATGATATAAGACATCATAGTGCAAAGAAAAGAATGCGTCAGGAATTTGAATGTACTGGTATACTCATGTAACACCCCGATTTTCTAAACCAGAATGCTACATGGTGGTCATGACCCTGAAGGACCACAAGCTAACTCATGACTGATATATGTACCTGTATACTGCATAATATATCATAAAATACAAAAATATGAACATGAAAGGCCATAAGGTTTGAACTAAATAAACGTCTAATAACAAAATGTCTGAAAAAGGTATAACAATACCAAAACAAGTCATAAATATTGAAAATAATAAGATCTGAATATCTAATCTAACATCTAGTGTGAAAGCCTCTAACTGAACTGAATAAGGAGTTGAAGGAACATGTCTCCAACTAACTTCATCTAGTAACTGAATAGTAAATGTAGCAATAATTATATCATCCTCAAATGAGAAGGACTCACTGCAAACTCTAAACAATGGAATGCTACTGCTGATCTGGAGCTCGTGCCTCTGAACCTATGGTGTAACATAAGAGAAAGCACCATAGCGCAAATGCGTTAGTATGTCTGAATGTACTAAGTATACGAGTGAGGTAGGCTAAATACAAAGGGTTATATGCATGAACAATGCTGACTAATATGAATGTGAGAATACATACATGCATACATAACTATAACTAAACTCATGGAAATACTGACTACTGAGTCTGAATACTAACAACATAAGGGTACTGATACTGAATAGATGAATGACTATTTTTGACAGTTCAAATTATGAAGAACTGGTCAGGTTGACTGTGTCTGACAGTCCTGAGGCTGAATACTGCTATCATGAATTCTGATAACTGATATAACTGATACATGAGTTTAGAAAATTGATAGAACTGATATAACTATGATGATTGGCCTAACCGATGTAACTGATACTGAGCGACTGTATCTGACAGTCTAAGTTCTGATGGAACTATCTGAGTTTCGTTTTACTTAGAGTAACTAAATTTGAGATCATTCTGGCTGAACATGAGTATACTGATAATAAGGATGATTTGACTTAGTCTGCGATCAGTCCTATCTAGTGGGTGATCTTTAAATCTAATAATTCTGATACTGATTAATCAAAGTTGAGTCAGTCCTAGCTAATGGGTGATCTTGAAGTCTATTTACAATGATAAGCATTGACTGTATCTAACAGTACTGAATTTGTACTACTAAGCTGAGTTGACTGTATTTGACAGTCCTGAATCTGTAACTGAAACTGTGGGATGTGTTCATCTAACCGACATGCCCCAAGCTAAGCTGACTGTGGTCCAATCTCTACCCTGACTGGAAGGGTGTTAGTATCACGCCACAAGTAAAGACATCTATTGTGGAGTCATTCCTAATCTAGCGAGTGACTCCTGGGATCAGTCCTATACATATAAATGTGCTAATAGGTGACCCCTGAGTATGTCAGTCCTATCTAACAGGTGACATCTCATACCTACGATGGCTATGTAGTTCTGGAACTTAGGGATTGCTTCTAAGGATCTCAGTCCTAATCTAGCAGGTGAGCCCCCATCCCTAGGTTCGCTCGGTACTAAATCCTAAACCCATCTGAAAGACACTGAACTGAATAACTGCGCTAAACTAAATAATTTAACTGAACTGATTTGCTGACTGATACTGATTAACTGAATTGATACTAGTGGTATTATTTAGTGGAGCTAAAACTGAGTTTACTGGATTCTGATAACGGATGGAATATAATGAGTTCTGAGGACTGATTAAGAGTACTAAAGTTACTGATATTTACTGTGATTACTGAGGTTACTGAGCACTGAGATTACTGAGAATACTAAACTACTAAGATTACTGAGTTTTCCTGAGTTACATGACTGACTGATTTCTATATATCATGGCTTGACTGGGAGTATCGTGAAAACATGACGTGGCTCTAGGCACATAACTATATTTTTTGGGTACAAGTACCCCCCGGACTCGATGGAAGGAAACTGACCTACATGACTGACTTGATCATAAGAGTAGAGTCCATAATCCACATTATCATAAATAAGGGATTTCATATTAAGCATGGTTCTCAACAATCTATTTCATGGAAGAAAATTTCATACAACATGTATATACTTGCATACCTTTCAATATCATGCTCATTACATATTACAACCACAATCCATAATATCATAACTTGGGGAATTTCATGAAGTACATGGGTATTCTACATCTTGTACATGAGTGGGTTTTGCAAGTAAGCATAGCATAATTCCATAAGACTAGTTCATGAGCAATCCAACAGTGTTCACAAGACACATTATCAACATGGATGACATTGAATCATATAGGCCTATCATGAATCCGTCACTTAGTCACAATTTAGCTATAATGCATGATTTCTAGTCTCTTAGATATTTTATCAAACACCTTACATGCATAACTTAGGCATAGGTGTAAATCATACAATTACTCATCATAAATAATCAAACTTACATGTTTTCAACTCAAATGATGTCATAGATTCATATTAACACATAAAGATTCTATCTTGGCATCATTCAACACATAAAAATGATCAACGATCCATTCATAACATGAAAACCATAATATATAGTTTTAGAAAAGGGTTTTTTAACTTCATGGACGAAAGGAGTCCATGAATGAACACACGTATACCTTAGAAAGGAAACCTTGATGATTTGCTGAAGAGTTCTTAGATTGGGAAACTTAATTCTTGATTATCTTGGAAAAAGGCTTGAATCTTGCTTTTGAGAGATGAGTTGGATGGAAACCCTAATCTTGTGGTTGAGAGTGTAAGAGAGCATTTTTAAGATGCTTAACTGAAGAAAAATGGGAAAAATTATGCCTCTTTAGGGTTATAAGTCGTGGAAGGGGAAGGAAAAGACCAAAATACCCTAATGAAATAATTTCCCAGTTGCTGAAAATCATAGCTGACGACCTTCGTGATAGGGCGTCATAAATGTGATAAGCTATCACGAATGTCATCACTTAGGGGTTGGTTTCTGTCTAAGGCTGACGACCTTCATGATAGGGCATCACAAATGTGATAGGCTGTCACGAATCTCGTCACTTAGGATCTGGTTTCTGCCTAAGACTGACGACCTTTGTGATAGGGCATCACAAATGTGATAGGCTATCACGATGTCGTCGCACTGTTTCCAGCCTGATATGCTGGAGTTAAATAGGCATAACTCTTTGATCCGATATCAAATTTAGGTGAAATTGGTATCGCTAGAAAGATAATTCAAAGATATTTCATTTGATATATAGTAAGACACCCATTTCGTCATATAAAATGAGTTATGGTTGATTTAAGTTGACCCAAGTTTTGACGCTCACTAAAACTTGAACTATAGAAAAGCTTTCAACTTGTACTTGAGTTAGGGGACCTCTATGATCTAAATTCATGCTCAAATAGATTCCCACACTAAATAATTGATTAACACACTAAATTTATATAGGATTCGAGGCTTTTAAAACATCCACGGATAGGAATGACGAATTTTCATTCTAGTCCAAAATGTGGGGTATTACAGCTCAGTGAGGTAGGCTAATATGCATGGGTTCATATGCATGCACAATAATAACTGAATAACATGTGTATGAATGAATAAGAGTACATGCATGAATACATAAACTGTAACTAAGATCGTGCTAATATTGAGTACTGAATCTTAATACTAATAACCAATATCTAAGTTTATGAATACTGTATTATTGATTATCTGAAAGACTATATTTGATAGTTCTAAATACTATGGAGCCATACTGTGTTTCGTACAAATCTGAGTGACTATGTCTAATATTCCTGAATCTGTAGAACTGAATTGAGTTATATTCTGAAACTGAGACTAGAACTGAGACTGTGGGAGGTAATCATCTAACCGGCATGCCCCTTCTCTAACTGAGTTGGGGTCCAACCTATAACCCCAGTTAGAAGGGTGTCAATACCATTCCATGGGTAAGGACAAACTATGAGTTAACCCTCTCTAACAGAAAGCTCTTTCATCAACCATTGCTGGCAGGATAACTCAGATGAAAAGTATTAACCCTCATAATATCTGGCAGGAAAATACCTCAACCTACGCTGGCTACGTAGTTCTGTAATGCATGGATTATTGCTAAGGATCAAACCCTCTGCTGACAGGAATGTCCCCATCCTTGGGTTAACTCTGTGCTAAATCCTATTCCCAACTGAATAGACACTGAACTGATTTCTAGTCTGTACTAGGCTGGACTAAACGGTTACTGAGATTACTGTTTAGCTGAACTAAACTGAGTTCACAGAGTTCTATTGACTGACGGAATAACTGATTTCTATTAGCTGACTGAGTTTATCGATGTCTAAACTAGATACTGAATTAGACTGGATCAATATGGATTCTACTGAGTTTTCCTAAGTTCAGTAACTGAATGAGAGTACTACTGATCGTGTCGTGACTGATACTGTTCTATGACTAACCATGGCTCTAGGTAATCAGCTAAATTATCGGGTACAAGTACCCCCAGGACTCAATAGCATAATTAAGAGACATGGCATAACATGGAACATGTAAACTATGAACTTGATCATCATTCATTCATTGGGGCATTTTGACAAACACTTGCATGATATAACTTGCACATAAGCTAACTTGACATGATTTCATTCTCTTAATAGTTCACATGGACAATTAATTAAGCACTTGGTGAGCATAGTATATGCATATAGTATTGAACAACAAGTGAGCAACATAATTCATCTCTAATTTCACAAGTCAAGGGTTCATCATGGATTCACATAAATCTACACATATAATGATTAATTTCACATGAGGTATATATATATTAAATCATGAATTAGGAACTTAATCCAAATAGCAATCATGGATACAATTTAATTCCAACTATGGAATTCATAAAATCAATTACTTAAAGTTCAAAAGAGATTCTTGGACTCCAAGGGTGGAAGGAACCCTTGGATGAACATTTCACATACCTTTGTTGAAGAATTTTTGAAAGCTTATGGTTGAATCTTGAGTTCGTGATTTGAAATTGGATCTTCTAGGGTTTTGTTCTTGAGCAAATTTGAGAAAGAATGACTATATTTGCTCTATAGAGAGTTTAATTTTGTGTTTTGGGGGCTGAGAGATGAGGTAAAAAAACCTAAATACCCCCAAGAAAGCGGCCTTTTAATGACTAAAAACTGGGTTACCGACGCACAGGTCGATGCGATGCGTTGATGGCATCAAAGCGATGGCCAATGCGTCGCGCCATATTCATGTTGATTCACTGGAATAGGACGCTGGTAGCTGGGGAAAATAGTAATCAACGTGATAGTCAATGCAGCGTGCCAAGATCGCGTTGATTCACTATTTTGGAATTCCAAAGAAGCTTCAAAAGAATTCCAAAAAATCTGAAACTTGTCCGGAAACACCTCCGGACATTCTTGATCATGAATAAACCTAAACATCAACATTTAATGGACGTAAAGGTCGCGAAATAAGACTGCTAACCTTCGTAGGTTAAAATGACACTAAGTCTGAGTACTTAGCTAAAATATTCTAAGTCTAGGACCCCTTGACAAGCCTAAAGGACTGAATTAAGCTTAGGATTTTGCGGGGTCTTACAACAACCACTAACCAACACACCACTATGGGTTTTATTAATACATAGATTCTCTAGCACCACTTAAATTAGTCTATTCGACCCTCAACAATCAATCATTTATAACCTACTAGCCTTTTAGTTATCACAAGAGGTCAAGCTATACTTATTTAGCCTCACAACTAGCTTACAAATAGACAGGTTACTGACCCTTCATACCTCAATCACTTAATAGCAATAAAAACCAAGTATTTCTATGATCAATGAGAGTGACATGAATATTCAAGAACACATCTAATATCCCTATTACCTCATCCGACCCTACAACTAAGGACCATTAATCATAATCAAGCAATCTCATTATACGGACCCTAGAAGGTCATTTATACCATGACTACTATTAGTAAATAATTATTCATATAATATGCATATGAGCAATGTCAAATAATAATCAGGCAGTGACAAGTCAATTTAGTATTCAAAACATTGTGACTTTTCTACAAATAGACATCAGTAATTTCAGAAATACCCGGGAACATAGTTCCACCTTAATCTCATTATTTCCTTATCAACTACACACTATCATCAAAATGAAAGCAGTTACTCAATAAACAGTAAAAAGGAACCGAGTCAGATAAAGCTTGATGTTCAAATATAAATGTTACCTCAACAACAATATTACTTACATCAAAAAATTAACTTTCATGCCATGAGATACCATATTTACCTTTTATTTACTTAACTGACAATTCAGCTATCAATTAAACCTTTAAGTTATCACAAAATTTAAAGTTAAAACAAACTTTCCTCAAGTCACAATCATGAATTACCACAATAATTTTTTACTATAACTTTTGCTATCAAGCAACAATAGCCCCTTTCCCATGGTACTTATTCATACCGACTATATGAAATAAGAGTTCCCACAATTCTATAATATTTTTCCCTTGCTATTTTACTAATGATAAGATCATGTTCAGTATTTAGCTAACTGTTTTCCTCATTAAAATTGTATAAAAATAGTTTTCTTTAACCTTTCACAATTCATGAAATTTACAATAATTCAACCATGATTTACATAAGTATCATGAGATTAACCTTATAAACCAATTAAAAATTTTATGTTACTATCAATTCTATCACACACCACACAATACATGTCAACTATCAAAATTCATCTATCACAGATTTAGAGCAAATCAAGCTACTACAAATCATAAATAAATCTTATATTACACCAGAAAAGTTACAACCAACCTAATTCATCATAATTCTTATGACAATAATAAGTTACAACCCATATAGACAGATGCCAATTAGAATCAACTAGGTTCCCATTGCGAACTCCTTAAGATACCAATTGGAATTGACTAAATTTCAATTATGATTGGTGAGATACCTATTGGAATCGAGAAATACCATTTGGATTCAACCCATACAAGAAACTATACAAACCACATGAGAGGAAATAAAGAAGTGCAATAATTTCCTAGAATGACTCATAGTTTTCCAAAGATTAGATGTGGATGTCTACATACCAAACTGCAAGACTCTACTTGATATTTGCTCTCGTACTAGGAGACTGGTAACCTATAATCTGATACCAAATTTTCACAACCAAATCACCAAATCGTGAGGTCACCTACTCTAATCCACCCTAATAGGAGAACTCCTTACCACCCATTCAACATAATGTCCAAAAGTCTTTATTAAATAAAAATAACCAACCTTTATTACAACTGCTTTATTATAAATAATAAGTTTAGAAATGTAAATTACCCATAGAAACAAGTCTAAGCAACTGCAAGAGCTTCTAAATCAAGAATAATAACACTTGGATGTATCTTCTGCAATGAATAAGAGGAGTAGAAGCTGTTAAAGGATTGTTTCGCAATAATTATGAAATCAACAGTGATTTCTGCAAAAGACCATACCTCAAAAAGGGTATAGCAAGAGTATTATCAGTATGAAGAACACATACTGGTAGGCATGATCAGTCAATCTGGATTAGATCACGTAAACACAATATAGAAATCACGAAAAGAAAACATAACAACTTATTAATAATTTAATTCATAACACCTCCATCTACTTATGCTATCTTTATCCCTTGTTTTAATTAAGAATATTTCCATTTTTATTCCCATTGATCATTCATCACTGTTACATCAAGTGTCATCCATCCTAACTCTCACTTACCAATAGTTATTAATCATGGTAAATGATTAGTAATCATCACTATATAACACATACAATTATGAACACACATTATGATAAATACTCTAAGTTTATGACACTTAGACCTTTTAAGTAAATCTACAACTTCAGTCAAGTACAAGTCAAGTCAAACCATGACCAATTCAACAATCCTGAATATAACAATATCCAACTAAATAAACCATGACTAAAACCATATCCAAGTCAACAAATCCTAACTCAAACAATACCCAAGTTAACATACCATGACTCTAAAAGCAAGAATCCCAAAATATATGGCAAGTTATAAGACCACACAAGAATCCCAAATATATCAGATGACATCATAACTTGGTTCATTCAAGGAACCCCAAACAACAACCATAATATAACTTGATCCATACATAGAATCAACATCAACTGCAATAATAATAATAATAATCATATACCCAGTCCACTCAAGGAATCGTTACTCTCATATACCGAGTCCACTTAAGGAATCGTTACTCTCATACATACCTTGTGCATACATGTTAAGGTCTTATGGTTCCAACTAATCATGACCTGTAGGGAAAAAGCTCTTATACACGTATTCTACTAACGTAGTACCCGATCTAGCTAATGGATCATATCATCCAAACCCATGAAGATGTCTAAATTCTGATACATCCCACAATAATAATCGATATCACAACCACAATGAGAAGATCATACTTATACAATCAACAAGCAACTAATATAACCTCATTATATACAATTAATACTTAGGATATCATGTATTAATTTCATTCCTTAAGTGTTCATTAAAATAATAGACAACCACCCAAATACTTAGTCAACTTGAGTTAATCAATACATATAGACAACAATCATACTTTAACACACTAAATCATTAGTAGATATGAATCATCGATTTCATCAATTATAGCATGTCTAAAGATCAATCCCCAGGTTATTCAAGTAAGTATTATCAGGTTATACTTATTAAATCCAGGTAGTCATTTTAGGAGCGTATGCTCAACCAAATAAAGCTTAAAATCTTGTAATTAATCCATTAATCTAATACCCTTTTAATTATACCAAAAGTAGGATTCTGCCATTATCTACCAAGAGAAAGAAACTTACTAAGTTCAAGACCTACCAAGAGAAAGAAACTTAATAAAGAATTTTCACCCATACTAAGAGAAAGTTGCTCCTCTATGGCTTAGGAATGAAATTTTGGGGTTTGAGAATGAATCCCATCGAAATTAGATTATAAACTGCTATAGCGACATGTGTTTCTCTAACACCTACTATAGCTCCTTACATTTTTAAGTATGGACAATCTTCAGTAAAATGGTCACAACTTTTTAGTCTGTAAGAGGATTGATGAACAATCTATTGCTTTGGAAAGAAGACTAAGACATCTTTAATTTGGTGGGTATTAGGACCCATAAATCCTTGAATTGTAGGATTACTACTCATTTGAAGTTGACCCTTATTTAAATTTAGCCTGAAACTAGATAAGCAAGGATACTTTTAACTTAACTTTGTGCTAAGGGTATTTTATGACCGTACATATCAAAACACTCTCATACTAAAGAATTGATCTTAATATATATGTAAAGAATGGGATTGATATACCTCTACCACAGATACTGGATCATGAGGGTACCTACTATAATCCACCAAAATAGGAGATCCCCATACCACCCGTTCAACATAACATAAAGAAGACTTTATTAATTGAAAATAACCAACATTTAGTATAAGTTTTTTTCAAAAGGAAAATGAAAAATAAAAACTATCCTAGGACCTAGTCTAAATAGGTACAAGAGCTACTAAAGGAGAAGTTAAACTAGACACAACTTCCACCATGTGTGAAGAAAGTGGAAGTTGCTGAGGGAGCACTACTACAACAGTCAAGAACCCAATATTGATCCCTGTAAAAGACTATATCAAAAAGGGTATAGCAAAAATAGCATCAATACAAACCACGCATACTGGTAAGCCTCATTGATTGACCAAAATTGAATTACATAAATATTCAAAAAAAATATTCATGATGTTAAACTCACTATCCAACCCCTCAAAGGTTCCCTTCTATCCTAAACCACCAAGTTTGGCCTTAAACTAAAAGTCAACATAACCCCTAAAAGACAATAACCAAAAGGGAAAACCCTACACCTAGGTCAAGAACCTAAAAAGTCGCCTAGCATACTTGGAGAAAGTCCACTTGGACATGATCTGTCCACTTGGATCTCAGAATATTAGCTTGGATTCTATCCATAACTGACATATGTCCTTCGACATGTCCTGCTGACATAAACCCCTTCAATTAGACCTAACTCCATGTGGACACTCTTCACCCAATATAATATAATAAGTTATCCATAATAAGAAATAAGGGTTAAGTCATAAGTTGTTCACTCTTAACTAATATACTGCCAAGGAATAACACATACTAACCAATATATACTTACCATAACAAGTGAACAAATAAGAAATTAGGGATTAAATTTGATAATTCAACAAAATATCATTAAGTCACATTCAGGCAACCAAGTCAAGATGTGTAAATGATTACTTAGTAAAACCATAACCAAATCAACAACCTTGACTCCATCAATATTTAAGTCAACAAACTATGGCTCTAATATATCCAACATACAACAAGTACCGGGTTACACAAATTCAAATATATATATATATATATATCAAGCATATAAGTATATTTCTCGGTTCACTCATGGAACCATCAAACTCATATGTCTTTCATGCATACACACTCTGGGTGATGCATCCACCCTCTAGTCATGACCTGTAGAGGACAAATTCTGTCCATGTACTAAACCCCAAACACAAGTGTTTGCCAACCTTATTTCATTAAAAGTCTGTGAGAGCATTCTAAATATCTAACATTCCATATTTAATAAATAAGATAAGTCATAATCATATAACAATTGTAAAATCATTTGCATTGACCACACTAAACAACATGCACTAACAAACTACAAAGTAGTTAATATGAACATAAAATACAAATTGGATTAAACTTGTCACGACCCAAAAACCAAGATTCGTGATGGCACTTAGCCCAAAAAACCTTGACAAGTAAGACTATCACCCAAACTGATTTAAAAGGGACAATAGCCCCAATATACAAGGTGAGGCTTCTGGAATAAAGCCAAAGCACTTGCATATAATAAAAGCGAAGAAATAAAACCAAGGATACCATACAATAATCCCAAAACCTAGTGTCACAGTGTAAGAACTAACTAGTATAATTCAAGATAAAAAATACATGAGATATCCCAAAACAGGAACAAAGTGTTGTCTTTGAATGGAAATAAGGCATAATCTAGATAAGAAAAGGTAGAAGTCAAATCCAGATGCATAGATCAACTGCTACCTCGAATGCACTCCAAGTACCGCCTGAATCAACAGTGGTGAGACATACTTGAACCTCGATGTGCATAGAAAGGGCACAGTTGGAATGAGTACGATCCACTTATACTCAATAGATATCATAGATCGACTGAGCAAAGTAGAAAATAAAGCATACAAAATACACACTAAGGGCACATCACCTACAATTAGAAAATGTCCCAATGTTAGCCCACATTGTCTCACTAACAGTTCCATAATATTTACATATACCACACAGAAATACAAAAAGGAGACATATATATACAGATATCACATATATGGGTATGAAAAAAGTAATACACATACACAAATATCATATCAAGGACAATATACACACAAAAAAGCACAAAGTATATGATAAAATATAATAATGATGATGAAGATGATGTGAGAATGAGGTTATCGCACAACCTCTATATACACCTACCGAGTTATGCTCCCGAGGTAGGACCTATGGGAGGTTCGTCAACCTATATTTCCTCTCTGGCACATCCATTGGTAGAGGGATTTTAAGATGTCATATTTTCTATTAGAAAAGTCCAGTGTTTCCAGTATTCCATGGTGGTACCAATATTTTCATGAATATCTATAATATGAGGATATAATGCTCACAACCAGCCATAATGAGAATTTTCATATTCAACCAATATACCAACCACGTGAGCCAAAATCCACTGAATATTTCAACCATCTATGAAATCCAACATAATTCATATGCCAATAGAGTAAAATACACCAAAATATACCATTGATACCACATTAAGATTTTTCATCAAACAACATATAACTAATATCACATGCACAAGGCCAACAATATCATGTAAGACCCCATATGGTCACACATAGCAAATAATGTTTCAAAACTACTATTTGAAACAATATAGGCCCTGATACAGGCAGAATATGATAATTATGGCCATTTTAATTATTAGTTCCCACACCCTTACATAATTTTTGTACCAATGTTAACTTCCCAGCCCATCTGAAGAAAGTTAAGTCATAACTACCTCAAATACCGAAATTGGAAGAAATAAGACTATATCACCAAGCTTTACCTCACGCACGGACATAAAAATTATCTAAAACATACAAATATAGAATCTAAGCATCAAAAGAAAGTCAATGATACCCATATTTCCCACTTTCAAATAGGGGTCAAAATAAACCCTCGAAATGATTTTTTGAAAAAAAAGAGTATAACTAAAATATTTGTCCAAAATTATATTTCCCAAGATTAAAAACACACATAAGAGAAAACCCAAGTGAAAATGAGGTGAAAATGGAGTTTGAATCAAAGTAATAATGATTTGGACCTCTTAGGCCAAAATTCCCAAAGTCCATCCTAAAATCCACATTTAAACAGGATTTGAATGATAAAATCAAAGAAAAGTAGTTGAAATAGGAGTTTTGGAGATTACTCAAGCTTAGAAATGGAAGAAAATGCTTAAAAACTCGATCCCCAAGCTCTAATCTTAAAAATGGTGTAAATATTGTAAAAATAAGGTATAAAATGGACAGGCATTACTTAAGTGACCAGATGATGCTGATACTTCACCCGGCAATGGGTGTCGCATAGGAGATCTTATTCTCACTTAGGTGACGATTGCGTACGCGATGTAGAAGTCGTGTAAGCGATATCTTGACTACTAAGCTGGGTTGCTTAAGCGACCAAAATATCACTTAAGTGGGTGCACCAGTTGAGTGATGCACTAGCTAGAATTCCAAGTCTCCACAGACGCCTAAGGATTCATCCAAAATCCCAAGAATACAAATGGACTATGCTACCCTATCAAATCCGATGCTACGAGCTCAATGGAGACATCAGGTTTTCAAAAGGATGTTATTTTCATAGAGTTGACCCATGAAATTTAATTTCACAACTTTTCAAACTGAGGGTCGAAAGAGATATAAAAGCCAAAAAAATCACACAAATATGCTAATAACCTAAAATTGATATTTCAAATTTGCTGGCATATTCCTTTTTGCCATTCGATGCACAAATCAATAAATATTGACCAAAGTCAATAATAAGGCTTTTCAAGTCACCAAAACTATAAACTCGCACAAATCACATCAAAATGTATTGAGAACTATGTCAATTATCTCCATACCCTAGAAATACCACAATACAACATGGGGAGGGGTAAAATGGTCTTATCATATAAAAATAAATATTTTATGGAAATCACCAAAAGTCAAGTCATTACATTATCCACCACTATGAATCTAGTTCATCCTCAAACTTAGGGCAAGGGAAATATTTGAATCTGCAAAAAGCTGGGGATAACTACTACATATATCAGACTTGGCCTCCTAAGTAGCCTCAACTATAGCTCGATCTCTCCA
Source organism: Capsicum annuum (assembly GCF_002878395.1). Lineage (NCBI taxonomy): Eukaryota > Viridiplantae > Streptophyta > Magnoliopsida > Solanales > Solanaceae > Capsicum > Capsicum annuum. The sequence goes on from NC_061117.1 coordinate 139,002,729, forward strand.
CAGGGTCATAACAATAGGAATAACCCAAGAATACAGCCATCTACCATCACTGGCTAGAATAGAGAGGGATTCCTAAGTAAAAGACAACCACTCATCTGACTAGATTGAACACCAACAAATGACGTAAGACTCATCTGAAATATAGAACCGAAGCATAAAAACATAAAAAACTAGGTGAACAACTGACAAATTTGGGAGCAATGCTAACTCATAAGCCACATCCCCAATAGTCCAAAGAATCTCAAATGGCCCAATATACCTAGGGCTAAGCATGCCCCTCTTCTGAAAACTTCAACACTCCCTTCATGGGCGAAACACAAAGAAAGTCACGATCACCAAAACTAAATCTTAAGGCATGAAGTCTACAATTTGCATAGCACTTATAGATACTTTAAGCCACTTAAAGTCTATCCTAAATGACATAAACCCTATCAAAGGACTCACAATGCAAGTCTGTACCTCGAGGTGTAATCTCCAAAAGATAAAGCCAACCAACTGGAAAGCGATAATGCCTACCATACAAAGCCTCCAAAGGATCCATTTTGTTACTGGAATGGTAGCATTTATCATACACAAACTCTACCTAAGATATATATTGCTCCTTGTAATGCCCCAAATCTAGTACCCGAAATGCTACGCGGTGCTCATGACCCCGAAGGATCACAAACTAACCCATGACTGATATCTATAACTGAGCACTGAATAATATATTACAAATATGTAGAATATAAGTTGTAAGGCCATAAGCAACTTTTGAATATAATGCAATATCTGTAGTGGGGTATGACAATATGATGTGTGAGCAGATGCTAACACATTTGAGGCTTTTAACTCTAAATAATTATGAAGTCTTAAGCAACTTTTGTTATTTCTGATTGTTTTTGTTATATTAATGCAGGTATAAGTGATAGGGGTGAAAATTAAAGAAAAGATAAATAAACCAAGTGAAATCTGGTGCAAATGAACTGAAGTGTTTCAGATGACATTTTTTGATGCGTCGTCAGCCTGGTGATTGGTTATCAAAGTTGCCATCAAGCTTAGACAGAATCTGAAAAAGTAAATTGAAGTGTGACGATATTTTTGATATGTCATCACAACTACGATAATGCATCAAAATTGTCGTCAACTCAAAGTAGAACATGATGATTGCTAGTGTGGACGTGATGACATTTCTGACATGTCGTCATATATTTGATAAGCTATCAAGATTTTATCTTCAAGAAAAGTAAAAGATGCTATTATACTGGAAGCTTTGACGATATTCTGTACAAGCCGTCAGGTGTCTGACAAGCCATCAGAAATGGTGTCGTCTATTCCGAGGAAAAGCTGAAACCTTGATTTTATTCTCTTATTTAGGATTAACTATTTAAAGCCTTGTTTAGGATTTTCTAAAGGGGGATGCACATTGAGTTCTGGGGATACACTTTGATATTTTCTCTCTCTAATTTTCTAGGCTTGAAAAAGCAAATACTTTAAAGAGATTATCATCATTGTTTTGGAATTTCACTTTGTGATCTAATCTATGATTACTAATTATTATTCATCTCTGTAAGTTTATCTTTTAAATCATAAATTCAATTATGTGTTTCGGTCGTTATATAATGAGTGGCTAAATTCCATTAACCTGGATTATGGGATCTAGGGTTAGGTCATGATAAGGTGTTAAATACTCAAGATTTAAGAAGTGTTGGGATTTTTTGATAATTCTGAGATTATAATTTATGTCTGTTGGTTGCAAACAATAGGTGTACCTACTTTGGTTTTCTTGAGAAAAAAATCATAAATAGTAGGAAGTGAATTATTAATAGGGACTCGGAAAGGCTTCATTTAATAATCAGAGTTGTAATAAGGTTGATTAACCTGAGGTAAAATCTGGGCAGTCAGTTGTGATTCCTTAAGTCCGAGAGGATTAGGAAATTAGACGCTTGAATAGGTCGAGAGACATTTGAGCATACCATCGATAAAGATAGCTTGTCATCTTAACCACCGTGAGAACCTTGAGTTATTTGTAGCATCTGTCATGTACCATAAACCCTAGTGAACATAATTACGATTATTCCATAAACTCTTGATTACCAACAATCACTTGTTCAACCATTAAAAACCCCCATTTTGTCTTTTCGTGTCAGTTGTTTGAATTTAACTTGTCGCTTTAGTTTCAAAAGTTTAATCGTCATTCATATTATTCCCTGTGGATTCGACCCCGACTCCAAAGCCCTGTAGCTTGCACTAATTTGACATATAAGTTGAGCGTTATGAAAAATGGCGCCGTTGCTGGAGAACAATTTGGCATATTAAGTTAGTTTGGAATTTTAGCTTACTTGCTTGAATTCAAACTTGTAAATATTTTTTTTTGATTTTCTTTGCTTCTTGTTTTAGGTAGATTTTCTTTATTTTTGTTTATTTCTTACTATGGCATCATGGAATGAATGTGAGTTTGATGGTTGGAAATCTTATCTGGATGATCCATGTCCATATTATGATGGACTCCACTTTTGGCAAGATTGTAGTTATGCTCCCCAGAGAGAGATGTGTGCACCATATCCATCCTACTGAGAGTATAATTGTTCTTTATATGGGGGTCAAGATGGAAATTGGAGTGATTGCCCAAATCCCCCTCCCCTATTGCGCTAACCCAAGTTCTAGTTCTTCTTATGAGTATGACAGGTCTTATGGTCAAGAAAAGAAAGAACGAAGCACTAAAAGAGTGACATTAAAGCTATGATTCAACTAATGTTGGATCGTATAGACACAACGAATGATACCATATGTGACATACGTCAGACATTAGGGCATTTAACGAGGGAAGAGAAAGGATAGAAGAGATGGATATCGAGGTCAATCATCTAAAACACTTTTCTACATTATGTTTAGATGATATCTTATCTGTGGAATTATTTAAAATAATAGAAGAGTGTGAGGATGAAGAGCAAGAATCCTATGTTGATGATGAGCCTGATGTTGAGCAACCCTCGGTGATTTCCCAACCAACTGAACCATTCATGAATAAAGATTCCAAGGATGAGGAAATGGTATTAGAGTCAATAGAAGAAATCAAGCACAAACCTCGTAAAGACTCTAGTCCATTTCAGGGTAAAAATACAAATAGGGAAGTTATTCCGAAATTGAGGGTTAGTCCTCATTCGAATCACTTTTCAACATTATTCTTAGTGGATGTGATGAAATTTGAATCACCAAGCAAATGATGAATTTTGAAAATGAGGAGGGAGATTCTTACATTTTGGAGTTTGTCCTTCCAAAAAGGTTTACTACAACCCCAATATTGAAGGCCAAGGAGCTTAAAGATCGATGTCCATTAAGTGGTTTTTAAGATTCTCAACGTTGCCAAATGAGCCCACAAAAAATTTTGATGCAAAATTGGGCAAGCAGTCAAGTCTTCGAAGTAGCATGATAGAATATTCCTCATCATGCCCTCACATTTGCCCAACACACCCCAAAGATATATTGATCGAAAGTTGGGCCGGCATTTCAAATCCTCCAAGTGGAGACATAAATAATTATCAACAAGGTATCTTGACGAAGTCTGAGTAGTCAAGATAATTGATTCACGCCGCATAGTTAAACCAGGTGCTGCTTAGGAGGCAACCCAAGGTATTTTGTTGTTTCTATTTGTCTTATGTAATTGACATCAAATCTTTGCATCCATGGTGCCACAGATATGTTTCTAACTCTCTTATTTTGGTTTGACGCATTGGAGACATTGTATGATTTTAAGTTGAGGGTGGGGCTACTTGTGGGTGTTGATGTCCTCAGTGGGTTTTTGTTGTCGTACCTCTTTTCCCCAAAGTCTTGTTCCTAGTAGAGCCGGCATGTTTAGGCATATTGTGTTTTGTTTTGTGATGGGTTGTGGTTAATAAAGGGAAAAATAAGTATCTAGGGTAGTTGATATATTTTTGTTGATTTCTCTTAGAATGACAAATACCTCTCCAGCTGTCTATTTGATAACTGTGTGATGGGCATCTATATGTGACTACTATGAATCTTTTTATGGCATTAGTTCTAGGGACATAATAATCATTGCTAACAATTGCATGAACCGGATAGGTAGTAGCTTGTGATGTACCTTTGTGCCATGTGTGTGAGGTCTAGCTCAGTTCCCTTTGTATGAATCTAGAACTTGCCCGGTTAGTCTCGTCTTAGTTGAAATATTTAGGAAAGGATCATAGGCCGTTGTTGATATTAGTCCACTTTTAGCCTAAATTACCTACATTGTGTGCATGATATCTCCCTTGATCCCTCTTTTGAACCTGAATAGATTAATTCTTTTTATGATACTTGTCACCTTCCCATTTAACTCAGAATGAACCTATTTTGGCCCTGGTTCTCCTTGGATACTTTGCACCTTAACTTAGACAAATAACCTAAGTTGAGGGTGGCTATCATAGGGGTGCGTGATTAAAATGTATGTGAAGAGAGGTTGAATAAAAAGAAAAGATTTAAATGATGGATGTGGTAGAAAAAGAACAAGAAAAGAAAAAGACTGTGAAAAGAATAAACGAAGTGTTAAAAAAAATGCACTCATCCCGAATATGTGTGATCAAGAATAGATGAAAAATGGAAAAATGCTAAGAGGTGGGACCCCAAAAGAGTATTGTAGTATCAAGGAGGCTTAGTTATTTTAAATATCCGTGAACACCATTCCAGCCCCAAGCCTACATTACAAGCCGAAGAAAAAGACCTATAGTGATCCTAACTCAACTGTCCAAAATCCTTGGTAATGAAAATAAGGGCAAGCATATGGTATTTGACATACATTGATTGGAATTTCTTTCTGAGAGTAAGTATCTCTTGAACATCCCTGCATTGACATGCTTAATTTCATATATGAGTTAGGAGGGACTTCTTTGTTGTAAGGGCACACAGGTTCTATCACTAGTTGCCTACTTGTTTGGGTAGTATAACTTCTATATATGCATGGTTGTTGTTTCTAACTTGATGCCAAATCTTGATTCCTTGTTGTCACATTGTGGATCTTCATTTATAAACATAGTTGGGTTTATAAGTAATTGAACTTGGAGAGTGCCATGTGTTTAGAGCTAAAATTGAAAATCAACTGCCATGGGTATCTTATGTATTTCTTGGTTAAGCATCATAGTGTTGTGATTTGGTTGCTTGAGGACAAGCAGTTGTTTTAAGTTGATGGTATTGATGTGTACACAGATGCTAACACATTTGAGGCTTTTAACTCTAAATAATTATGAAGTCTTAAGCAACTTTTGTTATTTTTGATTGTTTTTGTTGTGTTAATGCAGGTGTAAGTGATAGGGGTGGAAATTAAAGGAAAGAGGAATAAACCAAGTGAAATCTGGTGCAAATGAACTGAAGTGTTTCTGATGACATTTTTTGACGCGTCGTCAGCCTGCTGATTGGTTATCAAAGTTGTCGTCAAGCTTAGACAGAATCTGAAGAAGTGAAGTAAAGTGTGATGACATTTTTTGATATGTCGTTACAACTGTGATAACGCGTTAAAATTGTCTTCAACTCAAAGTAGAACATGATGATTGCTAGTGTGGACATGACGACATTTCTGACATATCGTCACATATTTGATAAGCCGTCAAGATTTTATCGTCAGGAAAAGTAGAAGATGCTATTATACTAGAAGCTTTGACGATATTCCGCACAAGCCATCAGGTGTCTGACAAGCCATCATAAATGGCGTTGTCTATTCTGAGGAAAAGCTGAAACCTTGATTTAATTCCCTTATTTAGGATTAACTATTTAAAGCCTTGTTTAGGGTTTCCTAAAGAGAAACGCACATTGAGTTCTGGGGATGCACTTTGATATTTTCTCTCTCTAATTTTCTAGGCTTGAAAAAGCAAATACTTTGAAGAGATTATCATCATTATTTTGGAATTTCACTTTGTGATCTAATCTATGATTCACTAATTATTATTCATCTCTGTAAGTTTATCTTTCAAATCATGAATTCAATTATGTGTTTTGGTTGTTACATAATGAGTGGCTAAATTCCATTAACCTGAATTATAGGATCTAGGGTTAGGTCATGATAAGGTGTTAAATACTTAAGGTGTAACAAGTGTTAGGATTTCTTGATAATTCTGAGATTATAATTTATGTCTGTTGGTTGCAAACAATAGGTGTACCTACTTTGGTTTGCTTGAGAAAGAAATCATAAACAGTAGGAAGTAAATTATCAACAGGGACTCGGAAAGGCTTCGTTTAATAATCAGCGTTGTAACAAGGTTGATTAACCTGAGGTAAAATCTGGTCAGTCAGTTGCGATTCCCTAAGTCCGAGAGGATTAGGAAATTAGATGCTTGAATAGGTCAAGAGATATTTGAGCATACCATCGATAAAGATAGCTTGTCATCCTAACCACCGTGAGAACCTTAAGTTATTTGTAGCATCTGTCATGTACCATAAACCCTAGTGAACATAATTTCGGTTATTCCATAAACTCTTGATTACCAACAATCACTTGTTCAACCATTAAACAGCCTCATTTTGTATTTTTGTGCCAGTTGTTTGAATTTAACTTATAGCTTTAGCTTTAAATTAGTTTAATCACCACTCAGATTGTTCCCTATGGATTCTACCCCGACTCTAAATTTGGGTAAATATATTGATGATGACCGCCTAGCACTAATTTGACGTGTAAGTTGAGTGTTATCATAATACCCAAAACTGAGATAAACTGTCTGAAACATGATATAGTTTGAAAGCCTCTAAACTATCTGAAAACTGTGGAGTTGATGGGACATGTCCCCAACTAACTCTGAACTACTAAAATAATAAAGTAATAAAATAATCATGCTATTCTCGAATGATGAGGACTCACTACTAGTCTGGCTGCTGAACGTCTGATCTACTAAGGATGCTCAGGAGTTCGTCTTTCTAAACATATGGTATAAAATACCATAGCGCAAATGCGTTAGTACATTGAATGTACTGGTATGCAAGTAAGGTAGGATGAATGCAATGGTTCATATGCATGAACAATACTAACTGACTGAATAACATGAATATTAGAATACATACATGAAAAAGAAATTGTAACTGAATTCGTGATAACACTGACTCATGAATTCTAATAACATGGATTTACTAATATCTGAGTGCTAATATTGGGATACTGAATAACTGAGTCTATAGGGTACTAAGGAACTGATGTAATATTATTAATAAAGGAAAGACTATTTCTGACAGTTCTGATTATGAAGAACTGGTCTGATTGACTGTATCTGACAGTCCTAAAACTGAATACTGATAACATCAGATACTAATAACTGTATAACTAAAATAATTGATACTGAGCGACTGTATCTGATAGTCTAGGTTCTGATAGAACTAGCTGAGTTCCATACTATTTTGAGTTGACCGTATCTGACAGTCTTAAAATCTGAAGAACTATCTGAGTTCTATTACTGAGACTGAATGACTGTATCTGACAGTCCTGATTTTGTAACTGAAAATATAGGAAGTAGTCATCTAACCGACATGCTCCTAATACGCTAATATAGTTGAGTTGGGGTCCAATATGTAACCCTAATTAGAAGGGTGCCAATACCGCACCACTGGTAAGGACAATCTGTGAGTAACCTTCATATAACGGGTCACTCTAGTGAGAACAGTCGAAACCCTCATATAATAGTTTAGGACACCTCATCTAACCTCATATAACAAGCTATGATGTCTCAACCTACGCTGGCTACGTAGTTCTGGAACGCAAGGATTGCTTCTAAGAATCGCACCCTCATATAATAGGTGAGTTTGCATCCTTGGGTTCTCTCGGTGCTGAAACCCACTCCTAACTAAATAGACACTAAAATGATTAACTAAACTGAACTGATACTAATGGTATTATTTAGCGAAGCTAAACTGAGTTCATTGAGTTTCGTTGACTGACGAAATGCTACTGAGATCTGAGGACTGACGAAAAGTACTAAAGTTACTGAGATTTCTGGGAATATTGAGGTTACCGAAATTACTGAGTGCTGATGTTACTGAGACCACTGAGGTCACTGATATTACTGAGTACTGATGTTACTGAGACCACTGAGGTCACTGAGATTACTGAGTAGGACTAGACTGATACTGAATTTACTGATTTTCCTTGAGTTATGAGACTGACTGAATTCTAAGGATCATGGCTTGACTGAGAGTATCGTGAAAACATAAAACTGGCTCTAGGCACACAGCTAAATTATTCGGTACAAGTATCCCCAGGACTCGATAGCATGAAACTGACAGGACATGATACTTCATGAATATATGACCAATATCAACAATTCATAATACCTTAATTTGGGGATTTCATGAAGCACTTGGTTATCATAGTCTTGTATATGAATGGAATTGCATATAAACATGTCATACTTTCATCAACCTAATCTCATGGACATTCCCTCAACCATTTATAATGCAAACAATATCATGGAAGTCATTCTTAGTCATAGGGTAAAGCATACACTTATCACTTGGGTCACAATTAAGCTATAATGCATAATTTCTATTCTCTTAGACATTTTATCAAATACTTAGGATGCATGACTTAGGGCATAGGAATGACCATCAAATTAATACAACAAAACTCTATATTTCAACTCAATTTCACATGTTTCAAACCACATACTAGCATAGGTTCATGAACAACACATAAAGATTCCAACTTGGGGATCATACAACCATAATCACATGAACATAATCAACCCACAACAAAATATTCACAATACAAGATTTAAAACTTGATTCTTGGGCTTTATGGATGAAAGGAATCCATAAATGAACACTGAGCATACCTTAGTTCTTGATTCTACAAAGATTGATGGAGAGATTCTTGAATGTGAGTCTTGGATTTGAATCCCCAATTGAAAATCCTAGCTTGCTGTTGAGAGAAACTTGAGAGAAACATTATGTTTTAGATGAAAAATGGTTGAATCACAAGTTATTGGGTTTAAATAGGGGTGGGAAATTGACCCTTTTAACTCTTGGACTCGTATTTTAATTTTTGTGAAAATTTTCCAATTTTATCCTTAGTGTGATGCGCCACTATCGCACCAAGTCACTGGAACTGGACAATTGGGAATCTACATGGTGGCGTGATGCGGGGATATCGAGTTGCCACTTTGTTTGTGACCTGGAATTTTGGTGCGATGCGGAGACATCGCACTGAGACACTGGAAAAGGACAATTCTGAATTTGAGCCCTAGAGCGATGTGCCATAATCGCGGAGGCTCACTAGATTTTGACGATTTCCATTTTGGCCTGCTCCATGATGCGTTGATGGCTCAGGTGGCACACTGCCTTACTAAAAAAGCTCTAACTCTTCACCCGAGTGTCGAATTTGGGTGAATTTGGTATCGATGATAAATTTATTTAATTTTCCACATGATAAAAACTTAAAATCTTGAAAATACCACATGTATAAAAGTGGATTCATCTTTAAAACAAGTCTTCAATATTTTGGGGATGATTTTAAGCTAGGTAGAAGTATGGGGTATTACAATATTTCCCCCTTGGGAATATTTATCCTCGAATGAGACTGATTTAGATGGGAGAAACGATAAGTTGAAGTACATACTGAACATAAACAACTGAAACATGACTACCTGACTGACATTACTGAGATTCATACTGAGCATGCATATGTGATGCATGATTTTATGACTGAGTTGATACATGAATGCATGACTGGGAGTACTGATAAGCTGATCACGCATATCTAATGCGTGAATACATGACTGAACCGACTTATGAATATGTCACTGAACATGTAAGGGTAACAAACCAAGTTTGAAATAAAAACTGAGCGTGGAACTGAATACCACATTTGTAACTGAAACCTGAACATGAAACTAGATAAGCTTAAGAAAAGCTATTACCTTGGGATGAGTCTAAGCTTAATTACTAAATATGCATGAGTGGAAACATGAGAACGTAACTGGGTCTGGAACGTGATACATGAGCTGAATATCGTGATCTGGACTAAATACCTTGAATACGTGGCACACAACCGAGATTGGAGCTAGAGGGTCAACCTATGGGTACCCACTACTCCAAACTGGATTTGTTATGAGAAAAGAGAGGCATGTTTATGTCATAAAAGTTCCAGGGAATTATAGTGTATCTCCCTTTTGGGACACTAGGTCCCTACAAGAATACTGATTTGACTACGATACTGAGGAAAACTGGGATGATGGATAAGGCACCAACGAACTGAATCGTGACTGAATATTTAGGATATGAAACTAAGACATGATACATGAACCAAGTTGAACACGCAACTACCTAGTTGGTCCATCTTAGAATGATCACATTCATGAGATTCTGAATAGTGTGATTAGGTGGAAAGATGGGGAAACCACACCATCTGAACTTGTCTGTTTTGATTGCTAAACTGAAGTACTATCTTTACGGACTAACTTAATGCTAAAAACTTATACTCAATCGGAGCATTTCTATGACACTCTTTCTATAGAGTTCTAATGACTGTAAAGAGAAAGCAAATCTTGTCCTGGTCAGAGTAGGATATCTGAATGGGAGATTCGCTACATGGCTGGGGTTCTTGTATTAGAAGGCAAGGCCTATGAAACATCATCTAAGATAATGTGACCAAACCTTATGCACTGCAACTGAGACTGTTGAAAAGGTTCACGTAGGTGTTGAACACGAGTGATAAATACACTAACTTATCTGATCAACCCACAATAAAATTCTCATAATACAAGAATTAAAACTTGATTCTTGGGCTTCATGGATGAAAGAAATCCATGAATAAACACTGTAGATACCTTAGTTCTTGATTCTACAAAGATTGATGGAGATATTCTTGAATTTGAGTCTTGGATTTGAATCCCCAATTGAAAAACCTAGCTTGTTCTTGAGAGAAACACTTTGTTTTGGATGAAAAATGGCTTAATCACATGTTATTAGGTTTAAATAGGGGTGGGAAATTGAACCTTTTAACCCTTGGACGTATATTTTAATTTTTGTGAAAATTTTCCGATTTTCATCTTTGGCGCGACACGCCACTATCGTGCCAAATCACTGGAACAGGACAATTGGGAATCTGCATGGTGGCGCGATGCGAGGCTATCGTGTTGCCAATTTGTTTGCGACCTAAAAGTTTGGCATGACGCGGAGACATCGCGCTGAGACACTGGAAAAAGGACAATTCTGAATTTGAGCCCTGGTGCGACGTGCCATAATCGCAGAGGCTCACTGGATTTTGATGATTGCCATTTTGGCATGCTCAGTGATACGTTGATGGCTCAGGTGGCACACTGCCTTACTAAAAAGGCTCTAACTCTTCGCCCAGGTGTTGGATTTGGGCGAATTTGGTATCAATGGAAAGCTTATTCAATTTTCCACATGATAAAAAGTGAAATCTTGAAAATACCACATGTATAAAAGTGGATTCATCTTTAAAACAATTCTTCAACATTTCTGGGATGATTTTAAGCTAGGTAGAAGTACGGGGTATTATACTCCCACTGACCACCAAAGTCTATCACATAAGTGCAGAGAATATCCTCCAAAACTAGAATAGTACGCTCTGACTGACCATAATTCTAGGGGTAAAAAGCTATTCTAAGATAAACCCGAGTACCCAATCCCTCCAAAAAAGTCTTCCAAAAGTGAGATGTGAATACTGAACCACTCAGCACTGAAGGAAACCTATACTAGAATGAAATGAGCAGATTTAATCAACCGATCCACGATGACCCAAACACTATTAGAACTATGAGAAGTATGAGGTAACCCAGTCACGAAGATTATAGTGATCCATTTCCATTTCCACTCGGGGAATGGTAACCTATAAAGCAAACCACCAGTCCTCAAATGCTCGCCCTTCACCTGCTGGCAACATAGACAACGAGCTACAGAATCCACAAGATACTTACTCACACCTCCCCACCAGTAATGCTACCTCAAGACACGATAAATCTTAGTCACTCTTGAATGGATGAAATATCTGGAATAATGAATAATGAGCCTCCTCTAAAATTGATCTAATCCAATCACCCATTCTCGGTACACAAACTAGACTACCAATACTCAAAATACCTCTGGATAAAGTGAGGCTTCCTTAACCTCACCACTCAATACCTTATCCCAAATCACTATCAACCCAACATCATTAAACTGATGAGCCCAAATCTGCTCCATCAAGGAAGACCTAGCCTCCACAAAGGCCAAAGAACACCTAAGTATCAAAATATTAAATCTAACCATCTGGTTAGACAAAGACTAAACCATTAAGGCCAAAGGCCTCTCCTGAGTCAAAAGATGCATCAAGCTGCCTATGCTAGTCAACTTTTGGCTCAAGGCATCTACGACCACATTAGTCTTGCTTGAATGATAGAAAATAGTAAAGTCATAATTCTTAAGAAACTAAAGCCAACATCACTACCTCATGTTAAAATCTCACTAGGTGAAGAAATACTAAAGTGTACAATATTTCTAGGAAACCTTACAACGAACATAACTTTAAAGCAAAAACAACCGCACACAACTCTAAATCATGGGTAAGGTAATCTCTCTCATGGGACTTCAAATGACGGGAAGCATTGTTAATAACCTTACCCTCCTGCATCAACACAACACCTAAATCAATACCTGAAGCATCATAGAAGAAGGTAAAACCCACGCCCTCCTTGGGCAGGGTCAAGATAGGAGTTGAATTCACCAAATCCTTGAGCTTTTGAAAGCTTGACTCACAAGAATCGAACCACTAAAAAAAAATCTTCTTCTGAGTAAACTTGGTTAATGGAGCTACAATAGATGAAAATCCCTCAACAAAACACCGATAGTAACCTACTAAACTAACAAAACTCTAAATCTCGATATGAAAAGTAGGCCTAGATCAATCACGAACCATTGTAATTATCACGTACCAAAAACTAAGGATCATGATGGAACTTGTCGGGACAAGTCTTGACAAGTAAGCCTATCACCCAAACTGATAAAATGAAAGATAATACCAAAACCTAAGGCAGGCCTCCAAGAATGGAGTTGAGTCACACATATATATAGTAAAAATGGAAATACGTAGTTAATGATACCAAACCAAATCTCAAAACCTGATGTCACAATGTATGAACATAACTAGTACAACTCAAAATCAAAATACATAAGATGCCCAAAATAGGAACAACTCTGTCTCTGAATACAAATAAAGACATAGTCTAAATAAGGAAAGGCAGTAGTCAACTCCAGACACGTGAAATCAACCACTACCTCAAACAACTCTATATATCACTCGAATCAACCATTGTGAGGCACACTCAAACCTGGATATGCACCGAAAAAGCACAGTAGGGGTGAGTGCGGTCCACTTATACTCATTACATATTATAGATCAACTGAGTAAAGTAGAAAATAAAGCATACAAAATACACACTAAGGGCACATCACCTGCAATCACAAAATGTTCCAAATGGTATCCCATACCATGTCCACTAACAATTCTATAATAATCACATACACCATTGCAAATATGAGAAAGAAATATCAGTATACATATATTACACATATAAGTGCAAAGGTAGAAATAACATAGACAAATATATATAAAGAGAGATAAAGCAAAACAACTTAAGGTACAATGAAAGTCAAGATAGAAAAACAATCACAACATAAGCACAATGTATAAAATACAATGAAAATGATGAGGATGAGGATGATGATAATGATAATGTGATGCACGAGGTTATCGCATAACCTCCATATACACCTACAAAGCTAAAGCTTCCTAATGTAGGATCCAAAGAGGTATCGTCAACCCGTATACAACCAATATCCAATACAAATATCCATATCTTCTCTCTAGCACATACTTCAGCAGAGGATTTTTAAGATGTCACATTTTCTATCAGAAAAAATCAGTGTTTCCAGTATTTCTACCATGGTACCAATGTTTCTTGAATAAATATGACATGAGGATATAATTCTCACAACTAACCAAAATGATAAATTCCATATCCAACCAATATACCAACCAAGTGAACAAAAATTCACGCATTTATCTAACCATATATGAATCCAGTATAATACATATGGCAATAGAATGAAATATATTAGAGAAATCAGCATTGATACCACATTAGGCTTTTTCATCAATAATATATAATTAATTTCACATACACATGGATAATAATATCATATAAGACCCCCCATGGTCACACCTAGCAAATAATATTCCAAACCACCAAATAACATCAATATATAGGCCCCCACATGTACACAACACAATAATATAGCAATTTTCATGATTAGTTTCCACACCGTTAACATGATTTTTTATCAACATTAACTACCCAACCCAGTTTGAAGAAAGCTAAGTCATAAACTATCTCGAAAGCCAAATATCGGTCTACAAGTCTTCAATCCAAAGCCTTACTCTTCACAAATGGACTCAAAATCAACTAAAACATAGAAATAAAATCTATCCATTAAAAGAAATGCAATGATACCCGTATTACCTATTTTGTGTCGGGATCAAAACAGACCCCTAAAATAGATTTTATAAAAAAGGTAAAATTATAATTTTGTTTATGAAATATGTTTCCCATATTTTTAGGAGTCTACAGTTGAAAATCCAAGAGATAACGAGTTAAAAATGAGGTTCAAATTAAAGAAAAACCATCTTCAAGCTTTACCGGCAAAACTCCTCAAAATTTATTTTAGAATCAAGAATTAAAGTTGTTTTAAAGATGAAATCGAAAGAAAAGTGCTAATTATAAGATTAGAGACTCATCTAAGTGAAGACGGGTTGAAATCAAGGTTTAAATCAGAGAATTACAATTCTTAGGGCTTACGGGCCAAATCCCTAATTTCCATCTTTTCAATTTGCATTTAAATAAGAATTACATGATAAAATTTGAAGAAAATAGTTGAAATAGGTGTTATGGAGCTTACCCAAGCTTAAAAGTGGAAGAAATTGCTCAAAATCGAAAAACCCTAAGCTCCAAATATCAAAAATAGTAAAAGATGGCGAAAAGAATTATATAAAGGGACCGAGACAATACATACGTAATCACCGAGTTGCATACGCGATAATTGGTCTGAGGTTGGGTATCACATACGCGAGCCTCTCATAGTATACATGACTCTCGTGATCGCGACCAAGATGTTACGTACACGATACTTGCTATGATCAGTTGAGTCATGTAAGAGACTGACCCACCGCGTTTGCGAGTGCACCAACACCAGCTGTAGACTTTGAGAATTCCAAGTCTCCATATACCCCTTGAGATTCATCCAAAATTCTGTGAATGCAGACGAACTATGCTACCCTATGAAATTCGATGCTCTAAACTCAATGGAGATATCAGATTTTCAAAAAGACATCATTTTCACAAAGTTGACCCCCAAAATCTAATTTCACAACTTTTCAAATCGAAGGTTGAAATAAGATATAAAATGCATGAAACTATACCAACCATGTTACCACCCTAAAATCAATGTTTTGAACCTGCTGGAACAATTCATTTTGATATTCGATGCACAGATCAATAAATATTGGTTGAAGTAAACAACAAGAGGTCGTTTGGTGTGAGGTACTAAGGCAAATAATCCCGGAATAAACTTTTTAATGCATCGTTTGGTTGGCAATACTCGGGATAATTTATCTCGAAACTAATAATAGTACCGGGATAAGTTATCCCACACACTTGGTGGTATAAGTTAACTAACCCTAATTTATCCTTGGATAAAATTCTAAAATGACAAAACTAGCCCCAATGATTTCCACTTTCTCATATATACTAATATATACTAATGTACACCCTCTTTTAACAATATTTAATATTAGATCATGAATCATGAAGTGAAATCATGATAACAGAATAAGTTGTATACATAGAGTTAACTATTAACACGACCTCTAACCCAACGTTGTATGGCTAATTGGTTATGAGTTAATTGTATTTATCTAAATGTTTTTGTTTTAAAATGAGATATTTTATCTTTTTTATTTATGTCTATCGTAATGGAGAATAATTTTCAATCATTTGAGGAATCTTTGTTTTCTTAAGCACCTCTATGTCACACATTAAGCCCTATATACTACTATACATGACCTCTTTGTCTTGGCTAGCCAGTACTATGTCTTAATTATTTCATAGAGTCGATGAAAGCTGGCTAGATATACTCATTAACATTGTGATAAAACGAATTACGAGTAGAGTTAATTCCACCTGTGTGTAGAGAAAATTAACAATGGTTTAATTTTTTTTAACTCAAAATTAAAGTGATTTTTGACTTACACTTTAATTTTGAGTTAGACTACAAAAGAGTTGATGAACCTAGAAATTTCTACAGTAAATAATTAAACATGCTTCTTTTAGCATTCATTCTTCACAAAAGTTAGTTTTTTATTAGAAAAATTTCTTTATCATTTTTTGATCATATCAAATCAAGTAGCTAACTATATAACACGATAAAATGTTCAGGATATTATCTTTCATTTTTTTGAAGAGGCAAACGTGTTGAAAAACAACAAGCTGACTCTTATGATGGAGTAAATTTTACAGCTTTGATGAGTTGCCATAATATATATTCCTTTTGTCTTATATATCATGTCATATTTTGTAACTCGAGTAAATTTGACTAATTTTTAAAGCAAGTTAAATTAGATTTGTTTAATATTTCAAAATTATAATTTAGATATTCACAAATCATACGAATAATTAATACTATAAGTTTGCATTTTTTCTCATATTAATATATTGAAAAAATATATCTCATAAAATATTGGTAAAAATTATATGATGAAAAAAATATATCTCATCAAAAAATTCATAACATTCATATAAATGCTGATATTCTCGGATAGAGTATTGAAAGAAAAGAAAACTAAAAAATTGTGAATCAAGTCTATAACGCCATAATCTTTCCATATTGCATGAAAAGCCTTAATTTTTCTTTTGCACGGACAATGTAATACACACTATTTGACGGTTGCACATAAGTAATGTAAAATTTCGTTATGGTGGAATAAAAAACTAATTATCGCCGCAAATCCAAAGTAGTGATATGATGGTATTTAATAATACATGCGTTTAGTTATGAGAAGGTTTGCATTTAAATGATTTTATGTGAGATAGAATGTAAAACGAAGTAGATGTATTAGCTATATATATATATATGGATTAAGTTGTTTAAAGATGAAAATACTTGTAAAGTAATTGTAATTACTACACGCTCTTCATTATCAACATTAGGACAATATAATACGTATTATAGAAGTGTAATGTACAAATTTAATAACCAGTATTATTTAGACAAATACGTATGAATCTTATATATTGGCGCATAACTGAACACATGGAAAAATCATAGGAATACAAACATAAAAATAATTAAGTTAACTAAAGTGAGAGGTATTTTTGTAAACAAACAATATATTTTTACAAACAATGCACTACATATTATTTTTAGTACCACAAAGCAAACAACCACAAAAAAAAATTACTACCAGGATAACTTATCCTTGGACAACTAATATCAGCATAATGAATTCCGGTATAACTTGTCTTCAAACCGAACGACCCCTAAGGGTTTTCAAGCCATCAAAATCATAATACCACATAAATCATACTGAAATTCACTAGAAACTGTGCCAATCATTCGCACACTCCAGAAATACCACTAAGTAATCAGGGGAGGGGTAAAATGGTCAAATCACACAGAAATGAATATTTCACATAAATAACCAAAAAATTAGGTCGTTACTGCAATTTTGGTCAGATCAACCATAATTCTATCCTTGGTCACCACGTGACCCAAGAAAGAGACAGACTTCAACCAAAACTCACACTTAGTGAACTTAGCATACAACTTCGCATCCCTCAATCTCTGAAGTATAATCCACATATGATCCTCATGACCGTCCTCACTCTTGGAATAAACCAAAATATCATCTATAAATACAATGTCAAAAGAGTCGAGATACGATCGAAATATCCGGTTCATCAACTCCCTGAATGTGGTTGAGGCATTGGTCGACACAAACAACATAACCAAGAACTCATAATGATTGTACCGAGATTGAAAAGTTGTCTTCAGAATATCCAAATCTCTAATCCTCACCTGGTGATACCTGAACCTCAAATCAAGCCTTGAAAACACCGAAGCACCATGAAGCTGGTCAAATAAATCATCAATATGAGGAAGATGATATTTATTCTTAACCGTCACTTTTTTCAAATGTTGATAATCAATACACATTTGCATCGCCCCATCTTTTTTCTTCACAAACAAGACAGGCGCACTACAAAGTGATACAGTAGGTCAGATAAATCCCTTATCTAACAACTCCTGCAACTGATCCTTCAATTCCCTTAACTCAGCTAGGGCTATCCTGTAAGGAGGAATAAAATTAGTCTTGGTGCCTGGCTCAACATCACTAGTAAAGTCAAGATCATGATCCGGAGGCATACTAGGTAAATCCATAGGGAAAACATCCATAAACTCACGGACAATACAAACAGAATTCAAAGAAGGAGGTGAAGCAATACTAGTATCATCAATATAAACCAAATAAGATAGACACCCTCTCTCAACCAAGTGATGAGCCTAAAGAAAAGATATAACTCTCTTGGGACCCAAATAAAGCACACCCTTCCAAGATCTCCTCAGCATACTCGATGAAACTAAGGTCACGGTCTTAGTATGATAATCTAGGATTGCATGATAAGAAGCTAAACAATCTATGCCCAAGATAACATAAAAGTATACCATATCTAATACAATCAAATCTACCTAGTTCTCACAGCTATCAAAGTCACAACACAAGATCGGTACACCCAATCTATCACTAAAGAATTACCTACGAGAGTAGATACACGAATAGACTCATCAAGTGGCTTGCAAGCATAAGTAGAACCCAAATCCAAATGTGCAGACACATAGGAGAAAGTTGACCCCAGATCAAATAATGCAGATGCAGATCTGAAATAAGCAGGGAAGATACCTGTGATGACTACATCAGAGGCCTCTACCTCTGACATGGCAGGTAGCACTGACCACTTCCACCACTGACTGGGTAGTCCCTCTACTACCACCACGAGTACCACTACCTTTGCCTTTCACACTCCTAGTAGAACCTCTACCTCTTACAACCAATATAGAAGTATCTCTGAAGATATGGCGGGGATAGTCCCTAGACAAATGGCCAACCTCACCACACACATAGAAAACCCTGAGGCCCAGCTTAATGGAAGGAGGTACGACAGAACTAGGATGACCACCTAAAGCTGCCGTTCCAAAAGACCTACTACCTGAACTCTATAAGGCTGTCTCCACTAGTCTACTATGATACCCATGAAAACCTCTAGAAACTCTACCTCGAGAGATGTGACCTCTAAAACCTCACCCTGATGGCGCATCTTCTTGGCGCCTCCTTGAGATGCTCGAAGAATAGACTCATTCATCCTAGCATGATCCATAATACTCTAAAACGACGCTCTATATGCTACCATTTAAGTCACGTAAGCTGAAGAGAAATATCCAACCCCTTTACAAACTTCTAAATCTTTTTAGATTCAGTGGCAATGTTGGCATAAGAATATCTAGGCAAGGCATAAAATCGTGCCTCATACTCTGCAACAGTCATAGAGCCTTGATCCAAGTGATCAAACTCATATCTTATCTAACCCTCAAACTGAAAGGCACAAATCTGTCTAAAAAGGCCTTTGTAAACTGATTCTAAGTCATCTTTGGTGAACCAAGAGGTGAGCAACTAATAAGTGACCTTCACCAGTCTCTGGCTGTATCTTTCAACTGGTATATAGTATAAGAAACCCTATGCGATTTAAGCGATCAAAACTCATAGGCATCCTAACCTATAGAACTACTGAACAAAGAAGGACATAAATGAACGAACCTCTCAAACCTCTTCTAATTTTCAAAAGATAATGTTAAACTCATAATAATAAGAGGCATAGTAAATCTGGCTGGCGGAGAACCCATCTCAGGAGGCATCATGGTAGAAGGGTAAACTCAAGATCTCAAAATACCATACTCAGATACAGGCACTGATGGGGAAACCAAAATCAAAGTTTGTGGAGTACCATAAGCAAATATGGGTACAATAGGATGATCTATACTCGTGGTCGGAATGTTACCACAAACAGACTCTGGCACAGATGAAGGTACAATACTCAGAGCTAGATAAATACCAAGTTCACTCAAAGGAGCACCCTCCAATGAAGGCAACAAATGAAATAATAACGCCTCCAAGAATAGGGCAGAGGGACTTTGTGGAACTAGAGTAGGACCCATATCTCCAACACGCTTATCTCAAGTCTTAGGGGAGAGTCCCCTAGTGCTATCTATAGATGGGGAAAATCCCCATGCCCGACCTCTATATCGAGCCCAACCATAACGCGTAACTCTCCCTCTAGACTAGGTTCTCTCCTCAGGCGATGGATCTGAATCTCTGGCCTCACTAGATCTAGTCCTCACCTTCTGCGTAGAAAGAGTGAAATATGACTTAGAACACAAGGTATGAAAGGTCTGCATGACATAGAATAAAATAAGAAAAGTTTCCTAAAGATATCTTATAGCCTCTCATATATATATATAGACGTCTACGTGCCAATCTGCAAGACTCTATTAGACACCCCGTTCTTACATTGTTGAGACCAATGAACCTAATTGCTCTGATATTAATTTGTCATGACCCAAAAACCAAGGGTCATGGTGGCACCTTTTGCGAAAAACCTTAACAAGTAAGTTTATCACCTAAATTTATATAAAAAGGATAATAACCCCACTATCTAAGGTAATTCTTCTAGAATGAAGCTGAACCAAATGTATATAATAAAAGAGGAGAAATAAAACCAAGGATACCATACAATAATTCAAAAACTTGGTGTCACAGCGTAAGAACTAACTAGTACAAGGTCAAAAATACATAAGATATCCCAAAACAAGAATAAAACCCTGTCTTTGAATGTAAATAAGACATAATCTAGATAAGAAAAGATAGAAGTAAACTTCGAATACAAAGATTAACCACTACCTCGAATGGGCTCCAAGTACCACCTGAATCAACTATCATGAGGTGCACTAACTTAGATCTGCACTGAAAGGGCGCAGTAGGAGTAAGTACGCTCCACTTGTACTCGATAGGTATCAAGATCGACTGAGCAAAGTAGAAAATAAAGTAGGCAAAATACAGACTAAGGGCACGTCACCTGCAATTAAAAAATATCCCAAATGGTAGCCGACACCGTCTCCACTAACAGTTCTATAATATTAACATATACACATGCAAATACAACAAGGAGACACACGTATATGAATATCACACATATAGGTATGAAGAAAGTAATACAAATAGATAAATATCATATAAAGGATTATACTACACACAAAGAATGCATAAAGTATACAATAAAAGTAATAACAATGAGGATGAGGATGATGATGTGATGCACGAGGTCATCGTACAACCTCTATATACACCTACGGAGTTGTGCTCTTGAGATAGGACCCATAGGGGTTCATTAACCCATATACAATCCATATCTAATACCATATTCATATCTTTTCTCCAGCACATCCATCAGTAGTGAGATTTTAAGATGTCATATTTTCTATTAGAAAAAGTTAATATTTTCAATATTTCCATGATGTTACCAATATTTCATAAATGTATATAATATAAGGATGTAAGTCTCACAACCAACCACAATGAGAATTTCCATATTCAACCAATATACCAACCACGTGAGCCAAAATTCACTCAATATTCTAACCATCCATGAAATCCAACATGATTCATATGCTAATAGTATAAAAAACACCAAAATGTATCATTGATACCACCATTAGGCTTTTTCATCAAACAAGATGTAACTAATATCAAATGCACAAGGACAATAATATCATATAATACCCCACACGATCACATATAGCAACTAATGTCTTAAAATCACTTATTTGCAAAAATATAGACCCCCACATGGGCACAACACGATAATTATAGCCATTTTCATGATTATTTCACATACCAATAACATTATTTTTGTTCCAATGTTAACTACCCAACCCATTCTGAAGAAATTTAAGTCATAGCCTACTTCAAATGACGAAATTGAAATGAATAAGCCTCTATCACTGAGCTTCACCTTACGCACGGAACCAAAAATTATCTAAAATCCATAAATATAGAATCTACATGTCAAAAGAAAGCCAATGATAACTATATTGCCCATTTCTAAAATCGAGGTTAAAATGAATTTTCGAAAAAGAGGGATAAGATCAAAATTTTTGTCCATAAATATATTTCCAGGGATTAAAGGAACTCATCAGAGAAAGCCCAAGTAAAAATGAGGTAAAATTGGAATTTGAATCGAAGAAATAATTATTTGGGCCTTTCAAGCCAAAAGCCCCAAATTCCACCTTTAAATAAGATTTGAATGATAAAATCAAAGAAAAGTAGTTGAAATAGGGGTTTTAGAGCTTACCCAAACTTAGAGATGGAAGAAAATTCTCAAAACCTCGATCCCTAAGTTCCAAGTCTAAAAAATAGTGTAAGAATTGCAAAAATAAGGTATATATATAAATGACACACGCATTGCTTAAGCGATCACCGGATCGGTTAAGCGACTATCGTTTAAGCAACCAGATGCCGCTTACCCGGTACTTCGCCTGTCAGTGGGCGTCGCATAATCTATCATATTGTCGCTTAGGAAATGGTTACGTACACGACACAGGAGTCTCGTAAGCGACATCTCAATTGCTCAGCTGGGTCGATTAAGTGACCAAAATGTTGCTTAAGCGGGTGCACCAGCTGAGTGGTGCACTAGTTGGAGACTTGGACCCCTCAGGATTCATCTAGAACCCTAAGAATGCAAACAAACTATGATACCCTATTAAATTCAATGCTCCGAACTCAATAACGATATCAAATTTTTGAAAGTACGTCATTTTTGCAGAGTTGACCCCCGAAACCAAATTTTACAAGTTTCTAAATCGAGGGTTGAAATGAGATATAAAATCTAAAAACACGATACCAACCATGCTACTAACCTTAGATCGATGTTTTAGGTCTGCTAGTGTAGTTCGTTTTGCCATCTGATACATAGATATATAAATATTGACTGAAGTCAACTATAAGGCTTTTTAAGCTACCAAAACCACAAACTCGCACAAACCACATTGAAATATTAGAAACTATGTCAATTATCCCCACACCCCAAAAATACCACAATGCAACTATGAGGGGGGGTAAAATAGTCAAATCACTCAAAAATAAATATTTTACGCTAATCACTAAAAGTCAGGTCATTACAAAACTACAATATCATCCCTTACACTACTGGTTAGGGCCTTAACTACGACACATCCATAATGCTATATTCCAAAAACTACAATAAGGATTACCACCCAAGGTCGGTCGGTCGAAAGCTCACCCCCACCTTACATGGTATTTCTCTTCCCATAAGGTTTAACTAATAATCGACAATCTGTACTATTTCATACTTTCAACATGAGTGTATGATAGAAAGCCATCCACAATAAATCATAAGCATAGAATAACATCATGATTTATATAAGCAGCCCCTAATTGTATGCTACCCGAACTTTAACTGATTTGTCATTCAAACTCCTTGTGTGACGGGCCTAGACATAAACTCTCTCATCCATCTATATTACATTGATGCTCTCTAACCCAGGTCTAAACAACTTAATTAACTTTAGCTTACCTACTGTCAACCAGTTGTAGGAACAGCAAACAAATGCGAAGTCCGACCTTGCCACGATCACAGACACTAAATGTTTGAAAATCCATGGGTTTTCACCCATACACACTTTTTTCTCCTCTTCTCCATGGTTTCAAGGCATGAAAGGTAGTCTTAGGATTCTTGAAACCTCCCTTGTTGTTACTCCCTCCGTTTAAAAAAGAATGACCTAGTTTGACTTGGCACGGAGTTTAAGAAAATAAAAAAGACTTTTGAATCTTGTGATCTTAAATTAAAAATATGTCAAATGTATCAAAATGTCCTTCAATCTTGTGGTCATAAACATGGCATGTGAAAAGTTAAAATTTTAAAGTTGCTAAAAAGGAAAAGGGATCATTCTTTTTTAAATGAATTAAAAAGAAAAATAGGTCATTCTTTTTAAACGGAGGGAATATTTAAATTAGAGTGGAGAAAAGCAATACAACCCTATTAAGTGGATATTCTGGTCTGCATCACCCTGCTATAGCAACATGCACACTGGTATAGTGTCTCCTCTATAAAAGGTTGATGTCAGACCAACCCCAACTATCTTTAAGTCCCAAAAATTAATAGTCGAAGGCCTGAAAAACTTTTCTAATGGAATTTCGATAATATCTGCACGCCACACTAATATGGAGGTGATGTACTGACCGGTTTCATTATTACTCTTTTATCCATTTCACTCTTTTAATATTCAATGTACAACATATCTTAATTCAACAATTCAAAATTTTACTCTATGACTTCTCTTATTTTTTAAAGAATTATTTAACATATATATATTTTAAATTTTTATGTATGATATTTTTACTTGTTTTTTTTTGCCATTTTAACGATTCTTATTTATAAAATTTTCCCCATCTTCTGTTGATTTTATGTTATAGTACACTTTTTCTTTTTGAGTTATTCATTGATTTCAGTGTAGGGTTAAATAATAATTCAATTTTCAAATTTTCAATCAACATGTTCAAAATAAGAACTTGAAAATATCATTAAAGGCCAATTGAATCTTGTTTGAAGTTTAGTATGTATACAAATTGTTAAAATGTATAGCTGAAATAATATGTATGCATATTAGCCTACTATATAGCTAGAAGTAATATGTAGACACATAAAGATACATCAGTATATGTAATATTCGTTTACTTAGATGTATTATACTAGTGTAAATACAATTTATATTATTGTGTATCTCCATGGTCTGAAGAAGACACAAAGTTAGCCAAGACCTGGGACTTGATGGAATTTTAGGATTTGTATTCGATATCGATTCACTAAGCTTGACATCCCATTTTCCATCCTTCACAATGGTTCGGATTTATGGAGAACGTTCCGCAGTGGATCAGCAATGCTCACAGTGATGTGGTGGATTGAAAATAAGACCTGATCTTTTGCGTGGCTTCTAGAAGAGCCAAAGCTTGCTTTTCTAAGTGAAAATATCAGGTATCCACATCAACATGATTTTGCTAATGAAATAAATAGGATTGTATACTTTTTTATCCTCGTACAAGTACGACACTCACTGCTACCTCTACTACGGCTAAGTACAACAACAAATGATCTCCATCCTATGGTTTTGTTAACAACGACGTACTTGATAGGTAAGCCTTCAACTCTTGCAAGGCCGACTAGCATTCTGGGGTTCAATCAAACTGACTATTCTTCTGTAAAAGAGAGAAAAATTGTTGACATCTTTCTAATGGCCTCAAGATAAAATAATTGAGAGAAGCAACTCATCTCGTTAGACTTTGTAATGCCTTAACGTCATTGAGTACATTTAGTAGTTGTTGAGAGTTGCTTTCGGAATATGCACGTCTTTCTCTTTTTTTTTTTTCTCCGACTTTTTTACTTACAATCCTAGTTAATTTAGGAGTTCTATCATTGGTAGGAAACTAATTAGTTGTCTTAATTTTGGTAGAAGTAGGTTGTTTCTTTGTCCTATTTTTAGTTGGAATAGCAACTATTTAAGTTGCTAAGTTGATGATCAATTATAGACTTTCTTTTAACAAGAAAATAATCTCTCTCTATCGCTCCATCTCTGTTTCTGCGACCAGCTTTTAAATTGAATTCCTGCGTTGTTTCCCTTTAACGGTTTTAAACCAACAATT
>NC_061117.1:139031556-139062893 GCF_002878395.1 Capsicum annuum
TTTTTACTTACAATCCTAGTTAATTTAGGAGTTCTATCATTGGTAGGAAACTAATTAGTTGTCTTAATTTTGGTAGAAGTAGGTTGTTTCTTTGTCCTATTTTTAGTTGGAATAGCAACTATTTAAGTTGCTAAGTTGATGATCAATTATAGACTTTCTTTTAACAAGAAAATAATCTCTCTCTATCGCTCTGCGTTTTCTCTTCTTCAAACTCTATCTCTGTTTCTACGGCCAGCTTTTAAATTGAATTCCTGTGTTGTTTCCCTTTAACGGTTTTAAACCAACAATCGGTATCAAAGCTTTAATCTTAAGGGACCTGTGAGTGTTTGCATCAATCTGATCCAGTGGATACCATGAACGGAGAAGCAAATTTTTCTTCAATGTCACCACCAACTTTCGATGGAGAAAGTTATCAAATCTGGGCAGTTAGAATGCAGATATATCTGCAAGCTTTGGATCTCTGGGAAGCTGTTGAAGCTGAATATGAGATAGCTCCCTTGACGAACAATCCCACGGTGGCGCAGATTAAAACTCACAAGGAAAAGAATACTAGGAAATCAAAGGCAATGGCATGCTTATTTACTGCAGTTTCATCTAATATCTTCACTCGTATCATGTCTCTTGAATCAGCGAAAGAGATATAGGATTATCTCAAAACTGAGTATGAAAGAGATGAAGAGATTCGAGGGATACAAGTGTTGAATCTGGTACGTGAGTTTGAGCAGCAAAGGATGAAAGAAAGTGAAACCATAAAGGAGTACTCTGACAAACTCCTTAATTTAGCAAATCACATCAGATTGTTGGGTTCTGCTTTCAATGATTCAAGGATCGTTGAGAAAATCCTAGTGACAGCACCTGGAAGATTTGAGGCTACCATAACAACCTTAGAAAATACTAAGGACTTGTCCAAGATAACACTTGCAGAGCTCTTAAGTGCTTTTCAAGCGTAAGAGCAACGGCGTGTTATGAGACAAGGAAGAGCTATCGAAGGTGCCTTACCAGCTAAGCATTACGATGATGGACGTTCTAAGAAGAAGAAGAATAAGAAGTACCAACCAACTGATGGAGAAGGTACAGTGCAAAGTAACAAAAACAAAACAGGTGGTTTCAAAAGAAACTACCCTTCTTGTAAGCATTGCGGCAAGCTCGGACATGCACCTTTTAAGTGTTGGAAGAGACCTGATGCTAAGTGCACTAAGTGTAATCATCTTGGGCATGAAATGATCATCTGTAAAAATAAAACTCAGCAGCAAGATGCAGAGGCTCGAGTTGTTAATGAACAGGAAGAAGATCAACTTTTTGTCGCATCATGTTTTACAAGCAGCGTCTCAAGCGAGTCCTAGATAATTGATAGTGGTTGTACAAATCTTATGACTCATGATAAGGAGATTTTCAAATATTTAGACAAGTCCAAAATCTCTAAAGTCAAAATCGGTAATGGCGATTATCTTTCTGCCAAAGGAAAAGGAACAGTAGCTATTGAAAGCAGCTCAGGTACAAAGTTAATTTCAGATGTACTTTTTGTTCCAAAACTTGATCAAAATTTATTGAGCGTAGGATAACTTTTGGAGAATGGTTTTAAGCTTAATTTTGGAGACAAGAAGTGTGTGATATTTGATCCAAAGGGTCAAGAAATCTGTCAAGTTAAGATGAGAGAAAAAAGCTTTTTGTTTGATCCAATGGAAGGAAAGTCGGCTGCCTATTCGAGCCAAGAGATGACAGCAGATATATAGCATAAGAGACTCGAGCATTTTCATCACAATGCGATCTTGCACATGGTGAATAAAGATATGGTTCAAGGATTACCATCCATGGAGGAAAAACACACATGCTGCAACACATATCAATTTGGAAAGCAAAGCAGGATGCCTTTTGCCAAGGCAACCTGGAGAGCATCGGAGAAGCTTCAGTTAGTCCTTACTGATTTGTGTGGACCACATAAAACTGCTTCTCTTAACAAAAATAAATATTTTATATCATTTATTGATGATATGACAAGAATGTGTTGGATTTATTTTCTCAGATTCAAATCTGAAGTACCTGAAGTATTCTGGAAATTCAAAGCTTTGGTAGAAAATCAAAGTGGTTGCAGGATGCAAACGCTTAGATCATATAATAGTACTGAGTACACATCTGATCGATTTAAAAAGTTTTGCAAAAATACAGGTATTGAGCATCAACTCACTGCCCCATATACTCCACAACAGAATAAAGTCAGTGAAAGGAAGAATAGGACGATAATGGAAATGTAGAGGTGTTTGTGATACAATAAAGGCTTAACAAAATATTTATGGGCAGAAGCAGCTAACACTGCTATTTTTTTGCTAAACAGATTGCCTACCAAAGCAGTTGATGGAAAGACACCTTTTGAGGCGTGGCACGGCTATAAGTCGTCCTTAAAAAACTTAAAAATCTTTGGTTGTTTGTGTTTCTCTCATATTCCGCAGGTTAAGAGGGATAAGTTAGATAAGAAAGCTAAACCTGGAGTCTTTATTGGTTACAGTACAATCTCTAAAGCTTACAAGATTTTTCAGCCTCATACTAAAAAAATTATGGTAAGTAGAGATGTATTTTTATGGAGAATGAGCAATGGGACTGGGAAAAGGTTAATCAGAAGCAGATCAAAAGCAATCTACCGAATTTTGATGAAGGCATTGATGATCAACCTGTGAGAGGAACAAGGTTGCTCTCTGAGATAGACCAAAGATGCAATGTGGCCATTTTAGAGCCTTCTGGATTTGAAGAGGCTGTTTTAGATCCTAAGTGGAAAGCCGCAATGGAGGAGGAACTTGGAATGATTGAGAAGAACAAAACCTGGCAGCTTGTGGAAAAGCCTCAAGATAGAAAGATCATCGGTATGGTTCTGTTAACAAGCTCAAGGCAAAACTTGTAGTTAAGGGGTATGCACAGATTTTTGGTGTTGATTATTCTGACACGTTTGTTCCAGTTGCTAGGATCGACACAATCAAGTTGTTTCTTACTATTGCTACACAACGTGGCTGGAAAGTGCATTAGATGGATGTCAAATCCGCATTTCTTAATGGAGTTCTTGAATAAGAAATCTATATCGAGCAACCTGAAGGATTTGTTGTAGATGGAAAAGAAGAGAAAGTCTATTGACTACATAAAGCTCTTTATGGCCTAAAACAGGCACCAAGAGCTTGGTATAGTCGAATAGATGATTATTTGCTTAGCCTTGATTTTGAGAAAAGTGTTTCAGAATTTACACTATATGTTAAACGCAATAATAGTGGGATTCTTGTTGTTTCTCTATATGTCGATGACCTTTTGATTATAGGAAGCAGCGCAAAGCTCATTGATGAGTTCAAGCAGGCTATGATGCAAGTTTTTGAAATGTCCGATCTTGGTTTGATGACTTATTTCCTTGGGATGGAGATTACACAAGAAAAAGATGAGTTTTTCATTTGCCAGAAGAAGTACATAAAGAAAATTCTCAAGAAATTCAAAATGGAAAATTGCAAAGAGGTGAATACTCCCATAAACCCAAAAGAGAAATTAAGCAAAGATGATGGAGCAGAAAAGGTGGACGAAACATATTTCAGAAGTTTCATTGGGTGTTTAATGTATCTTGCAACAACAAAACCCGATATATTGTATCCTGTAAGTATTCTATCAAAGTTCATGCATTGTCCGAGTGAAGTACATCTGAAGGTAGAAAAAAGAATTGTGCGATACATCAAAGGAACTATCACCTATGGAGTCATGTTTCGAAGGACTCAACCTGTGAAGCTTTTTGGGTACTCTGATAGTGATTGGGGAGGTTCCAAAGATGACTCGAAGAGTACTTCAAGGCACTGTTTAGTCTTGGTTCTGGGATTTTTTCATGGAGTTGTACAAAATAGGACATTGTGGCTCAATCTACTGCCGAAGTTGAGTTTGTGGCAGCTACAGCAGCGGTAAATCAAGTATTGTGGCTAAAGAAAATTCTGATTGATCTACATATGGAACCAACAGAAAGCATTGAAGTGTTCGTGGACAACGAAGCAGCAATAGCTATCTCTCACAATCCTGTGTTTCATGGAAAATCTAAGCACTTCAATATCAAGTTTTTCTTCCTAAGAGAGGTTTAAAAAGATGGAGATGTGATTCTTGTCTACTGTAAGATGGAAAAACAATGGGTTGATATATTCACTAAACCTTTACCTGTCAGTAAATTCGAGCTTCTCAGACAGAAAATTGGAGCTTTCATTTCATAAAGCAAGGAGGAGTGTTGAGAGTTGCTTTAGGAATATGCACGTCTTTCTCTGTTTTTTTTTTTCTCCAGCTTTTTTACTTACAATCCTAGCTAATTTAGGAGTTCTATCATTGATAGGAAACTAATTAGCTGTCTTAATTTTGGTAGAAGTAGGTTGTTTCTTTTTCCTATTTTTAGTTGGAATAGCAACTATTTAAGTTTCTAAGTTGATGATCAATTATAGACTTTCTTTTAACAAGAAAATAATCTCTCTCTATCGCTCTGGGTTTTCTCTTCTTCAAACTCCATCTCTATTTCTGTGGCCAGCTTTTAAATTGAATTCCTAAGTTGTTTCCCTTTAACGGTTTTAAACCAACAGTATTTCTTTGATCACTTTAATTATTTTTAGATTGAACTCGATCCCTCTATTAGATATGAGAAATCCTAAGAACTTTCCTGACCCTACATCGGAAGTGCATTTCTCTGGATTTAACTTCATGTTGTGCCTTCATAAGATATTGAGAATTTAGACATTCCACGATGGTTGCACTTTTATGTTCCTCCGAGACCTCTAGCTCTTGGCAATGCACTCCTTGAGACCTCATGATGAAGTTAAAAGCGATTTTAAGTATCCTTGATTTGTACCTACCCTTTTAGCCATAATTGATTGTTCCAAACCGATATGACTTTCCTTTGATAAATGTCCAAACTGCACCTCCAATTAAGGATAAAGTAGTAGCTGTCAAGTAAAGTAATCCAACTAGGTTGGGGTCAAATCCACAGGGAAGACGTGGATGTATATCTCTAGCTTGCTGAACTTAACAAGCAGAAACTGAAAGTAAATGGGAGGTTTGTTGTATCAAATTTAACTGAACTCAAGAGCTTTGGTCGTAAACAGTCGGAGACGAATACTAGGCTTGTGTTCCCCTTCCTTCTACCTTAGTAGGCTTCTCATATTCAACCTAACTATTTAACTGTTATGTATGTAGAACCTGGTAAGATAGGTATCACCAACCGCCTCTCAGTATACTTTGGTGAATTTCACTCACCTCCACTCGATCTCAAAGCATCGTCTTACTAACCCTTACCTTGGACCATAGTTTCAACTATCTCCTCTCAGTCATAAGTTGATTAGATGAAAATTAACCATCTTAAGAAGATAGTACAGGTAAGCTTATATCAGCAATTAACTCCACATCACTGTTGTGATCTCCTTTTCCCAATATCTACCTCCCTCTTGAGTTCGTAGTGATTACAGGTTGGATCCTAACATTTGAAACCATGAAGAAAACAATAAACTCGAAGGAAACCACAATGCACGTAACAACAACTATTAGGGGGATAACACACTTCTCCTATATCGTTATTTAGCCAGGGTTCACACAACCCTAGCTAAGGGAATTAGTCGCTCATGTTTGTAATACGCTCAATGAAATTCACAATGAAAAGCATTAAACAATATTGCAATGATCAACAAGCAAAACCCAGTCTGAAACTGAATTATCAACCAAAAACCAATACAAAGCAATCCCAAGATCAAATTTTAATCTTGGAATCAAAAATATATTTGTAAGTGCTAAAAGTGCATAACCTAACTATAAAACTTTAAAAAGGTATATATAAGATACAAGGAAGCCCTAAAAATCAAAACCCAAACGAAAAAAGAAATTTGAGGTCGGTGGCCACTTACTTAGGCCACATGCGGACCATATGTACACATACGGACCATACGTGGTCCAAGGTAAGTGCCAAAACTTTTCCACAGCTACTGCAACTCTCTGGACTTGGACCGTTTTAGCATACTTTGGTCACATACGGACCGTATATACCATATATCGACCGTATGTGCCCTTAGTAAGTGATAGTCTTTTTTTTCCTGCTTCTGAGCCTCTAGACTTAAATTTCTAATATATTCTTAGGTCACATACGCCCGAATTGCCTCGGTAAGTAGCCAACTACTTCAATTTTCATTTTTTTCTTCTGTTTGGCATCCATAATCTAATTTCCTGAAAAATATACCCAAAACACATCATATCTCACAAAACAACCTAAGAAACTTGCATATTTTCATAGTCTTAAATGTCAAAAGTGCCATAAATCTATAGCACATCTAAACCCTCAACTTAGAACATTTACATGTCCTCGGGCAACACAACAAAACAAAACAAAAATATGATGCTTAATCAGGAGAATCTAAGTTAATAAGGCAGACAATCATCACGTTAAGCTCAAACACCTTACCCCCTCCTACATAAATAATTCAAAAACAACTTGTGTATACACGTGCAGCACAACAATATGACACAAAGGAATCAAGGTATGGCAATTACACCAGCAACGATATTTTTGCATATATACAAGTTACCCTACCCAGACAAGTGAATAGTTAGCAATACAACCCATGTTCCTTCACAATCGAAGAAGCCCTACTTAGTCGTATAAAATAAGAATGTCAATGCAGGGACGGTCAAGAGACACTCATACTCAAAAGAGAATTTCAACCAATGCTCATCAAATACTATAGGCTTGCCTTTATTTTATTTACCTTGGTTTTCAAACAGACAAGTTAGGATCTTTATAAGACTTTATTCGGCTTGTAATGTAGGCTTGGGCGCTAGTATGGTACATAAGAATATAGCAAATGACTAATCCTCTTTGGAACTACACAAACTTTGAGGTCTACACTTTAACCAATTTTTTTTATTCCACCCTTATTTCTGCCTTTTATTTTTTATTGCACCTTCAGATTGGGTGTGGTTTCTTTTATTCATTATTTTTCTTTCTCTTCTCTTTTTCACATTTTTCTTTTCTTTTTCTTTTTTCCACACCCATCCTTACTAACCTTTCTCTTATTTTACCCTTCTTCAAACCCACTTTACATTATGCACCCCTATTATAGCCACCCTCAATTTAGGTGATTTGCATGAGTTAAGTTGCACAATGTCCAAGGAGGACCAGAGCCAAAACAGGTTCATCACAACACAAATGGAAACCTAAAAGATGTAACAAGATAGTCAGGATATGGGCTCAAAAATGGGATCAAGGGATACTATTTCACATTGGAAGGTAATTTAGGTTAAAAGTGGACTAATATAAAAATTGACATATGATCCTTTCCTAATCGACTGTCTTATAATCTAGGCAAGACTAACCGGAAAAGTTCTAGATTTAACACACAAAGGGAACTAAGTAGCATATCACACACATAGCATAGAGTCAGATCACAAGCTACTACCTATTCGATTCTTGCACAAGTTAGCTATTATTATTATGTCCCTAATCTATTGTCATAACAAGATCCACAAAGATCACACACATATATATATATTCATACATTTATAAAAACAAAATTTTGAAAGGGTATCATTTTTCTTAAAATCAATAAAAAACATGACAACTTCCCTAAATACTCAAAAATCTCCTAGTTATACAAAACCAATACAATATGAAACAAAACACATTACAACACAAATTTTAATCTTGATATGTCGATTCTACAATCATACCGCATCCGGCAGGAAAAGAAGCATGGCAACAAATATCGACGCCGGCTAAGGTATACCCCACCCCTAACTAAAAGACTGTGCATTGTCCCCAATATGCTAAAATAATGTAAAGCAAAGGAATAAAGACATACCTGGGATGCATTAGGCATCGGCATACCTTGGGTTGCCTTCCAACCAGCGTGTGATTTATCATGACATGATTCAGTTACCTCGGCTACTCAGACTTCACCAAGGCTGACCTCATCAATACCTTCACCTTTTTATAATTTCCCAAATAGTTCTTCACACGCTGTCCATTCACTTTGAACGGGGCTTAACCATTCTTTCTTACTTCTACAAAACCATGAGAGAATGCCCTAACCATGATTAATGGTCTGGATGACCTAGATTTTTAACTTATCAAAAAATAAGCAAAGTTTTAAATTATACAGCAATACCAAATCACCGGGTCCAAACACCTTTTTCTAGATCTTTCTATCATGATACAACTTCATTTTTTCTTTGTATATGGTAGAGCTCTCATGTGCACGGAGCCAAAATTTATCCAACTCATCCACCTTACTCAATCTTAGATTTGTTGGATCACGCCTCTCAAAATTTAGCCTCTTCAATACCCATATTGCCTTGTACTCAAGTTCAAATGGCAAGTGGCATGCCTTGCCGTACACAAGCTGACATGGGGAGGCACCTATGAGAGTTTTATAGGCTATCTGATAGGCCCAGAATACATCATCTAACTTTCTGGACCAGTTAGTCCTATTGGCATTTAAAGTTTTCCCTAATATGGACTTGATCTCTCTATTGGAAACCACAACTTGCCCATTTGTTTGACGATGGTAAGGTGTTGCCACCTTGTGCCTTACACCATATTTATCAAGAAGGCTTTAAACAGATAGTTGCAAAAGTGAGACCCACCATTGCTGGTAATTTCACGTGGAGTGCCAAATTGAGAAAAGATATTTTTCTTTAAAAAGTTAGTGAAACTTCTACCTTCATTATCTGAAAGCAAAATTGCCTTCATCTATTTCAATCATAGTCAACTGCCACCAGAATATAACTCATGCCATAGGAGCTTACGAATAGACCTATGAAATCAAATACCCATACATCAAACACCTCCAACTCCAGAATAAGTGTTATGGGTAGTTCATCGCGTCGTGAAATATTGCCTTGACGCTGACATTGGTCATAATTTTTTGCAAAATCATGAGCATCCTTATAAATTGTAGGCTAGTAAAACCCACATTGTAAAATTTTATGGGTTGTATGGGTACCACTATGATAACCCTCGACTGGTCATGAATGACAAACTTTAAGAATGCTCATTATTTCCACCTCCGGGATACATCTTTAAATCACACTATTCATAAAAACACCTAAGAAAATATGGCTCATCCTAAAAAAACTTCCTCACTTGATGAATAAATCTCCTGCGCTGCTGGAAGGATAGGTCTTCTGGGATAAGGTCACTTGCCAAATAGTTGGCAAAATTAGCAAACCAGGGGATTAAGTCTTGAGATGCTGCAAGACCCGCTTATCTGGAAAAATATCATCTATGTCAAGCTCATCCCCTACTTTCTGCATTGCCTCTTCCTCAAGCCTAGATAAGTGATCTGCAAATTGGTTTTCAGTGCCTTTCTGATCCTCCACTTTAAAATCAAACTCTTGCAACAAGAGGATCCAACGGTTTGGCATATTTTTTCGACATCAAGTACCTCAAGGCTGCATGGTATGTATGGACCACGACTTTAGACCCAATTAAATAGGAATAAAATTTTTTGAAGGCAAAAATCACCGCAAGCAACTCTTGCTTTGTTACTGTATAGTTCTTTTATGTAGGGTTTAATGCCTTGCTGGCATAATAAATAGGGTAAAGGATCTTCTCTCTCTGTTGGCCTAAGACAGCACCTAAGGCTAATCCACTAGCATCACACATGAACTCAAATGGTACAGACCAATCAGGGGACACAATGATAGGAGCCAAAATTAATCTCTCCTTAAGGAACTAGAAGGCTTTCAGACATGCATCTTCGAATACAAATTTAACTTTTTTTTATAAAATCTTGCATAGAGGATTACTATTTTAGAGAAGTCCTTGATGAACCTCTTATAAAACCCTACTGAGCCCAAAAAGCTTTGTATACCTTTAACTGATACTGATGGTGGAAACTTTTCAAATACCTCAATTTTAGCTTTGTCCACCTCAATACCCTGCTTGGAGATCTTGTGCCCGAGAACAATACCTTCTTTTATCATAAAATGGCATTTTTCCAATTCATCACCAAGTTGCATTCGTCATATCTATGCAGTATACTGGACAGATGGGCTAAACATTCATTGAAGGTATCCCCAACCACTAAAAAATCTTCCATGAAGACCTCAATTGTGTCCTTCACCATATCAGAAAATATAGACATCATGCATCGTTGTAAGGTGGTAGGAGCATTGCATAACCCAAATGGTATTATCTTGAATGCAAAAGTCCCATAGGGGCAAGTAAATATCATCTTTTCTTGGTCCTCAGAAGTAATAATGATCTTATTGTAACTTGAGTACTCATTAAGAAAATAATACCAACCCCGGCCTACTAGTCTATCAAGCATCTTATCCATAAAAGTCATAGGGATGTGGTCCTTTTGGGTCAAAGTATTTAGCTTTCTATAATCCATGCAAACTCTCCAACTGGTCACGGGTCTCATGGGTATAAGCTTATTCTTCTCATTGGGAACTACTGTAATTCTACCCTTTTTCAACACGAATTGCATTGGGCTAACCTACTTGCTGTCTGTAATGGGGTAAATTGCTCTAGCATCTAACCATTTGATAATTTCTTTCTTCACAACCTCCTACATAGAAAGGTTTAGTCTATGTTGATGCTCAATGTTGGTATACATTCCATCTTAAGCTGTATTTTATGTGTGAAAATACTTGGTGAAATTTCTACAATAGTTGTTATGGCCCATCAAATAGCTTTTTTGAATCTCAACAATACGTATATCGATGCTTTCACCTATTACTTTGGCTTATCTGCAACAATAATCACCATTAAGGTATTGTTGGCCCCCAAGAATGCATACTATAAGTGATATAGTAGGGCCTTCAATTCCAACAATGTAGGCTTCTTAATGGATGGTTCGGGTGTGGTTCTGCTTTTCAAATCCAGATCCAACTTTTTTGGAGCATAATTATAAGAACCTCTACACTGCAGTGCATTAACCATCTCATTATATTCTTCGATGCCATCACTCACGAAATTAATGATCATTGCTGCTAAAGCTTTGACCCAAAGCCTCTCTTCAATAGGCATAGTCTCTACATCAACGCCATCGTTAATAGTGTCTACCACTGACACCACTTACATATTATCTGGTTGTTGCATTGTCAAACATACATCAAAAACTACATGCTCATCATTTATTCTGAAGGTTATCTCCTCCAAGTTCATATCGATCAATACCCTACCTATGGATAAAAAGGGTCGACCCAATATAATAGGGGTTTCGACGTCTACTTTACAGTCAAGAATCATAAAATCTGCTAGAAATATAAAGGATTCCACCCTTACTTCTACATCACACAAAACAACCACTGGTTTTTTCACAGATGAGTCGGCCATCAGCAGCTTCATAATGTAGGTTTAAGTACCTTCATCCCCAATAACTTGTATAAAGTATTAAATTTATGTCGTCTCCCAGATCACACAAAGCTTGTTTGATATTGAAAGGCTCAAGAGGACACAGAATAGTTACCGCTTCAGGGTCCTCCTTCTTTTCTACTAATAGTACAAAAGAAATCATGCTACAATGGTGCACCTTATCATTGGGCTCTTCGGTGACCCAATCATTACCGTCATCACTCTCATAATCATCATCACTACATGTCAACTTTTCAAACTCTTCCTTGGGTATCTCATCAATCGCAGTACTATCATTCTTCTACTCCTTAGTCGTGGAACAAGAGGATCACCAGTAGAATCACTACTCATAATGGTAATAGCTAGGCAATGACCGATAGTTAGAGAAATATAAGTTGTGTCATTCGAAAGGCACCATGCTGCCTCTAATTTAATACAGCAGACATTTACATAAATTATGTCTCTAACTGTTTGATTGTAATCGCATGAGAGTCAACTTTTAGTGTCAAACCTGAAATATCAGCCTTTATATCCTTAAGTCATGTGTCCTGATTCTCTTGACCCTTCACTAGTTTGGAAAACCATGCATCCATTATCGATTTTGTATCAAGACTGCCAAGCAAAATATACTATCTCCTTTTTTCTTATAGTCGCCCTTTCACCTCTAGTCACCATTATGCTCCATATTGCGATTTCTGTATCTATCACCATAATAGTTCTGACCTTGTTTTCCTTGACCTTTAGCTCAGAAACTCGCTAATTCGTAATCAAGATACTTGGCCTCCTCCTCTAAGTCATACCCATAAGCTCTAGAGGTTGAACCCTGTGCACCTACTACGTTCACCTTTTTGGAATTTACTACTATAAATTGCTTATTCAGCAACCCAATATCGATCCTCAACTACACAATCTCTTGCACTACAAAATCATTCATTGCTCTCTAGTCGCCAGAAGCTCTAATGGTGTAAGTGCCAACACCCCTCTCAGCCTCTAGAGAATGCCACCCTCTGTTAGTGAGAGAGATCTAGTCTAGAACCTCAGAAGTTGCTTCCCAACGTAATCTCATAAATTCCCCTCTAATGATTGTGTCTGCCATGGCTCGAGAACTAATGCTCAGGGCTCTATAGAATATCTTCAATAATCTCGTACCTGAAATATGATGATTGGGTACTATGCTCAGCTTCTTCTTAAACCAGAACTAAACCTCGTGTATCGACTTCAAATGAAGCTATCTGAAATTGTATATCTCATTTTTGAGATGCAACATCCTGGCCAGAGAAAAAAATGATTTAAGAATTGCTTGCGTAACTCATTCCATGTGGTAATAGATCCTCTTGAAAGTTCCAACCATAAAGAAACTTCTCTAGTCAATGAAAAGTAGAACAACCTCAATCTGTGTGCCTCCTAGTCTACCCCCAAAATAGTATAAGAAGTGCAGATACCACCAAAGGTAGAAAGGTGCATATTTGCGGCATCTATAGCCAAGCCCAAAAATACACCTTTTAAGTTTAGAAGCAAGATCAATGAATTGGTTATGTCAAATTTCACATTAAGGGCAGTGCAGGAGGAAAAGATAGCACCTGTTTTTGTCGGCTCAACGTATCCCGTATCCTCATCATCATCATACGACTAAAAGTACTAGAATTTTGGGATCACTTGAGCTCAACCATCTTGAACTCTATCTCGATGATCAAATGCCAGTCTTGGCCTAGCTAACTTTGCTTGTTGAGCCAACCTGACCTCCTCAGCCTCTCTTATCTAGTTAGCAGATGTTAGCAGCTTCTGCTAACATTTGCTTTATCTTTCTATTAGCAATATTCTGTGGATCACCTAGAGTAGGGGGGGTACTGCATTGGGATCATCCCAAACCTATTCTAGACTAGATGTATGTACCGATTCCGTCATTATACGATTAGGTTGTAACAATCTCTCTAGGTTAGGATTCAATGGGTGTAAGAGATTGCCTTGACTCCTGGTGTTAGGGATACACCGGCATATACCACAGTAAGAAAAGAAAAATAAAAACCCAAAAACTCCAACAAACTTCAATCAACACTTCACCGTCCTCTCCGGCAATAATGCAAAAATTTTGATCAACACCCAAAATACACCTCCAATTGAGGATAAATTAGTCTCTGTCAAGTAAAGTAATCCAACTAGGTTGGGGTCGAACCCACAGGGAAGATGTGGATGTATATCTCTAGCTTGCTGAACTTAACAGGCAGAAACTGAAAGTAAATAGGTAGGTTTATTATATCAAAAAGGTAACTAAACTCAAGAGCTTTGGTTGTAAACAGTCAGAGACGAACACTACGTTTATGTTCCTCCTGGCTTCTAACTCAGTAAGCTTCTCAAATTCAACCCAACTATTCAATTATTGTACATGTAGAATTTGGTAAGATAGGTATCACCAACTGCCTCTCAGCATACTTTTGGTGAATTTCACTCATCTCCTCTTGATCTCAGTGCATCACCTTACTAACCCTTACCTCAGACTTCATTTTTAACTATCTCCTCTCGATCTCAAGTTGATTAGATGAAAATTAACCATTTTAAAAAGATAGTATAGGTAAGATTATTTTAGTAATTAACTCTAAGTGACTGTTGTGATCTCCTTTTTCCAATCTCTACCTCCCTCTCGGGTTCGTAGTGAATACAGGTTAGATCCTAACGCTTACAATCGTTAAGAAAGCAATAAGCAAAAAGGAAACCACAATACATAAAACAATAATTGTCTAGGAGGATTGCACAGTTCCCCTACTTTATTATTTAGCTAGGGTTTCCATAACCCTAGCTAAGAGAATTAGCCACTCATTTTTGTAATACGATTAATGAAATTCATAATTTAAAGCATTAAATAATATTACAATGATCAATGAGTAAAACCCAAAGTCTGTAACTGAATTATCAACCAAAAACCAATGCAAAGCAATCCCAAGATCAAATTCGAATCTTGGAATCAAAAATATGTTTGTAAGTGTTAAGATTGTGTAACCTAACAACAAAACATAAAAAGGGTATATATAGGGAAAAAAACCTAAAAATTAAAACCCAAACAAAAAAGGAAATTTGAGGTCAGTGGCCACTTACTTAGGCCACATATGGACCGTATGTGGCCCTAGGTAAGTGCCAGAACTTTTGCACAGCTCCTACAAATCTCTATACTTGGACCTCTGTAACATACTTTGGTCACATACGGACCATATATACCACATACGGACTCTATATGCCCTAAGTAAGTGACAGGGTCTTCTTTTTCTTGCTTCTGAGCCTCTTGACTTCAATTTTTGATACATACTTAGGTTACCTATGCCCAGTAAGTGGCACATACATCCAGAATTGTCCTAGTAAGTAGCCAAAAACTTCAACTTTTATTTTAATCTTTAGTTTGGCATCAATAACCTAATTTCCTACAAAACATACCCAAAACACATCATATCTCACAAAACAACCTAAGACACTTTTATATTTTCATAGTTTTAAACGTCGAAAGTGTTATAAATCTATAGCACATCAGTCTTCCAGAGCAACAATTGTCTTCATCTGATCTGCAACCATATCACCGGAGGGGGGGAGAGCATATACTAAAGTTACTCACCATGACCTAGTTTTTGGCTAAATGAAGACACAAGCAACTAGCAAAGAAAAAAAAAACGATAAGCACCCAATTATTTAGGTCCACATTTGGTGTCAAATTATTTACCATAGATTTGGTACAGTTAAATTTATAGGTAAATTAGGAGCATGTGTTATGAATTACCTTATTTTAGGCCCAATTTACTAGTTGTTTGATTATTAAGTAATGGCAAAAATCAACAAGATATAAAGTAATTAGTGTTATAAGCTAAGTAAATCAAACAAATCTAGGCAAGCCGTTGT
Organism: Capsicum annuum; assembly: GCF_002878395.1. Lineage (NCBI taxonomy): Eukaryota > Viridiplantae > Streptophyta > Magnoliopsida > Solanales > Solanaceae > Capsicum > Capsicum annuum. The sequence goes on from NC_061117.1 coordinate 139,046,771, forward strand.
GAGTATGAGCATGTTTGAAGTTAACTCCAAGTTTCCCGAGCAATCGAAGGAATAAGACTATCACAAGGCTAAAGAATGAGCAAGGAACAAAATATGATTAGGGGCCAAGTAAACTGTTGTATTGAGCAAAAGAGTGAATGCTCAAATGTCCTCAACTATTTATAGGTTACAATATTAGGCCTTGCGAATTAAAATTCGACACAAAGGCCCTAAAGGACTTAAACCTATGTCAGTGATCCACGTGTTAGATCTATTTATGGTCCAGTTAATGTTCCTGCACCGCCCAACTTCCTTCGAGTTCGTTGAGAACCTGAGCATCCTAAAAAAAATTTCTTATATTTGTCTCTCATGCCATGTCACCGGGTGTAGTGATCTGGTAAGTCCCTATACCTTACAAGAGGGCGTTTCCACTATCATTAACTTTAAGAGAGGATTCTCATGGCTTTTACGCTCGTTGTCATTCCAAATCTTCACGCTCTCTCTCCTCATGGTGCCACGTCTCTAAGAAGGTTTTATCCAATACATATTTTATACATAAAAATACATAAATAGGGTACATACATACATATAAGGACTAAGTGATATCAAGGACATAATACATAGTATTTAATAGATCAAGGTTTTATCTCTCCCAGGATTCCATCTCCTCCTAAGCACTGATCGTCATCGATGGTCTGACTAGCCACTAGTCGGCCAGACCTTAGGGCTGATCAGTATATTTCTCTTTCAAATCAAGATTTTCCACCTTTATGCTCAAACCCTAAATTACCTACTAGTGTGCCACAGATCTCAAAAAAATTGCCTAATATGTAGGAAAAAGGAGCAAAAATCTCTAATAGGTGGAAACTAAGTCTATTTATCAAAAAACCCAACTAAGTCTATTTATCAAAAAACCCAGTGAACAATCACAAGTCTAGTCTTGATGTTGATCCCATTCCAATTAAAAAGGTTTTGTATAAAGATGGAATTCATGGACAGAGGATGAAGTCAGTAAAATGAACGTTATAGAAAACTTGCAATATACAATTATTGGAAAAATTTTGTATGGTTGGCTTGAACTAGAAGAACTTCAGGCTCAAATTCCAAAGCAATGTATGGTTAAAGGTGATTTTAATATTGGTTTATTAAGACACAGACACATTCTCATAAGGCTTAGTAGGGAAGAGAATTTAGCAACATGCTATTCAGAAATGTTTATTACTTATTGGACAATGAAGGCAATTCTTATCCTATGAGGCCGTTTATCTATGATGATAAATTTAGAGTAGATAAAGAAACCTTGCAGGCCTTAGCATGGATTTTCTTCTCAGATTTGAAACCAACCTTTTTGTGAAAGAATCTCTTTTTTGTTTAGCCTCAACAGTTGGTAAGCCACTACACTTGGATGCAACTGCTATTAACAAAACTAGACCTAGTTGTACTAGGGTCAAGCTTCAAGTTGATTTGTTGTTTGAATTCCCAAAGTTAGTTGAGATGGAGATTCTTAATCCTAACACTAATGAGTCAAGAATTGAGTGGATTAAAATTCAATATGACTTGGTTCCTAAGTTCTGTAAAGAATATAGACTTCAGGGGGATAATGAAGTAGAATGTAGAGTTCTTCATCCAGAATTGAAGAAAAAATATCCAACACAAGATGACAAGGGATTGGAAGAGAAGGGGGAGAATGTGGAAAATGTTGGAAAACCTAATGTTCAAAAGGATAAGGATAGGATGAAGACACAGTGGAACAACTAGAAGAAAATTTATTATTGATAAAACTGTTGAGGTGATGTTCAATGATAAGGATGTTACTCCTACAAGACAATAACTACAAGCAATAACTTTGATGTCCTAAATGAGGAGGAACAAGAATAAGACAACAATGCAGAAGACCGGGCAACTACCTCTGAAAATCAGTCCACAGATGCAGTAATAGGTGTAAAAAATACAAATCCAAAGGGAGGGGATAACCACCAGCAGAAAAAACCGAAAGAAAAATATACAAGCAAGTTGGAAGTTCATCATTCTTCCACTAAAGAGAGGGTTACTTGGAGTCTTTACAAGCAAGAAAAACAAGAAAGGGGGAAAAGGAAATCTAAATGCTACATTTGAACTTCCACAAATCATAAGCAGTGTACAACAAATAATGGAAGTTAGAGGAAACTCTGAAGTAGATGGAAATCAACCTAAAACTGATCAAAAAGAACCTGCAGAATGCCAAACAAAAATATTAGTTAGGAGAACTCTTATACATGTACAGAATATAGTAGATCAAGCAATAAAGTGCAACAAGTAGTGGTATCTAGTGAAGAATCAATCATGGAAAATCATTTTCAAAGAGTTTAGCTATCATGGAGATGCCTACAACAGTACCAGTGGATGACACAATATTAATATTAAATCCCCTAACAAGATCTTACATAGTATAATAACACATGCACCTCAAAATAGATACAAAACCATCAGAGAGTGAGGAAGAAGAAATAGGGGAAAATAAAGATCATATACTTAAATATGGTGATTTATCTCCAAGTTGTACAGGCAGTCAAATCAGCAAGAAATAAGGAAATGGGGACCCTACTCTTCTTATCAGGGTATAACCTAAGAGAAAGTTGGTTACGCAGCAAGGGTCTAAATGTTGAAAGCATTTATATGTAACATAAGGTCTGTAAAGTCACAAAAAGCTTTTCAAAAGGTGCAAATTTTGCACAATTTTCATAAGTTTGTTTTTGTGGCCTTATTAGAACCTTTTCAGCATGTTAAGAGTAATTAATAGGTACAAATCAAGGTTGATAGTGTCCTATGTTACTCACATCTGTAATGGAAAAATCCAGACTTTTGTCAATCAAGGATTTGATATGAATGTGGTGAGAGATTCTGATCAACAAATAAATTACCTTTCAAATTCAGGAACAATATTCAGGTTCTATGTTTGATGCTTCTATTATCTAAGCAAAGTGTAGGAACAATTAAGGTTGGTGCTTTGGGATAATTTATACTCTACTGCAGTTGGAATGAATAGCCCATGACTAATAGGTGGTGATTTTAATGTGGTTTTGAGTGAACATGAAAAGATTTGAAGTTTGCCTTTTGTTAATATTGATGCTGAAGATTTTAGTACTTTTATAGAATCTTTAGAATTGAATCAATTCCCTTACAAGGGTAGTTCTTTCACTAGGTGGAATGGGAGAGTGGGTAAAGACTGTATTTTTGAAAGTTTTGATAGAATTTTATCTAATGCAGAGTTTCAGATGCAGTATAATCATTTAGAGGTTGAACATTTACCTAAAGATGGGTCAGATCATGCACCCACGTTATTTCTCTGTGAAAAAATGTATCTCCCTTTAAGAATCCTTTCAGATCTATTAATTACTGGAGACAACATGAGGAGTTTAGAGAAGTGGTCAAACAGAACGGGGATGGTGATTCTTCTTTCAATCCTTTTTAGACTTCAAGAGAAAGATTAAAAAGGTGAAGAAGGCCCTGACAGTGTGGAGCAGAAGAACTTATAAAGATATTTTTCAGCAATTGATAATCAAAAAGGAGATTGATACAATTATGGAGCAATTGTTTGAACAATCTCCTACATCTGAAAATAGAATTATGTAGAGAGCCAAAGTGAAATATACAAGACACTTGCATTTAGAGGAGAGCTATTGATAGTAAAAAACAGGGTATGACTAGTTTGCTGGAGGGGACAGAAATATTACATTTTTCCATATTCTGGTGAAAGGAAGAAGAAAGATATTGAAACTTATAAGGATCCAAGATGTTAATGGTAATTGCTTAGAAGATGAAAGGGAATAGGCAGAAAAGGCAGTGCAGTTTTACCAAGATCAATTCAAGCAAAAAGGTGACTATTGATTTCTCATTGATAGAATATATTTCAGAGATGGTTTCTGAAGATGAAAATATTGCCCTAAGCAGCTTAGTAGACTATGATGAAGTGAGGATGATAGTGTGTAATATAAATGGTGATAGTTCTTCTGGTCCAGATAGTCTTGTAGACAAATTTTATCAATCTAGCTGGGATATGGTGGGATTTGATATTGTGATAATGGTTCAAGATTTTTATATGGTAATTCTCTTCCCAAATTCTTTACTCATTCTAATTTGGTCCTCATTTCAAATAAACCTAATGTACAAACATTCTCATACTTGAGATGAATTAGCTTGAGTAATTTTGTCAACAAGATTCTATTCAAAATCATTCATGACATTATAAAAGGCATTTTACCTAAGATTATTTCTCCAAATCAATCTGGTTTTGTCAAAGATAGAAGCATTATAGAAAATGTCTTACTATCTTAGGAGATGATTACAAATTTTAGTAAAAGAGGTAACCATGCTAATGTTGTTATCAAGTTGGACATGGCAAAAGTCTATGATAGGGTCTCATGGATGTTTCTGATGAAAATATTGAAGAAAATACGATTCTCAAATATTTTTGTTAACTTGATATGGAGATTAATGTCTAATAATTATTATTATGCGCTTATAAATGGGAAATCTCATGGTTTCTTTTATTCAACTAGAGGGATGAATCAAGGGGATCCCCCTATCACCAGTTTTATTCATATTTTCTGCAGAGGTTCTTACAAGAGCCTTTAACTCTCTTTTTGAAGATAGTCAGTGCATGGGACTTGGGGTTCCAAAGTGGAGTGTTTACTTAAACCAGTCATCATATGCAGATGATACAATAATTTTTTCTTCTTCTAATGATTATTCTTTAGAAAAGATTATGACCATTTTCCAGGAGTATGAGAAGCAGTCAGGGCAGAAAATTAATAAAGATAAGAGCTTTTGTTATATTCACCAGAATACTGCTGCAGCAATTGATGCACTGGTCGAGCAAGTTACAGGCATGAGCAGGGGTAATTTTCCAATTAAATATTTGAAATGCCCTATTACTCACAAGAAGAGAAGGAAATAAGATTAGGCAGAGCTCCTAGAAAAGGTAAAAGGAAACCTCCAAGTATGGAAGGACAAAATATTATCATATGGAGGAAATGAGGTCCTAATTATGTGTGTATTACAAAGTGTTCCCATTTACATTCTATCTGCAATTGTTCCTCCTATGTATGTATTAAAAGAACTTCACAGGATTTTTGCTAAGTTCTTTTGGAGCAATAAAGATACAAGAAGGACTAAGCATTGGTCAACTTGGAGCAAAGTGTGTATTTCTAAAAAATAAGGGGGCCTTGGTTTTAGATCAATGTTTGATGTTTCTAAGGCGGGGAGAAGAGGTTGTTTAGGCTTGCCAAGGTAAGGGAGCGGAAGAGTCGTGATCTGGACCGAGTGAAGTGCATTAAGGGGGAGGATGGCAGAGTTTTGGTGGAAGACACCCTCATTAAGAAAATATGGCAGTCATATTTTCATAAGCTCTTGAATGATGAGGGGAACAGAGGTCTTGTGTTAGGGGAGTTGGAGCATTCCGGGGAGTGTCGCGACTTTGGCTTTTGTCGGCATTTTAAGGTAGAAGAGGTCCGTGAGGCTATTCGCAAGATGCGAAGGGACAGGGCGATGGGGCCCGATGAGATTCCGGTAAATTTTTGGAAGTTCTTTAGCGGGTCAGGGTTGAGGTGGCTGACCAACTTGTTTAACAATATTTTCAAGTCAGCAAAGATGCCTGAGGCGTGGAGATGGAGCACAATGATTCCTTTATATAAGAACAAAGGTGACATTCAGAGTTGCAACAACTACCGGGGTATTAAGTTGTTGAGTCACACGATGAAGATTTGGGAGAGGGTGGTGGAGTGGAGGTTGAGAAAGATTGTGTCTATTTCGAAGAATCAATTTGGTTTTATGCCTGGTCGCTCCATGACTGAGGCAATTCGCCTTGTGCGGAGACTGGTAGAGCAGTATAGAGAGAGGAAGAGGGACCTTCACATGGTGTTTATTGACTTGGAAAAGGCCTATGACAAGGTCCCTAGGGAGGTTCTTTGGAGATGCTTGGAGGTGAAGGGGTTTCCGGTAGCGTACATCAGAGTGATTAAAGACATATATGAGGGAGCGGAGACTCGGGTAAGGACAGTGGGAGGAGATTCGGAGCATTTCCCGGTCTTGACAGGGTTGCATCAGGGATCAACTCTTAGTCCGTTTTTATTCACTTTGGTGATGGATGTGCTGACGCGGAATATACAAGGCGAGGTGCCTTAGTGTATGCTTTTCGCGGATGATATAGTTTTGCTTGATGAGTCGCAACAAGGGGCTAATGATAAGCTGGAGGTTTGGAGACAAACCCTGGAGGCTAAAGGTTTCAGGTTGAGTAGGACCAAGACGGAGTACTTGGAGTGCAAGTTCAGTGACTCAAAGCAAGAGGAGGAGGTGGTAGTGAAGTTGGATTCCCAGGCGGTTTGCAAAAGGGAGAGTTTTAAGTATCTTGGGTCTATGATTCAGGGAAATGGGAAGATAGATGAGGATGTCTCTCACCGTATTGGGGCAGATTGGATGAAATGGAGGCTCGCTTCGGGAATTTTATGCGATAAGAAGGTGCCCCCCAAGATGAAAGGCGAATTCTATAGAGTTGCAGTCCGGCCTGCTATGTTGTATGGAGCGGAGTGTTGGCCAGTTAAGAATTCTCATATCCAAAAATTGAAGGTGGCGGAAATGAGGATGTTGTGTTGGATGTGTGAATTCACAAGGGCTAACAAGGTTAGGAATGAAATTATTCGGGAGAAGGTGGGAGTGGTGTCAGTGGAGGATAAAATGCGGGAAGTGAGGTTGAGATGGTTTGATAATGTGATGAGGAGGGGCACGGATGCCCCAGTTCGTAGTTGCGAGAGGTTGGCCTTAGATGGTTTCAAGCGGGGTAAGGGTAGACCGAAGAAATACTAGAGAGAAGTGATTAAACGTGACACGGAGCAGTTACAGCTGACTGAGGACATGACCTTGGATTGGAAGATATGGAGAAAAAGCATTAGGATAGAGGGGTAAGGGTGTGGATGAGTAGTAGTCAGTAATTAGGTGGACTTCGGTGTCCTTTGTTTGGAAATGTAAAAATTTTCATGGATGTCGTACCTATGTTATTTTATCATTATTCTATGCTTTGGATGCTTCTGTATACTGCCTTTTATCATGAGCCGGGGGTCTATCGGAAACAGTCTCTCTACCTCTTTTGAGGTAGTGGTATGGACTGTGTACACTATACCCTCCCCAGACCCCACTATGTGGGAATATACTGGGTTTGTTATTGTTGTTGTTGTTGTTTGATGTTTCTAAGGCCATGTATGCTAAATTCTGGTGGAAATTTAGGATACAAAGTAGTTTGTGGGCCAATTTCATATGGAATAAATACTGAAAAAAACAAACCCCTACTCGTATTGAGTGGAATGGAGGTTCTCAGGTCTAAAGATATATGCTTGAATCTAGAGAAGAAGTGGAACAATTTTTGTGGTGGGAACCTAAGGGGGGAACCTCAAGCATTTGGTTTGATAATTGAACAAATTCTTGGTCCATTTTTCAAGCATCCCAAAGATATCCAGACATGTCATGAGATGAAAGAAATCGGAGAATTTTGAACTTTCAATGGTTGGAACTTTTAAAAAATGCAGGCAAGAGTTCCTGAATGTGTGGTGGACCATATTAGAAATAATATGAATACAACAAAGCTTTTGAATGAAGGGGATTTTCCATGGTGAACTTTAAATAGTTCAGGCATCTTTACAGTCAAAAGTGCATGGGATCTTCTTAGATCTAAGGAGGAAATTGATTAGGACTTACTTAAAGTTTAGTGTACTGGACTGCCTTTCAAAATTTTTTGTAAATTATAAACACGAATCAAAGTAGATTCTCCCACACTAGTGTTTCCGCGCAATAATTCAACCAAAGGTGATCCTATTACAGGAATAGCGTCAGGGATTTCCTAGCTTGAAAAGTGTGGCTAGGAAAAGTTGCAGTTTCTAACTTGATTAATACTTGGAATGCCAATGAATCTCCTGATTGTAGTTGTTGTGCTAGTCTGGAAAGAGAGACTACTGAACACCTCTTTTTGAATGGAGAAGTTGCAAGATCAGTTTGGGAGCATTATTCAAGAGCTGCTGGTATCAATCAGAGGGTTTTTCTGAAATCCAACATAAGAATATGGTGAAACATTCAAGGCAATCACAGATAGAAAACTATTACTCAAGTAGTACCAGTGATACTACTTTGGTTCATATTGAAGAGAAGAAACAATGTTTTTCATAGAGGAAATTATTCAACTAGTAAGATGATTAGGGACATTAATAACACAATAATGAGGTTTATCACGTGCAGATTTAAGGAAAACAAAGATTATAACACATGGTGTGAAATGGTGATTGCTGTGAAAGGGTACAAAACTACATATAGATTCAAAATTGTCAAATGAACCCCCCCGCCCCTCCAGTCTATTGGCTCAAAGGCAATACTGATGGTTCTTCTAAAAGCAATCCTCAACCTAGTTCAGCAGCCTTCTGCATAAGAGATTTTTCTGGTTCATTTGTGGTTGCAAAAGGTATTATGATTCTAGATTCTACTAATCTGGTGGCTGAGGCTAGAGCTATAAAAGAATGTTTAGAATACTGCAAAACAATATCAGATTGAACCTATAGTAGTAGAATTTGATCCTTTAACTATAGTTTAAATATTAGAAGGCATTTGGAAACCCCTTGGAGTGTGGCTACGGAAGTGAGTTACATTAATGGAATAAGGAGTACCTTGACAGCAAGAGTACAGCATTTGCTTCGGAAGAAAACGCTACTGGTGATTATCTCACTAACCTAATTTTTTGCAGGGAATTACATAATAGAGTAGGTTTAAGATATTCCAATTGAAGGTAGACGAACTCTATATCTGAATAAAACTGGACTGCCACAAATAAGAATACAACATGAAAACACTTAGGGTCTTATAGTGATTAAAGAAATATTGTAGGTAACTAGCTAGTCAGCAAGTATATAGTACATTTTATATTCACTCAAAACACATAAAATCAGAAGTATTTCTAGTTAGTTTGAGTATTACCACCCTGTGAGAACTCTTTGAGGTATAATCGCGATCTTCATGTTCTGGGTGGATGAAATTGGTACGAAGTCAGCTACCCCTTGATGAGTTACCTGTTACATAGCAAAGGATTAGGTCATGACTAATGTACTAATTATCATACTAATTTCGGAGATTTGGTGGTGGTATTAATTTCGTTAGAAATTCAACCCGCCAATTAAAGAAATATGAAGAAAAATCGTAAAAAGGTCAACTTATTGACAAAAAGAACTACAAAAGTAGTGGAAAATGAAGTCAAGATGCATAATAAGTATAGATACTAACATCACAGTGACAACTAGCTCAAATACAGGAAGAAGAAGTAATCGAGCTCGAATCTTTAGATATGTGGTTAGTCTATAAATTCAAAAAGAGGAGAGTATAGATCAGTACTTAACTTTCTTATTTGAGCTTGTTACTGAGACGAAGGAGATGAAGAGCAGATCTCAACATTAAATCTCCAACTCTGAAGATGTTTGAAGCTTCCTGTGTCAATGAGATGTAGACACACCACCAATGAAGCCATCACAGTGATCGAAAATGAGGAAGCCCAAGGAAGAAGTCGATCGGATAAAAAGATTTTTCGGTATTTTTTCTTTTTAGTTTTCCAAGGTATCCGATCAGCATACTAAGTCGTGAAACTGACTCCATTCGTGGATCGAATCCTTGAACGATGACATAGTAATACACCATACCAACCTTATGGTTCCGTAACTTTTTTATTTAATAAAGGGCTTTCAGCCACACTTACATTTAAAAAAAAAAAAGTGATATCACAGAGGACATCTAACTTTTATGAAACAAATTAAAAGTCAAATATGTACTGGATATTGAATTTACAACTGTCGAAGATCTTTAGGGTTGTTTGGTGTAAGGCATTGAATCAAATAATTTTGAAATAAAATAATAATTTTGAAATAAAATTTTTAGGGTTATATTTAATTGTTAAATTTGGGATAACTTATCCTAAAATTAATAAATAGTATCGAAATAAGTTATCTCGCTTAAGGGGTGGTATAAATACTTTCATCATAATTTATCTTGGGATAAAGTCATAAAATAAAAAAATTATCCTTCAAACCCTTTAATATATATACATACATACATACATATATATATATATATATAACGTCAGATTTTGATAGTCCTCGCATTACATTTTTTTGTCAATTTTATCCCTAATTCCACCATAATTTACCTTGGAATAAAGTCATAAAATGAAAATCACCCTCCAAATCCTTTAATTATATATATATATATATATATAAGAGAGAGAACGTGAGATTTTGATAGTCCTCACATTAAATTTTTTTGTCAATTTTATCCCTAATTTAAATTTTAATTACTCTATAAATTTTCATCCATTTTGATAGATTTGAACAATTAGATGAACTTATTAAATTCTACAAAAGTGACGAGTCATGAAAAAATGATAGTGACACTATAAAAACTATTTATACAATCAAATTCAAAATTGATCCAAGGGTTTGTTGTCTTTCTATTTTGTAGTTATTAATCTTATTTCAAATTTGTATTTTTATTAACAAATTTATCACGGACAAGTAATTAAAGTATCTTGGCATTCCCTTTCTAACGTAGTACATGCTTAGTTATTAAATTAAAATATTATTTTTATATATAGTTAAACATGTTTGAAAATTCAATTTTAAGAAAAAAATACAATTCAACTTTTCGAATATTACAACAACAACAACAAACCCAGTGTATTCCCACATAGTGAGGTCTGGGGAGGGTAAGATGTACGCAGTCCATACCTCTACCTCTAAAGAAGTAGAAAGGTTGTTTCTGAAGGACCCCCAGCTCGAGACACGGAATACTAAACAAATTCATAGTAAAGCATGGAACAAGATGGCATAACATAAATACGACACCCACAAGTAATAGTAAACAGAGAAAAGTAAACAGATTCTTAATAAAGCATGAAACAAGGTATCATAACAAGAATAATACCCCCACCAAGTAATTTCCTACACTAGCGACCCAAACTAACCCTAGCCTTCTGCCCTAATTCGCGTCCTCCAGATCTTCCTATCTAGGGTCATGTCCTCAATGAGCTATAGCTGCTCTATGTCCTGCCTAATCACCCCTTCCCAGTACTTCTTCGGCCTACCCCTACCCCACCTAAAACCATCCAAAGCTAGTCTCTCATACCTACGAACCGGGGCATCCATGCCCCTCCTCATCACGTGTCCGAACTATCTAAATCGGACTTTCCGCCTCTTATTCTCCACTGGAGTCACACCAACCTTCTCCCTGATAGTCTAATTTCGAACTCTATCCCCCTAGTCAGCCCACACATCCAATGCAACATCCGCATTTCCGTCACCTTCATTTTTTGAATGTGAGAGTTCTTAACTGGCCAACACTCTGCTCTATACAACATGGCCGGACGGACTGCCACCCTGTAGAATTTGCCTTTAAGCTTGGGTGACACCTTCTTATCACACAACACCCCCAAAGCGAGCTTCCACTTCATCCATCCCGCCCCAATACGATGCGAGACATCCTCGTCAATCTCACCGTTACCCTGAATCACGGACCCAAGATACTTGAAACTATCCCTCTTACATACCACCTGTGATTCCAACTTCACTACCACCTCATTCTCCAGTCTCACATCATTAAACTTGCATTCCAAATACTCTGTCTTGCTCCTACTCAACCTGAACCCTTTATACTCAAGATTTTGTCTCCACACCTCTAATTTATCATTCACACCCCCCGCGTCTCATCAATCAAAACTACATCATCTGCAAAACGCATACACCAAGGCACCTCTCCTTGAATACGCCGCGTCAACACATCCATCACCAAAGCAAATAAAAAGGGACTAAGAGTAAATCCCTGATCCAATCCTATCAAGACAATGAAATGCTCTGAGTCTCCTCCCGCCGTCCTCACCTGAGTTTTAGCTCCATCACACATGTCTTTAATTGCTCTGATATATGCCACTGGGACTCCACTCACCTCCAAGCATCTCCAAAGCACCTCCCTGGAGACTGTGTCATATGCCTTCTCCAAGTCGATAAACACCATGTGCAGGTCCTTCTTTCTTTCCCTATACTGTTCCACCAGCCTCCGTACCAGGTGAATTGCCTCCGTTGTCGAGCGGCCAGGCATAAATCCAAACTGGTTCTCCGAAATAGACACTATCCGTATCAGCCTCACCTCGACCACTCTCTCCCAAATCTTCATAGAGTGACTCAATAACTTAATACCCCTATAGTTATTGCAACTCTGAATGTTACCCTTGTTCTTATAAAGAGGGATCATAGTACTCCACCTCCAAGCCTCCTCGGGCATTTTCGCCGTCTTGAAAATTCCGTTAAATAATCCAGTCAACCACCTTAAACCAGCCTCGCCAGAAAACTTCCAAAAATCCACAGGTATCTCATCAGGCCCCGTCGCCCTACCCCTTCGCATCCTACGAACAGCCTCTCTAACCTCCTCTACCTTAAAATGTCTACAATAACTAAAATCCCGACACTCCTCTGAGTGCTCCAGCTCCCCTAACACAATAGCTCTATCCTCTTCGTCATTCAAGAGCCTATGAAAATACGACTGCCATCTATTCTTAATGTGGCCGTCCTCCACCAACATTGTACCGTCCTCCCTCTTAATGCACTTCACCTGATCGAGGTCACAACCCTTCCTCTTCCTAGCCTTAGCGATTCTAAATAACTTTTTTTCCCCTCCTTTATCCTGTAACCCCGCATACAAGCTCTCAAATGATCTCGTCTTAGCTGTCGTAACTGCTAACTTAGCCTCATTCCTAGCTAACTTGTACTCTTTCCTGTTTACCTGTTTCTCTTCTTCGTCCTTACTCTCTACCAACTTAGAATACGCCCCTTTCTTGGTCTTCACTTTCTTCTTAACCTCTTCATTCCATCACCAATCCCCCCGATGATGCCCGGCCCGGCCCCTAGAAACACCCAACACCTCACTAGCATTCTCTTTGATTCACCTAACCACCCTATCCCACATACTATCCACGTCCCCCTACAATCCCACACTCTCATTCCCGCCAAATTCTCCCCAATCTCCCACACATTCACTGGCGTCAAGCCGCCCCACTTAATTCTAGGTCTACATTCCTCATCCCTTCTCTTCCTATCCTTCTTTATACCCAAATCCATAACCAAGAGTCTATGCTGGGTTGAAAAATTCTCACTCGGAATGACCTTAGAGTCCTTACACAACACCCTATCCCTTTTTCTAAGCAATAAAAAGTCAATTTGGGTCTTGGCTATCGCGCTTCGGAAGGTAATCAGGTGATCGTCCTTCTTCAGGAAGCTTGAGTTCACCACTACCAGCCCAAAGGACCTTGCAAAATCCAATAGAGTATCCCCCTCTTCATTTCTTTCCCCAAAACCAAAACTACCATGCACATCACCAAAGCCTCCCGGTAATGCCCCGATATGCCCATTGAAATCTCCTGCTACAACTATCTTCTCCGAGCTAGGCACGCCTCTCACCACCTCATCCAAAGCCTCCCAAAATCGCATCTTATCCTCCCCATCCAAGCCCACTTACGGCGCATAAGCACTACACACGTTCAGGGTAAATCCCCCAATGACCAACTTAATAGTCATCAACCCATCGCTGATCCTCTTTACCTCTACTACCTGACCTCTAAGCTTTTCATCTACTAAGATGCCAACTCCATTCCTACGCCTCTCGCTCCCAGAGTACCAAAGCTTGTATCCATCCACATCCCTAGCCTTAGACCCTACCCACTTAGTCTCTTGAACACACGCAATATTAACTTTTCGAATATTAATGATACTAAATGATGTAAAATGGGAGTAATTTTTTTTACATTTTTTTATAATGATTTAAAAAAAAGGATTATCAACATTTTTAGAATTTAGGACAAAATAAGTAATTTAACATGAAATATTAAGCTAAATAAGGTGAAGGCTATTTTGTAAATAAACTATCTATTCTTAAAAAGAATGCAATGAATATCATTTTTAGTACCACAAACCAAACAATCATGAAAAAATAATACCAGAATAACTAATCCCAGGACAACTAATCCAAACATAAATAATCACAGCATAACTTGTTTCCAGCCAAACGACCCCTTACAGGTTTTGTATGTAAACTTTTTTGAGTAAATTCCACATAAAATACTTTAATTTTTATAGCCTACATCACTTAAACTTAATGTCGATGGTCTTGATATTGATATTAATATTATCGCAAATTTATGTAAGGGAAAATGATCTCTTATGATCATCTACAAATTGAATAGAAGAAAATATTATTTTCATATCTCTTACATGTAAAAGAAATTTTTTTACATAAGAAAAAAAATCTCGTAAAGAGGACATAAAACTAAAAATAAGTTTGTAACGAGCTACAAAACCAAATCTTTGTTCTCCAAAGGTCAAAAGTAACTCACTTAGCGAGAGGCTGAAAACCATCAATTGAAATTTGGTACAGGAAAATTACGAAAAATGACTTACCTTCTTATATGATTTTTTAAAAGATAGAAGAAAATGTAATTTTACAAAGAAAAGAAAATCTAAATACTTAAGCTAATGAACTATGAAAAAAATTAAAAAGATTTTTGAACATTTCAAACTAATGTCCCAAGTGAAATTTACTCATTTTGTCGTTTTAAAAAGTTACAGTAACATGTTACATGGTTATCCATATAATCATCTTTTCTAAAATTATACATCGTAGAAGCAAGAAGAGAAAAGACATCAAAAACCCTCCGAATTTGTCGGCAAAATTTATTTTGGATCTTAAACTAATCGGACAATTATTTATCTCCTTAACAACTTTCAAGTGAATTAAATTCACCCTTTACGGCTGACGTGACAAAAAAATCGAGTGAAATTGTTTTTTAAAAAAAGGGCCTACTTTATAATATATATATATATATATATATATATATATATATATATATATATAAAATTAAAAATAAAAATAAAGAACCCACTTTCATCTTCTTCTTCCCACTCTCCTTCCCCACCCCCACACCCCAACACCCCTTTTTTTCATCTTCTTCGTACCTCCCACCCTGTTTCTTTGTCTTCTTCATTACTCTCTTCCTACCAAGTCCCAATTGATCCCCTTCATTGAAATTTAGCGTTTAATGTTTGGTTTCCATTTCTGGGATTTCTTTATTTGATTTGTTCTTTCGTGTGGTGTTGGCTTTATTGTATGTTTTGAAGGTCAAGTTTGAGGAACTTCTTGTCGTTCGTGAATAGTGATTTGGGTTCCTAAGCTGCAGAGACGGAGATTGTATTTTGAGTTTATGGGCTTTGGATTCTAGAAAACATAACGGTTGTTGATAATGATCCTGTATTTGGACTTTGTTTATTGATTTTTATTTTTGGGTTTTCTTTATTTGATTCATTATTTTGCTTTGTTATGTTTTATTGTAAGTTTTGAGGATCTTGTTTTTGGTGATTTGTGTGAGTTAGCTGTCATATGGACATCAATGGTTGGCGTAATGATCCTTCTAGTCCATCTTTTATGTTGCACTTATTGTGTTCAAAGATGTGACGTTTGGTTATGTGGGAGCAAGTAATAAAAAAATTTAAGTGACTGGATCTCTAATCTTGTGTGCAATGTTGGATTTGGTTTATGCAATTCTTTAACTCTTTAAGCGAGCATCAGGGAGGTGCACGGGGTGGTGTGTTCTGCTTTGCATTTGGGTTAAACCCAAAAAAGACAAACAGAATGAATGAATTCCTTCGTTAATGAATTTGCTCCCCTCGCTGAAAGTGGGGATAAAGGTTTTGCCTCTAAAAATATCAGACACTATTTAGATAAATTAAATGGCATATCTTGTGATTATTGATCGAGCCTTGTAAAGATAAAGTTCAGATAGGATGTAGTAGAAGCTTAAGAGAGCTTTGATTGACGTTCTCGGATACCACGACAGAAAATAATGGAAAATAAAATGAGCCCTTTTTTAAAAATAAAAACTTGACCCCCTTCATTGAAAAGCTTGCAACAATGGAGAAAGGAATAGAAAAGGGGGTGCGGCTATCTGAAGAAGAAGGGGAATGAGGAAGGGGGAAGGGGGTTGTTGTCTACAGAAGAAGAAGAAGGAGGAATCGAGGTGGGGTGGGGTGGAGTGCTGTGAAAAAAAAAA
>NC_061117.1:139065893-139073927 GCF_002878395.1 Capsicum annuum
AATTAGTATATAACTATATATATAGTGTGTGTATATATTGTAGTATATTTTATTTAAAGTAGTACGCATATATTGAATGGTACGTATATATGTGTATATATATCTTCTATAGACCCTAAAGTAGTGTATATTAATGTATACATTTGTATATGTTGTATAAATTAGTATATATATCATTATATTGTAGTATATATCTTGGAGCATATTTTTTAAAGTAGTACATATATTGAATTGTACGTATATATGTGTATATATAGAATATAGACTCTAAAGTAGTCTATATTTAATGTATACATGTGTATTTGTTTTATAAATTAGTATATAACTATATTTATAGTGTGTGTATATATTGTAGTATATATATTATAGTATATTTTATTTAAAGTAGTACATATATATTGAATGGTACATATATATGTGAATATATCTTCTATAGACTCTAAAGTAGTGTATATTTAATGTATACATGTATATATATTTTATAAATTAGTATATATATTATTATATTGTAGTATATGTATTGTAGCATATTTTATTTAAAGTAGTACATATATATTGAATGGTACGTATATATGTGTATATATCTTCTATAGACTCTAAAGTAGTATATATTTAACGTATACACGTGTATATATTATATAAATTAGTATATAACTATGTATTTAGTGTGTGTATATATGTAGTATATATATCGTAGTATATGTTTTATTTAAAGTAGTACATATATATTGAATGGTATGTATAAATGTGTATATATATCTTCTACAAACTATAAAGTAGTATATATTTAACGTATACATGTCTATATGTTTTATAAATTAGTATATCTATCATTATATTGTAGTATATATCTTGTAACATATGTTTTATTTAGAGTAGTATATATATAACTAACGTATCATCGTATATGCGATTACATGTGTAATTGTGTATATGTGTATATGTTTTTTAAATTCTAACGTACTATATAATATATATATAGTGTATATATATTGTTTAACGTATTTAAAATGTATATAGGTCGGTATATATATTGTATATTGGAGAAAAAACTTTTAATTTTTTTTTGATTTTGATCGAATTTTGGACTGGGTTTAGGTGGGTTGGACCAGGTTAAGTTAACACGGCTGGTTCAGGGTTGTTTTTAAAAAAATTAATATTGGTCCTAAAATCGGCCCAACCCATTTAACCAGGCCCAGATCTAGATTGGCCCACAAATCGAATAAACTCGATGGGCCGATTTCGGGTTAACCCAGTTTGGCCCACTTAACAACCCTAATTTCAAGTAATACTAAAAGTTAATGTATTCAAACCACGCAACGTTGTAGCGGAGCCGCAAATAATCTTTCCGATACAAATTGGTTAAAATTTTAGTTAAGGTATGTCTAAATTTTTTCATGTATGTTTGAGACTTAATCATTCGTAATTAAACTATATGTAAATTGAAAATTTTTAAACAGGTACATCTGAACAAAAATAATAATTTTATCCTTTTCAACAAATTAACGCACATTCAGCATTCATATATATTCTGAATAAGCTCAAATTAATTTAAAATATATGTTCAAATATCATTAAAAAGACAAAACACAACCATTAACTTATCAAAAGAACACAACAATCTAACAAATTCATTTGATTTTTTTAGATTTGCACTTTAGCCATGCATAATGTTAACAACGAGAATGCAAGAGATATAAACCTCCATTTCTGAATTACTCTAGAAGCTTCAATGAGCTTAGAAAGGTAAATGTAGAGAGAGAAAATATTTCTTCTTCTTGGAAAATGATAATTCTCCCATCAAAGTCACTGTATCATATTTACATACATATACTAGATATTTCTATTACAACTGGGCCGGGTATAAATTTATCTGTACAAAATAATGGGCCCAAACACCTCTATGACCCAAGTCAAGGTGGCTTTACTAAGGAGTAATCAAACTTGGAGCTATCTACATGAGGTTCAACAGCCCTCCTCAAGTTGGAAGGGCTTGCCATTCCAAGCTTGGAGATGAAGTGTTGATGAGGAACACCAAGCAGAGACTTAGTAAATATATCAGCAAGTTGAGCATTGAAGGAGATGAAATAAAGTGAAATAGGACTATCAGTTAAAGCCTTCCTGATGAAGTGGCAATCCACTTCTACATGTTTGGTATGCTCGTGAAAAACAGGATTCTTGGCAATGTGGACAGCTGCACGACTGTCACAAAACACATTTACAGAAGCAAGATGATGAACACCCAATTCTGCTAATAAATGGACTAGCCAGGTGATTTCAGCAACTAAAAGCCTTAAGGCTCTGTATTTTGCCTCAATAGTGGATAAAGCAATAGTGGGATTTTTTTGGACTTCCAAGAGATAGGACAACCATCCAAGAAATAAAACAAATCCAAAAACAGATGTACGGGTAGCAACACAACTGGCCTAATCGAAATTACAATATCCTTGAAGATAAAAATCAGAGGAATTATTGAGCAGAAGTCCCAAACGAGGTATGCCAGCCAAATACCTCAAAACATGAAGAGCAGCAGTGAGATGAGTATTTCTAGAAGAAGATATGAACTGAATAATATGTTGCACCATAAAAGACAAGTCAGGTCTAGTATATTAAATAAATTAAACTTTTCAACAAGCTTTCTGAACATAGAAGGATCAGGTAACAGATCCCCAGAATCAGAAGAGAGCTTGACATGACGGTCAAGTGGTAAAACAACTGGATTCACATCAGTATAATGATATTCAGACAATAAATTCAAAGCAAACTTATGCTGACTGACCACGAACCCCATAGAAGTATGAACAATTTCCAGACCAAGGAAATAATGTATAAGACCAAGGCCCTTAATTCTGAACTTATCATCCAAGAAAAACTTGAGAGAAAAAATTTCAGATTCATCATCACCAGCCAAGAGAATGTCATCCACATAAACAACCACAATAGTAATACTAGTGCCAACTAATTTTCTGAATAAAGAGCAGCCATTCATGCTAGGGATGAAGTCTCTGGATTATAAAGCAGAAGATAGTTTGGCATACTATTGTCTCGAGGCCTGTCTAAGACCATAAAGAGACTTGTTAAGGCAACATGCCAACATAGTAGAGGAGGAAGAGAAAACAGTAAGACCCAGGGGAATTTTCATAAATGCCACCTCATTAAAATTACCATATAGGAAAGCATTATTCACATCAAGTTGGTGAATAACCCAATTTATTTTGATAGCCACAGACAACAAACATTTAATGATGGTTATTTTGACCACTGGAGAAAAAGTTTCAGTAAAATCTATACCCTCTTGCTGGACATCCCCTCTAATGACCAACCTATCCTTGTATTTTTCAATAGTGCCATCAGACCTCTGTTTGATTTTATAAACCCATTTACATGGAATGACCTTCTTACTACGAGGTAAAAGGATAATATCACATGTGTGAGTGTCTTCTAAAACCTTAAATTCTTTCATCATAGCTTCCTGCCAGGTAGGATTAGAAACAACCCGATGGTAGAATTAAGGTTCTTACAAGAAAGTCTCAGAGGATAGAGGAATAATCCTAGAACTTGAAACAGAATTGTACACATAATCATTGAGGTAACCTGGAGAATGAGATGATACAGAAGACTTTCTTGGAGCAGGAATAAGAATAAAATTTCGGATAATAGTGGGAGGAATATGGACAGCAGAAGGAGAGTGGGGATTATCAGGTATAGGGGAGAGAGATGAGGAAAAAAAAGAGGGGAAGCAGAAAATGAATAAAGGAAAATATTTTCATGAAATATAACATCCCTAAAGTGGAAAATGCTATAATCAGAGAGTCTCAAAAGTTTAAACTTTTCTTGCCGTTAATGTACCCAAGAAAAATAGAGGGGTAAGACCTGGATTAAAACTTATCTCGATGTGGTATAGGTACAACTACAAAACAAAGGCAACCAAAAGCTCTTAAATGTGTAAGAGGAGGAAAAACCATGAAGCAAATCAAAAGAGGATTTGTAATTCAAAAGTGGTGTTGAAAACCTATTTATCAGATAAGTAATAGTAAGAACACATTCTCCCCAATACTTGACTAGGAGTTTACATTGAAACAAAAGGGTTCTGGCAGTTTCAAGGAGATGTTTGTGCTTTCTCTCCACCACACCATTTTGTTAGGGTGTGTGAGGACAAGAGGTTTGATACAAGATTTTATGTGTTGAGAAGAAAATAGAAGCTGCTGAACTACACCTCAATTCAAGGGCATTGTCAGATCTAACAGTTTGAACATTGATGTTAAATTGGGTTTTAACCATAAAGATGAAAGATTGTATAAGAGTAAATACATTACCCTTGGTGTGTAAGAGATGTGTCCAAAGAGCTCTAGTAAAGTCATCTACTATTATTAAGAAATATTTAAAGCCATTATAAGTTTGAGTATGATAAGGACCCCAAATATCCAAGTGAATTAATTAAAAAATAGAAGTGGAGTGAATGGAACTCTCAGGGAAGGGGAGTCTTTGTTTCCTATCCATGGTACAAATGGGGCATAAGAAAGACAATTTCTTAGGTAGGACAGTAGGTAAACGGGAAAGTTTAAGAATCTTAGGAAAAGGCATATGTACTAATCTCAAATGTCAAATATAATATGTGGACAAAGTGGGAAAAGTAGTAGAAGTATTCAGTGCAACATTAAGAACAGAAGAAGAAACAATATCAGTAGAAACAGAAGTAGAAGTACTGCTCTTATTTATGCCATTAAATAGAGTTGTAGTAATGGTATTTACAAATGAATAATGTACAGAAATAGAAGAACAATTAGTTGATGTTAATGAATGAGAATTAAGGATGTAAAGCCCAGTTTGAAGCCTACCAAGATCCATTGACCTCTTTAGAGAATGGCCCTACAAAATACATGTAGTAGAAGTAAAGTAAGCTGAACACTGTAATTGGAGAATTAACTGAGTAAGAGAAATCAGATTACACTGAAAAGAAGGAACTAATAACACATTGGTTAGCAGAACCAGCAGTGATCTCTTGAGAAGATGGACTGGTAATTTTAGCCTGCTAAAATAGACTTATGAGTTGCTCAAATTATTCCTTGGAAATGCTAGAATTAGCCAGGGAAGTATTGTAAGTAGAGAAATCAGAGGTTTTTATTTGCTGGGACTCTGAGACCTGGGCAAAAGCTACAGATTTCCTGAATTTAGGTTGTCCAATAGACGTGGAATAAGGAAATCCATGCAACTTGTAGAATCTGTCAATTTAATGTCTTGGTTTCTTGCAGTATCTACAAATCATAGTGTTTCTTTTGGAAGAAATAGAGTCAAAATTGATCCTTGAATTGTAGGATCTGGGAAGATTAGTAGATAAACCACCAGACTCTGAGTTTGGCTTTTGATTATAAGGTCTTTGGTTACCAATGAAGAAAGCAATAGAGTTGGAATTAAAGGAAGGGAGATTATTTTGCACCTCAGATTGACTTTCATCAGCTATCAATATTGAATACACGTTATCAATGTTAGGAAGGGGTTTTAACATGAGAATATTTCTTCTGATGGTCGAATATGAATCATTCAGACCCATGAGGAACTGATGAACTCTCTACTCCTCTTCTAACTTGAAAAAACCATCCTTACACCAATAAGTACAATCAAGATAGGTAATGGAGAAAGAAAATTCATCCCAGAGTTTCTTAATTCTATTGAAGTAGGAAGCAATACTCAAGGATCCTTGAGAAATAGAAGAAAGTTCTTTCCTTATTTGAAAAATTTTGGTACAACTAGCCTGACTAAATCTATGTTCAACTTCGTTCCATAAAATCTCAGCAGATTCAATGTACATCACAGTTTCCCTAATTTCCTTATATAGACTGTTTAGAATCCATGCTACTACCATATCATTACACCTAATCCATGCTTGAAAATGTGGATCAGTAACAGGAGGCTTACTACCAAGTTATCTCCATCTTTTATAGAAAACATCACTCATTTGAAGTTCTTTTTCAAATCATTTTTTACAATAGCTCATCAAATAAAGAAGCAACAACCAAAAAATTGAAGATTTGTAAATTCTAATCTCCATCATTCTTCAAATCTCGTTCAACCCAACATAATGACAAACTTAGAACACATAAGAGGTTTTTATTTCTAAAAATAAAACGTGGGTATGAAAAAACTAAGAGAATTGATAGTTTTAAGACAAAAAATGAATAATTATTTTTTTGAAAATTTGTATGTCTCGTCAAGTTTTGATGTTAAAATTTTAAGATTCAATTTTTGAGTATAACTCTTTTCTTTTATATTGAAAAGATGATTGTAGATTAATTCTAATTTAGAAAAAAAAAATAGTGCGAGGAGAGAGGGGCTACTGCTAATGAGAGATTAATGGAGAGCAAATTTGTGTTAAAGCTTAATTTAATCGTGAGAGGCAATGACTAGAGAATTGATAAAAAAGAAGAAAAATAAAGTAAAAATTAAATAAAAATGAACTAAACCAGTCTTCTTTGTGCTACTAGTGAGTCCGATCCACTCAGTTTACTATGTAAACAAAAAGTACCAAATGACATATCGAAATAATTATTTAGGTGTTTAAAGTGAATATCGCTCAGTTTAATTATGAAAGTGAAAGTTTGTGATAAATTAAAAATCTGACAATGTATTTGACAAAAAAAATAAGATGAACATTAACTATCAAAATAAGATAACTCTTACCATGTGTTTGAAAAAAAAAATAAGATGAACATTACGACTACCAAAATAAGTTATCCCTATAAAACTTTAATGTCTCACTGCATTTTAATCTTTCTCTTTATCCATCATTAAAATATGTATTTATCCCATACACGAATAATATTAAAAACACTATTTTTAATTATCCCCATCACCATCCTCAATTTTTTTTAAAAAAATAATACATTCTAACCCCTCCCCCCACCCTCCCAAATCCCCCACCTCTAATTAAATCTAAAACGAAAAGATTAATCATGTAATTGTAAAAATATTTTAATGTTTCATATTTTTAATTATATTATTCATAAAAATATTAGATTGATAATATTTTCCTCTTCCACACCCCTAATTAAATTTACATGGATAAAAATAATTATGTAATTGTAAGAAAAATATATTTTATTTACAATTTAATAATTTCAGATTATCAGAAATAATTTAAATACAGAACAACTCGTGAATGTGATATTAAACAAAGAAATAATTATCATTTGCAAATAATTGAATTAAATAAGAAAAAATTATGAAGTAAAGCAACGTTAAAAAGAAAATCAATAATATCAAATACATATTTTAAAAAAATTAAGTTGGTCAACTATATCAATAAAGTTTCTACTTCCATGTTTATCTATTTTGCTCTTTTCTTCATTCTTCTTTTTCTCTTCTACAAGTCAATTACAAGAATAAAAAAGATAAGAACAAACCTAAATAGACTTCTTTATAAATTAAATAATAGAAAAGTTTTGAATCAATTTGAAATCAATTTATGTATGAATCTTTTACTTGTCAATTTGAATCTTTATTAGGTTAATACTTGACTTAATAGAATCCTTAACTTATTAATCTAAAATAGATATATTTTATGATTTTTCTTGTTTTATTTTTATTATGTTGTTCAAGTCTCTTTAATTTAAAATGTATGAATCTTAATGTGTGCATGATTTAATTACTTTATTATATTTAAAAATTATTTAAAATATTATTTTCCCACTCCCCCATCTATGCATATTTTCTTCTACTGTTTTTAATTATTATTTTATAATTTAAATTTAAATTAATTTTTTTCTTTTGAGTTACATGGGGCTTTGGGCTGTAGGTGATAAAAGACTTTTAAAATGAGATGTGAGTAACACAAGTCTTAATTATTGAGTGGAGGTGACAATTACTTTATTATGGATTAAAAAAGTTGAAAAAATTTAAAAATAACCCACAAGTTTTTAAATTTATACTTTGATCCCAATATTTACCTAAAATAACAGAAAATGGAGGAAAAAAAAGGCACCTTTCTCTCTCTTCTCATCCATTGTTGTTTTCTCTCTCTTAGCGATTTTTGTTTTT
>NC_061117.1:139074027-139087448 GCF_002878395.1 Capsicum annuum
TTTAATTATTATTTTATAATTTAAATTTAAATTAATTTTTTTCTTTTGAGTTACATGGGGCTTTGGGCTGTAGGTGACAAAAGACTTTTAAAATGAGATGTGGGTAACACAAGTCTTAATTATTGAGTGGAGGTGACAATTACTTTATTATGGATTAAAAAAGTTGAAAAAATTTAAAAATAACCCACAAGTTTTTAAATTTATACTTTGATCCCAATATTTACCTAAAATAACAGAAAATGGAGGAAAAAAAAGGCACCTTTCTCTCTCTTCTCATCCATTGTTGTTTTCTCTCTCTTAGCGATTTTTGTTGTTCATTGTTTCTGCTGCTTTATTCATCATCTTCTATTTCATTATCACCATCTTCTAATTCATTATCATCTTCATCTTCTTCTTGTCGACCATTTGTTATTGTTGTTGGTGGGGTATAGTGCTACTGCTGCTATCTGACCACTTTCTTAGGTCAAATTTTATTTACTACATCACTTTTCATTTTGGCATTACTTCATAGGTGACTTTGGTAAGTAAAATTATGATTTTTATTTGTATTTATCATTTGGGTACATTGTTGTTTTTTCAACAATGGATAGAACTCCGATCATGAATCTAATATAAGTTTCTATAATTTAAACAGATCAATCATCCGGTGCATCAGATGAGTAATCTGTTGCATCAGAAGATTTATCTGTTGCATTAGACTGTTTATCTGTTGCATCAGACTTATTATCTGTTGCATCAGACTATTTATTTGTTGCACCAGACTTAATATCTGTTGCATCAGACTGTTTATCTATTGCACCAGACTAATTATCTGTTGCAACAGATGATTAATCTGTTTGGAACAACACAAATCAACCCCTGCCACAAACCCAATAAATAATCAATATGTTTAAACTCTTGCTATTACTACTGGATTCAAAATTATTTCTTACGTCCAATTACCCGTCCTAAATTTCCAAATTTGATTTCTCATTTTACTTGTCATTTTCATTAATCAAGAAAAGATTAAAAAAATCCATGTTTTACCCTTTGCATTAATCACTTTTTCTTCAAATTAAAATGAAAACATCATTTATGAAATTTTGATTGAATAACAAACATTGGTTATTCAAACACGTCTACTGCCCCACCAACTGATCAGTGGGTTATGGTAAACTAGACATGTTATTAATTATTTTTCTTAATCAATGTGGCATCTCAATTTGGGAGGGGTAATTTGAGACGAAGGGAGTACGAATTAAAACATCAAAGCCAAACAACAAACTAGTCGTCTGTTGAAACAGACTATTTATTGTTGCATCAGACTTCTTATCAGTTGCATCAGACTTCTTATCTATTGTAACATATGAGTAATTTATTTTGAACAACACATCAGCCCCTGCCACAAACCCAATAGATAAATCTTGCTATTGCTACTGTAGATCTAAATTATTCCTTTTTTACGTTGAATCATCGACATGTTTGTTGAGAAGATAATAAACAGAATGAAAATTAAATATAGATTAAAACGTCAAAGATCAAACATAATTTTTTTATTAAACAAAAATAAATAAAAATTCATATAATAGACTAAAAGAAAAATAATAATCTAATTATTATTATTATTATTATTATTATCATCGTTGTCAGCCGACCAATCTTCAACCGGAAGTAGCAAGGCCTTCCTCAGCCTGCGTATCTCGCGGAGCATTCTTGGTCTAACTCCTCTCAGTTCCCATTGCAGGTCACAAACTTAATTTCGAAGTTTATTCACGGCATTTTGCAGAAAAGCAACATCTAGTACTAGGTCAGCCATAATCTAGAATACATGTGAATTGACAAAAAACTTAAAATCAAAAGTAATGATATTAAGAATAACCAAATGTAATACTACAAATTGACAAGAAAAAAACTTATCTTAGTCAGGGAAGAGAAAGTGGTGGAAGTGCAGGTGTAATATGAAATACGAGATGCAATAAATAAATAGAGTATAGTTGAATGAACGATTGAGTAAGGAGGGACCTATTTATAGAGGATTGAATTTGAATGAGAGGAAAGGTAAAAAGGAACGACTGTTCACCTCCATTCATTAATTACATTTTTGATTAAATTAAGAAAATAAATATTATGATAAGTCATGACTTTTCAGATTATTATTATTATTATTAATTAGTTCTTTTCAAGAATCATTTTTATTGAGTTGTGACAACAGATTCTATATCTGTTGCATCAGATAACTCATCTGTGACAACAAATATATCATCTGTTGCAACAAATATAAAATCTGTTGCATGAGATAACCTATCTGTTGCAACATATAATCTAATTATTCCCCTTCATTTATTAATTATATTTTTTATTACTGTGAAAAGTAATGGCTTAATTAAATTAAAAAATATTGTGATAAGTCATGACTATTCAGATTATTATTATTATTAATTAGTTCTTTCCAAAAATTCTTTTTTATTGAGTTGTGATAACAGATTCTATATCGATTGCATCGATAACTCATCCGTGACAACATATATATCATCTGTTCGAACAATAGAGAACCTGTTGCATCAATAATATATCTGTTGCAATATATAATCTACTTTAAAAAAAACTATCATCATATCATTAATCCAAATTTTCTGACTTTTTTATTTTATAAATTAAAAAAAATACCTTTTCAACTTCTTTAATAAAATAATAACCATTTTTATTTTCTGGCAACAGATTGTATATCTGTTGAATCTGATAAACCATCAGTTGCAACAGATATACCATCTGTAGCAACAAATAGAAGATCTATTTTAATAGCTTTATTGATTTCTCCTAACAGCTGATACATCAGTTGCAACAGATGAGGAATTTGATGCACCAGCAACACTGTTGAATGTATGTGATATGTTTTTATTTTAGACAAAAAGTTACGACTCTTTCACCTTTTTCTTAACAATCATCATATAAGTTAATTAATCCAATATTGTGACTATTTTATTATATAATAAATAATTTTAAAAAATAAATTTAAAAATAAAAATGGTGAAAAGTCACGATCAGTTATTAAAATTAAATAACCGTTCTTTTATGGTTATAAATTGTGCTTATCATTTATTTTCTTATTATTTATTTACAAACCATTTTTCATATTAAATAATCAGAAAGTCATGTCTTTTCACCCTCTCAATAATAACAATAACTCTTTTTTATTAATAATTGCCTGTGCAACATATGATCGATCTGTCGCTTCAGATTAACCTCTATTGACCGAAATTGCTCAATCCCTACCACCAACCATCGACATGTTGAGAATAAGAAATAAACAGAATGATAATTAAATACTAAATAAGAATTAAAAATTCAAAGTCGACCACCAAATGAAACATAGATTTTTGAATTCCTTGGGTAGATCCGATATACAAAAGGAGGAAAATACATACGCTAAAATAAAAAACATTACCTAATTATTATTACTACTATTATTATTATTGTTAATCGAACATTTTTCATCCGGAAGCAGCAGGGCCCTCTTCAACCTTGCTCCGAAGTCAGCCAAATCTCTCTGGAGTTCATCAAACTTCCTTTGAAGTTCCTGCAAGGACTCGATATGAATCTTCTTGTACGAATTTGGATCATCCATATTTGTAAGGAGGGACTAGTTATAAATTATTGTATCTCAGATAGAAAAGAAAAAAAATTGCTTCAAAATAAATCTAACAGATGGGTAATCTGTTGCAAAATATATTTCTTCTGTTAGATAACTTACAACATATTAATAATATATTATAACAGATGTATATATCTATTTGATTTATTCAACAGATACGTCATATGTTGCAACAGGTTGATCATCTGTCGTAACAGATGTCTCCAAGTGTTTGACAATATAAATAGATGTGGCATCTGTTGCAACTAGCTAGTCATCTGTTTATTCAATTTAAGACATAGATGGGCTAGGAAGAATAAGGTGCGGACAGATGGATCCACTATCATATGTGTGGGATTTAAGTATGTATTATTGATAAGGTCACCGGGACAACACACACAAAGTATAATATTTTTGTGAATACAGTTTTTAACCGATTAGACACTGATCACTCAAACAAGATCCTGCATTATACAGTTAAGTTTGATGGTGTAGACATCTTGTTACGAATTACTGACGGTTGTTGCTTGTGTTTATGCGTTTCAAGTTTTGAGAAGGGATCAATATTTGGTGTCATTACAGAGATCCAATAGCGATTGGACTTAACTTTAAGTATGAATTGGCCTTCGAGAAGGCCTTCGAAGCCTCGAATTGCATCAAAGAAGAACGAAAAACCAATAGAAATTCCCCTAACCTAAATTTATATAGAAGGGTTGTTGGAGAAGATGATTATACGCCAGAAAGAGCCGAAGGAGAATGCCTACGAGGAAAAGGGGAGTTGATGAAAGACTATATCATATAAGAGCTAATTGAAGAGGAGACATAGGGTAGCAAGGAACTTCTAGCAAATCTGGCCAATAAAATTATCTTAAAATATGAGAAATCTGAATCAAGTGCAAATATAAAAGTGTATCCAGTAATATAAATCTGTCTGTTATTTCTCTCAAAGAAAAGTAATGCAGATGGATATTTTGCTAGGGAGATGCAACTAGTAGCGTGGTCGGGATTATCATCAGAATAGAAAATAGCAGAAAACTAAGAAAGTTGCCTTAAGGGAATCGAGGGTTGAAATATTATACAGTAAGTCTAGAAAACTTGTGCCAACAACAACTACAGTTAAAGTAAGGAAGCTAAGCGACGATGATAATTTTTGAATTTTAAATTGCATCCCATGCCTTCTTATTTGTAGTTCCGATTAGGTTCACTATTCTTGACCTAATCAGAACCACAAACGAGATTGAAAGGCAAATTGAGTATCATTACTTTCTTAGCAATATGGTTATAATTGATTGTGTTTTCTTGCCTTAGCATGCTTTTAACATTCCTTGGAGAAGATCAGATGTTTGTTGTAGTATGTGAATCCCGATAATTTTCAAGCTTGCCTCCAGCTTGTTAATTCTGCATTCAAGCTGGTCGTTGTCGTCTTTGAAATTGGTATAGAGTTTCTGATCTCTTGTGTGCTCGATCAGGAACACTAATTTCAAAGTTGTGGCATTGAAGAAGGCCTTCAGAATACTTTCTTCAGAAGCCTTAAAGAATACATAGAGGATCATATGTTTGTTTTAGGTCAAAATGTGTTGATGCACAGTCAAGATATGGTCCTAACAGTTGAACAACTTACTTTTATCGAGTGTTTCTCAATGCAGATTGGTCAACCAACCTTCAAGGGATTTGATAAATTAATAAGCAAGGAGTTATGTAACATTTTCTCTAAACTGACTCTACAAAGCCTATCAAACATTACGTAACTCCAGGCTCATTACCCTATCAAAATTTTTTTTCTGAGTTGGTGGAAAAAATCAAACGAGCTCAATCTCTCGACCTTTCTGCTGATCGCTCTTCTCCAATTATGGATGACAAGGTATCCGCCATGCAAAAGTCTACACCATCGCCAGAAATGCTTGCCAGGGCGCAAGTCTTTAGAAGGCATCAACAGTAATCCCTCAATACCAAGGAAGTCTTGTACGAAAGTCTTCAGAAGACATTCAAAAATAAAAAAATTTTCAAAGATGACTACACATAATTACGACATGAACAACCTCACTAGATTTACTCCTCGTTCAAAAGAAAAGGCAAAAATATTTTCATTTGCATTCGCATTTCTTCTTTGTTTGGATTGTTAAGCAAAGAACATGCGAATGCAAATAAAAATATTTTCGCCTTTTCTTTTGAACGTAGTGTGAATCTGGTGAGGTTGTTGATGGTAATTATATGTACTCATTGCTAAAAACTTCCTTATTTTCAAATTTCTTTTGAAGACTTTC
Source organism: Capsicum annuum (assembly GCF_002878395.1). NCBI lineage: Eukaryota > Viridiplantae > Streptophyta > Magnoliopsida > Solanales > Solanaceae > Capsicum > Capsicum annuum. The sequence goes on from NC_061117.1 coordinate 139,079,902, forward strand.
GTACAAGACTTCCTTGGTATTGAGAGATTACTACTCATGCCTTCTAAAGACTTTCACTGTGGCAAGCATTTCTGCTGACGGTGTAGACTTTTGCATGGTAGATATCTTATCATCAACAAAAATTCTTGCCGGAGCAAAAGTCTTGGGAAGGAATGACTAGGAATATCTCAATATCAAGTGATATTGAGGGATTACTGTTGATGCCTTCTGAAGACTTATGCCCTGGCAAGTATTTCTGGTGATGGTGAAGACTTTTACATGGCAAATATCATGTCATCCATAATTGAAGGAGAGAGACCAGCAGAAAGGCTTAGAGATTGAGTTCGTTTGATTTTTCCACCAGCTTGGGTAAAGTTTTCTGACAGGGTAATGAGCCTGGAGTTTCGTAACGTTTGATAGGCTTTGTAGAGTCAATTTAGAGCAAATGTTATGTAACTCCTTGCTTATTAATTTATCAAATCCCTTGAAGGTTGGTTGACCAAGCTGCATTGAGCAACACTCGATAAAAGTGAGTTGTTCAATGGTTGGGACCATATCTTGACTGTGCATCAACACATTATGACCTAAAAACATACACAACGGCCCTATATGTATCCTTTAAGGCTTCTGAAGAAAGTGTTCTGAAGGGCTTCTAGAATGCCACAACTTTAAAAGTAGTGTTCCTGATCGAGCTCATAAGAGATCAGGAACTCTCTACCAACTTTAAAGATGGCAACGACCAGGTTGAATACAGAATCAAAAAGCTAAAGGCAAGCTTTAAAATTATCGAGATTCACATACTACAGCAAACCTCTGATCTTCTTCAAGGAATGTTGAAAGCATGCTAAGGCAAGAAAACACAATCAATTATAACCATATTACTAAGGAAGTAATGAAACTAAATTTGCCTTTCAATCTCGTTTGTGGTTCCGATCAGGTCAACAATAGTGGACCTAATCGAAATCACAAATAAGAAGGCATGGGATACAATTTAAAATTCAAAAATTGCCGCCTTTGCTTAGCTTTCTTACTTTCACTGTTGTTCTATTGGCGTATGTTTTCTAGACTTACTGTACAACATTTCAAACCTTGATTCCCTTAAGCCGACTTTCTTGCTCTTCTACTATTTTCTATCAAGGTAATAATCTCGACCACGCTACCTAGTCGCAGCTCCCTAGCAAAGTGTCCATCTACACTATTTTTCTTTGAGAGAAACAACAGATGGATTTTTCATTACCGGATACACTTTCATATTTTCACTTGATATAGATTTCTCATGTTTTAGGATAATTTAATCAGCCAGATTCACTAGAAGTTACTTTCTACCCAATGTATCCTCCTCAATTAGCTCTCAGATGATATAGTCTTTCATCAACCACCCATTTTCCCTTGAGGGCATTCTCCTACCACACCTTCTGGCATATAATCATCACCCCGAGCAATCCAACCATATAAATTTGGGCTAGGGCAATAACTATATTCGTTTTTCATTATTGTTAGACACAGTGCTAGGCTTTGAAGGCCTTTTAGAAGTCCAATGCACCCAAAAATTTAGTCCAATCGCTATTGAATCTCTTTACAATGACACCAAAACTAGATCCCTTCATAATGATTGACAAATAAACATGAGCAATAACTGAAATTAAATCTTAACAGGGTATTAGAACCATATTCATGGTCCCTCAGCCTTATCAGTTCGGACATACCAAACTTAACTGTAAAATTGCAGATATCTTGTTTGAATGATCTATGACTAATCGGTAAAAACATCATTCAAAAAATTAGTGTACTCTATGTGTGTTTCCATGATAACATTATCAGTAATACATACCTCCCATATATGAAGTGTTTCCATCTGCATGCAGCTTATTCCTCCAAACCTATCTTTACTGCAACCTCTTGTAATGGTCGGGTAAAAGTTGATCAGCTTTTAGTTCCTTATATCTACAAAGAAGAGGAAAAAAATTAACATCACAGAAAGAACATTATCTATCTGTTGCAACAGATGTGGAGTCTGTTGGAATACATCAGATCAGCCTTGTTTGTGGTTTGATTTGTTTCAACAGTTTCTCTATCTATTGCAACATCAAATACAACATAAACTACAAATAAAAAACATCAACAGTAAAAAAACAATAACATTTGTTCCAACACCATTAACAATACCACACAAGTTCCAACAATGTCAAACGCACCAACAATATCAATAACAACATCAACAATAAAGAAACAAATAAAATACATACAGAAAAAATGATACTACCAACAAAGCTTTTAAACTTCTCCCAACAGATGACTTTTTTCTCACATTATAATAAAAATTCTCGGTTTGTTTATTCAACACTTAAAAGTTCCTTTTAATTTTTTAAATAAATTGATATAGGTAAGTAGTAATTAAATAAAAAAATAGAAGTAAATAACTTGCAAAGAAGAAGACGAGAATAAAAAAGCAATAATGAACCATACCTAAATATAAAAAAGGGATCAAAACAGCAATTTCAGCTGACGAAAGATATGAACTGGTTTAGATCTGAAAGGATATTTATGAGAAAAGAAGAGAAAAGAGAGAAGAAAGGCTGTGATAACCCTAAAAAGGAGAGATAACCCTAAAAAGGAGACAAAGAAAAAGATGAGAGTTGAATAAAATAAATTTAAGGCTGCAGCTGAAGGAGGAGAGATGAGATAATTTCTATAGATGGCTTGTGTACTTAGACGTAGAGGTTTTCAATATTCATTAATTACTATTCATCAATTTCATTAATAATTTGAGGGGCACGAGGAAGACTAGTGACATTGAAAAAACAAGATAAGACTGCTCAATGAACTCACTTTTGAGTTATCCAAAAAAAAATTTCGCCTTTAGTAGTAAGTACTACTTTATCTACTCGGACAAAAACTTGCTTTAAAATTAAAAGAAAAAAATATTTTTAAAAAGATGATCCATATATTGCAATAGACTTAAATAGCTGCTTAGAAATCCGAACAGCTCAGTAATTTATGACAAGAGATAAAAATATCCATTTGATAATTAATTTAATCAGATATGTCATCTGTTACAACAGATATAAATAGCTGTTTAAAAATTTCAACCAGCTCAGTCATCTGTCACAATAGATGCAAATGTCTATTTGATAATTAAATTAGATATGTTATCTGTTGTAATAGATATGAATATCTGTTTGAAAATTTCCAACAGCTCAGTCGTTTGTTGTAACAGATTTTGTTACAATTAATTTAGGTGGAACTAGGGATGCATGAATGAGCTCACAGGGTCAACTACAAATCTAATTGAGTCTTTGCAATTGTATGGTATTGGTATTACGTTCATCCCGACCCGAGTTATTGATTGATCACTCTGAGTTAAAATGAGTTCTCATCAACTTAATGTTAAGATAGTAATAGTACCTAAATTGATTTAGGTGTAAATAGGGATGTATGAATGAGCTCACAGGGTTAACTACAAATCCAATTGAGTCTTTGCAATTGCATGGTGTTAGTATTGAGTTATCCCAACCCGAGTCATCGATCGATCACTCTGAGTTGAAATGAGTTCTCATCAACTCAATGTTAAGATAGTGATAGTACCTAAATTAATTTGGGTGTAGCTAGGGATGAATGAATAATCTCACGGGGTCAACTACAAATCCAACTGAGTCTTTGTAATTGCATGGTGTTGGTATTGCGTTCATCTCGACCCGAGTCGTCGATCGATCACTTTGAGTTGAAATGAGTTCTCATCAACTCAAAGTTAAGATAGTGATAGTACCTAAATTGATTTAGGTGGAACTAGGGATGAATGAATGAGCTCACAGGGTCAACTACAATTCCAATTGAGTCTTTGCAATTACATGGTGTTGGTATTGCGTTCATCCCGACCCGAGTCATCGATCGATCACTCTGAGTTGAAATGGGTTCTCATTAACTCAATGTTAAGATAGTGATAGTACCTAAATTAAATTAGGTAAAACTAGGGATGAATGAATGAGCTCACAGGGTCAACTACAAATCTAACTAAGTCTTTGCAATTGCATGGTATTGGTGTTGAATTCATCCCAATCTGAGTCGTCGATCGATCACTCTGAGTTGAAATAATTTCTCATTAACTCAATGTTAAGATGGTTATAGTATCTAAATTGATTTAGGTGGAACTAGGGATGAATGAATGAGCTCACAAGGTCAACTACAAATCCAATTGCGTCTTTGCAATTGCATGATGTTGGTATTGCATTCATCCCGACCCGAGTCGTTGATTGATCACTCTGAGTTGAAATGAGTTCTCATAAACTTAGTATTTTAAAAACTATATCCTTTAAAATTTTAAAACTAATTAAGATCAATTCGTACCAAATTAACAATTTCAAAACTTGTCATTCTTTTTCAAAATTACAAATCAACCCATACAAATCATCCATTTACCTGAAAAACTTTTCATTTGAAATTTGAAGTTCTCTCTCTTCTCTCTCTCTCTTTCTAAAAATAATACAAATAACAACTACTCAACATATTGCTCAACCCTTCAAAATAAATCGATTTTCTTCCCATTTATGACCACATATAGTTGTTATTTTTGACTTTATTCCCACTTGTATCCATTGGTTTCTCTATCTTTGTATGTAACAGAGTTCGAGAAGAGTTCTACATTTGTTCTTTCTTCTAAAAAATGGGGATTTTTAGTTAATGATGAAAAAGAAGACTTTTAGTTGTATTATCTTCGGGAATGGGTTAACAGTTTTTAGTTTTGATGCTATAAAAATATGAAGCACTCGAGAAAACCCTAGTTTTTCTCTCAGTGTTTTGTTGACTATCGTGGTATTATTGGATGGTGTTTGTGGTATTATTGGTGGCTGTTGTTGGTAATGTCGGTATTTGTGTTTTTTGGTGGTGGTGTCGGTGGTCTTGGTGTTGGTATTGGTGGGGTTCTTGGTGGCATTAGTGGTGGCATTGGATGTGGTGGTGGTGGTCCATCTGTTGCAACGAGTGGAAGATCTGTTGGGAGATATAAAATAGCCCTTCAAACAGATTCCGCATCTATTCCAATTGATGGGTTATCCGTTGAAGTATTTTTTTGTAATATGATGTAGAATAATTTATTGAAATTTGTCCATCTGTTGCAACAAGTGGAATATCTATTGGGAGATATTAAATAGGTCTTCAAATAGATTCCCCATCTATTCCAACTGATGGGTTATCCGTTGGAGTATATTTTTTTTTTGTAATGTGGCGTAGAATAATTTATTGAAATTTGTCTTACCTTTTTTTAAAAAATTATACAGACATCAAATGCAATGTACTTTTTATTTTTTTATTATTTGTAGTTAAAAGATGACTCCCAAAAGAAAAGAAACTGAAAGTGGATCAACTTCTAACGACCCAACAAAAAAGGCTAGAGTACGGATAGATTCAGAGGAACTTCCAGAACAATCTCAGTCAGGGAAAAATGAAGCTGAGGAAAGTGATAAATCCTTCTCGCCAATGGGGCATGAAATAATATCAAAATCCCAGCATAATTTTGTCAAAACTATTAGTATCGACCGGTTTTAAGTTGCGATGCCAATGAATAACCTTAACACAGTATTTCATGATGTTGTACTTAAATGTCAGTTGGGGAAACCTTTTACCAAACTTAGGAGTATTATGAAGAAGGAAAACATAAATGGACTTTTTAAGAAGAGTTGCTTTGCATACTTTCTTGAACTGTCTGAGGCCCGCCCTCTCCGTTTTCCAGTGATCATGGTATGCCTTCTCAAGCGTAGGATTAAGTATGCAGGGGATAATAAAGGTTCGAAGGAGGGCGGAAAAAAATGGATGAAGTCTGGATCAACTACTGTGGCTTGCCGGTTTGTTTTGGATTGAAAAAGTTTGCCATAGTGATGGGCTTGAGATGCGATCGTCCAGAAGAACCTCTCATCAAGGAAACACCCAAAAAAGGGTCCAACAAACGTAAGGTAAAAAAAGATGGGTTGTTGGGCATTGTTGGACCTAGCTACAGAGTGGAGGATTTGATGGCGGATCTCGAGAATAAAAACATACCAAAGCACTACAGGAAGAAATTGTACTTAGTTTGGTTTGTCCATTCTATTTTATTGGCAAGAGACGTCAGGAAAGTCATAGAAGATAATTTGTTGGCGCTTGCTGATGATTTTGGGAAATTCAATGATTATCCTTGGATATATGACACCTACTACTTGACTATCGAATATTTACTTAAAAAGCTAAAGCCAAAGACGACCACATTTTACGGCTTTCCTTGGGCTTTCATGGTAAAATTGATCACTATTTTTACTCTAACATTAATTTATGTTTAATATAGTTATTATGATTTTTTTGGCTTGCTTCTTATTTACATTTTTTAGGCTTGGGCATGCGAATCCATTCCTCTCCTCCGAAAGCAGTTTAAGGATTACTCGGATAAGGTTTCTTATCCAAGGATCCTTAGGTGGTTGGCTGCAACAAAGAGCATCAAAAATATATTAAGGTGGTTGATCTCTTTAACCATCCGAATGATGCAGTATGTCTTCATGTAACTAAAATAATTTGCCTCAAATAAAGATATTGCAATAGATTACCCGTTAACTGCAACTGATGCAACAGATGGATAATCTATTGTGATAGACGATCCATATTTCACAACAGATTAACTATCTGTTGCTCTGGTTCTCTGAACCCTACTCAACAGATTACCCTTCTATGAAAATTATACAACAGATGGGTAATCTGATGCAACATATTATCAATTTATTTCAACATACAGATTTGTTGTTGCGACAGCTAGATCGTCTGTTGCATAAGTTGGCTGTGTTAACATCCATGTAACCCTAGCCCCATGTAACCCAACTGACTATAAATTATTATTATATAATTTAAATACCTCCTGTCTTTTTTATAGGTTGTGCATCCTTGGATCGTGCCTACTATTGATGAGCTGGGGATGACTTTTTTTTACTCTGGGTCTTGTTAATACAAAAGAAGATCCAACGGTAGAGTTAATAAATAAGGAATTGGTTGGAGAAACATCTATAAGTATAGAAGTTAGGCAAGGTCAGCCTAATGTTAAAGCTCTTCACGACCAACCTCAAACTGTAACAGATCCGAGTGCTTCTTCTGGGGGTGTTGCTGGTGGAGTTATTTGTGATGGTGGCAACCATCCTGATGCTGCTGCTGCCACTCATGATTATGAGCATGTTGGTTCTCAACAAAATATAAATACTTTTAAAAACACCCCTTGCACAGGTCCTCCTTCTGACCCCTACACCGGTCCCTCCCACCTTTACAGTGGTCCTTCTCACCCCTTCTTACCCTCATATTCTCATTGTAAATGCAAAGTGTGCAAGGATAGAGAGGATAAACTCCTTGAAAAGCTATAGACTATTGCTGAAGCGCCGAGGAGTTAAAATTCAGGAGGGGTGTCATACCATCCAATGAGGTGGGGGAGCCATGCATTCCTACAGTGGCAGTTATGAGAAAGAGAAAAAAATTAGAGAAATTCTCTCTGTTCTGAAATCAGTAAAAATTACAACTTCTCCCGCTCCAAGAGTTGTTGAAGTTCAGGGGCCGCCGAAGAAGGTGGA
>NC_061117.1:139090448-139095975 GCF_002878395.1 Capsicum annuum
CCCATCGCCCTACCCTTTCGCATCCTGCGAATAGCCTCTCTAACCTCCTCTACCTTAAAATGTCTACAATAACTAAAATCCCGACACTCCTCTGAGTACTCCAGCTCCCCTAACACAATAGCTCTATCCTCTTCATCATTCAAGAGCCTATGAAAATACGACTGCCATCTATTCTTAATGTGGCCGTCCTCCACCAATACTGTACCATCCTCCCCCTTAATGTACTTCACCTGATCGAGGTCACGACCCTTCCTCTCCCTAGCCTTAGCGAGTCTAAATAACTTTTTTTCCCCTCCTTTCTCCTGTAACCCCGCATACAAGCTCTCAAATGATGTCGTCTTAGCCACCGTAACTGCTAACTTAGCCTCCTTCCTAGCTAAATTGTACTCTTTTCTGTTTACCTGTTTCTCTTCTTCATCCTTACTCTCTACCAACTTAGAATACGCCCCTTTCTTGGTCTTCACTTTCTTCTTAACCTCTTCATTCCACTACCAATCCCCCCGATGATGCTCGGCCCGGCCCCTAGAAACACCCAACACCTCACTAGCATTCTCCCTGATTCACCTAGCTACCCTATCCCACATACTATCTACGTCCCCCCTACAATCCCACACCCTCATTCCCGCCAACTTCTCCCTTATCTCCCACGCATTCACTGGCGTCAAGCCGCCCCACTTAATTCTAGGTCTACACTCCTCACCCCTTCTCTTTCTATCCTTCTTTATACCCAAATCCATAACCAAGAGTCTATGCTGGGTTGAAAGATTCTCACTCGGAATGACCTTAGAGTCCTTACACAACACCCTATCCCTTTTTCTAAGTAATAAAAAGTCAATTTGGGTCTTGGCTATCGCACTTCGGAAGGTGATCAGGTGATCGTCTTTCTTCAGGAAGTCCGAGTTCACCACCACCAGCCCAAAGGACCTCGCAAAATCCAATAGAGTATCCCCCTCTTCATTTCTTTCCCCAAAACCAAAACTACCATGCACATCACCAAAGCCTCCCGGTAATGCCCCGATATGCCCATTGAAATCTCCTGCTACAACCATCTTCTCCGAGCTAGGCACGCCTCTCACCACCTCATCTAAAGCCTCCCAAAATTGTATCTTATCCTCCCCATCCAAGCCCACTTACGGCGCATAAGCACTACACACGTTCAGGATAAATCCCCCAATGACCAACTTACTAGTCATCAACCCATCGCTGATCCTCTTTACCTCTACTACCTGACCTCTAAGCTTTTCATCTACTAAGATGCCAACTCCATTCCTACGCCTCTCGCTCCCAGAGTACCAAAGCTTGTACCCATTCACATCCCTAGCCTTAGACCCTACCCACTTAGTCTCTTGAACACACGCAATATTAACTTTTCGAATATTAATGATACTAAATGATGTAAAATGGGAGTAATTTTTTTTACATTTTTTTATGATGATTTAAAAAAAAGGATTATCAAAATTTTTAGAATTTAGGACAAAATAAGTAATTTAACATGAAATATTAAGCTTAATAAGGTGAAGGCTATTTTGTAAATAAACTATCTATTCTTAAAAAGAATGCAATGCATATCATTTTTAGTACCACAAACCAACAATCACGAAAAAATAATACCAGAATAACTAATCCCAGGACCACTAATCCAAACATAAATAATCACAGTATAACTTGTTTCCAGCCAAACGACCCCTTACAGGTTTTGTATGTAAACTTTTTTGAGTAAATTCCACATAAAATACTTTAATTTTTATAGCCTACATCACTTAAACTTAATGTCGATGGTCTTGATATTGATATTAATATTATCGCAAATTTATGTAAGGGAAAATGATCTCTTATGATCACTTACAAATTGAATAAAAGAAATATTATTTTCATATCTCTTACATGTAAAAGAAATTTTTTTACATGAGAAAAAAAATCTCGTAAAGAGGACATAAAACTAAAAATAAGTTTGTAACGAGCTACAAAACCAAATCTTTGTTCTCCAAAGGTCAAAAGCAACTCACTTAGTGAGAGGGTGAAAACCATCAATTGAAATTTGGTACAGGAAAATTACGAAAAATGACTTACCTTCTTATATGATTTTTTAAAAGATAGAAGAAAATGTAATTTTACAAAGAAAAGAAAATCTAAATACTTAAGCTAATGAACTATGAAAAAAATTAAAAAGATTTTTGAACATGTCAAACTAATGTCCCAAGTGAAATTTACTCATTTTGTCGCTTTAAAAAGTTACCTCAACATGTTACATGGTTATCCATATAATCATCTTTTCTAAAATTATACATCATAGAAGCAAGAAGAGAAAGACATCAAAAACCCTCCGAACTTGTCGGCAAAACTTATTTTGGATCTTAAACTAATCGGCCAATTATTTATCTCCTTAACAACTTTCAAGTGAATTAAATTCACCCTTTACGGCTGACGTGACAAAAAAATCGAGTGAAATTATTTTTTAAAAAAAGGGCCTACTTTATTATATATATATATATATATATACACACACACACACACACATATATATATAAAATTAAAAATAAAGAACCCACTTTCATCTTCTTCTTCCCACTCCCCTTCCCTACCCCCACACCCCAACACCCCTTTTCTTCATCTTCTTCGTACCTCCCACCCCGTTTCTTTGTCTTCTTCATAACTCTCTTCCTACCAAGTCCCAATTGATCCCCTTCATTGAAATTTAGCGTTTATTGTTTGGTTTCAGTTTCTGGGATTTCTTTATTTGATTTGTTCTTTCGTGTGGTGTTGGCTTTATTGTATGTTTTAAAGGTCAAGTTTGAGGAACTTCTTGTCGTTGGTGAATAGTGATTTGGGTTCCTAAGCTGCAGAGACGGAGATTGTATTTTGAGTTTATGGGCTTTGGATTCTAGAAAACATAACGGTTGTTGATAATGATCCTGTATTTGGACTTTGTTTATTGATTTTTGTTTTTGGGTTTTCTTTATTTGATTCATTATTTTGCTTTGTTATGTTTTATTGTAAGTTTTAAGGATCTTGTTTTTGGTGATTTGTGTGAGTTAGCTGTCATATGGACATCAATGGTTGGCATAATGATCCTTCTAGTCCATCTTTTATGTTGCACTTATTGTGTTCAAAGATGTGACGTTTGGTTATGTGGGAGCAAGTAATAAAAAGATTTAAGTGACTGGATCTCTAATCTTGTGTGCAATGTTGGATTTGGTCTATGCAATTCTTTAACTCTTTAAGCGAGCATCAGGGAGGTGCACGGGGTGGTGTGTTCTGCTTTGCATTTGGGTTAAACCTAAAAAAGACAAACAGAATGAATGAATTCCTTTGTTAACGAATTTGCTCCCCTCACTGAAAGTGGGGATGAAGGTTTTGCCTCTAAAAATATCAGACACTATTTAGATAAATTAAATGGCATATCTTATGATTATTGATCGAGCCTTGTAAAGATAAAGTTCAGATAGGATGTAGTAGAAGCTTAAGAGAGCTTTGATTGACGTGCTCGGATACCACGACGGAAAATAATGGAAAATAAAATGAGTCCTTTTTTAAAAATAAAAACTTGACCCCCTTCATTGAAAAGCTTGCAATAATGGAGAAAGGAATAGAAAAAGGGGTGCGGCTATTTGAAGAAGAAGGGAAATGAGGAAGGGGGAAGGGGGTTGTGTCTACCGAAGAAGAAGAAGAAGGAATCGAGGTGGGGTGGGGTGGAGTGCTGTGAAAAAAAGAAGGAAGGGGGGGGTCTATTTATATTTATAATTATATATATATATATAGTACATATATTTTAAAAAAAATATATAAAAAGTATGTGTGTGGAATTACTTTTTTTCTAAATTATAATTTTTTACGTGGCAATGACGTGACACTGATGTGGCATTGATTTGGCAATGACTAGGCGCGCGTGTAGCGCACTTCCATTGTGAGAGTGGGATTTTAATTTTGAGGTTGAAATTAATTCACTTGAAAGTTGTTAAGGGGGGTTAATAATTGCCTGATTAGTTTAGGGTCTAAAGTAAGTTTTGCTGACAAGTTGAGGGGGAATTTGATGTCTTTTCTCAAGCAAGAAAGGAACCTTTGCATTGGAACCGGAAAATGAGAAGAGTTGTCGTAACTTATCCTGAAATAGACTTTTTCTCTATTAGAGTACGTCACACTATCAACTATCAAAGTAATATTATGATTTTTAGTGGCACTAAATTGATAAGTGTACCTCACATTGGAAAGATCTTTATTGAATTTGTCATTTGATACTTTATATCTATTTTGAGATTTGACTAATTTTTTTTGGATAAACAACATAAATCCTCTAGCTAATGAAATTAATTACACAAAATCCCCTCTTATTTTCTCTCTTCCGAATTTTGTCAAATATACTCATACATTCATCCAACTATTATACATTGGTCGAATGTATGATGAAACATTCATTCCTAAATTTTAGATAATTGAAATCATTAATTGCTCTACTTTTCCTTAATTAACGGCAATAATTAGCTAGCTAACTTTTTTGACCTCTGAAATATGAAATCTAGGCTTTATGTCTTCCAAAGAATAGAATCATCCAATTTATTTTTATCTTTCTCTCTCACTATTTTCTCCCACAATTTCAGGTACTTTTCTTGCTTTCCCTTTTTTTTTCTTAGTTTATTTTTTGCACTCTCTTTTATCTATCTCCCACTGATGGGAGCTTAGTTGTAGATCTTTTTGATATATCATGATAATTTATTGTAAATATTACAACTGAAATGAATATCATCAAAATCAGTTGATTCAGAGTCCTTTTTAGGGGCTTAATAATTGTAATTTCTTGATTTTTTTTTTGTGAATAATATGAATGTGAATTGCAAAATTGTTGATTGCTTGATCACTGTGATGTTCTTTAGCTGATAATTTTTTATTTTAATTTTTCACTTTTTTTTTCTGTTTAGCTGTGTCTTTAACACTGTTGTATGAGAGTTTCCTTTGCTTCTTATTAAAGATTGCTAAAATTAGGATATCAAAATAGTGAAACATTTTTGAGTTAGTTATGGGAATTTTCAATATTACATTTGCTCCTTTTTGTATAATGAAACTGTGTCACCAGTAAACTTACAAATGTATAATATGTTGTTATACATTCAAATCATTGTATAATGAAACTGTGCCATTCAAGTAAACACTTGAATGTATAATATTTGATTATACATTCGTCTATGTGTATAATGAAAACTGTCGCAATGACAGAAATTGCATTTTGTTCTGATTTTATTATTTTTAACATGTTTGTTTAATCCATTGACTCAATGTAAAAAAAATTTATGCAGCTATGTACTGATTTGTCGTAACAAAGACTGTAAGTGGGTGTTGAAGGCGTCTTCTATGAATGAATCGGAAATTGATGCTTGTATGAGAAGTGGGTATTGAAGGCGTCTTATCCTTATTCATACTCCTTATACATATGTTGTGGGTGTGTATATATTATGTAATGTGGCAACTATTATAGTAAATAGTTGTTAAAACATAATGTGTATTACACAATTATACATTAAACTTTCATATATAT
>NC_061117.1:139096075-139110014 GCF_002878395.1 Capsicum annuum
ATGATATACTATTATACTTTATTAACCTGCATGATGTTTTACTGACAACAATGACTTTTAACTGACTACATGTATTATTTTTTGTTTAAACAACATAAGAAATGACAGACTTATGTAACATAATTCGTGATAATTTAAGTTGTCTTTTTTATTTTGTTTTATGTGTATGATTATAGATTATACTTTCGTGTAAATGTATGATACGTTCACAAAGTATTTAATGTAAAAATACATTAAAATTATGTTAATAATGTATGATATAGTGTTATAGTTTATAAATGTGTATGAGGTTAAATATTTTCTTTATTTTCTATTAAGTCATGAACGTTTAAAAACATGTATGATGTTATGTAATACATATGTTTTAACGTATGAGACGCTTATTCAATGTATTATTAACTTATAACATAATGTATCTACTGCTAAAAATTCAATATGCTGATATACAATAACACATTATTTTGTAATTTAGTTTTATATGTAATATATAATAAAATGTAAGGCAAACTCAATAACTACCAAACTATATTAGTAACATTACAATATAGTGTAAGTAATTGCAAAACATTTCTTCAGAAGTTATATATGTATAATAAGAATAAGGACATCCATAAAATGTGAATTAACATCCAAAAAGTAACATTGTAACCGTTTAACATCAACTACAAAACCAAGAATTAGTTGTTTCAATGCCGACTATTATAAAAAAAATGTTGCTCTAAAGTAACAAGTGCACTTTCATCAATTGTTTTGAGATAACTATTCCTCGGCTAATGAGGATCCTCATTATCACTAACGTACCCTTCTTTTGTCTTTGTCACTCCGTAATACCATAGTAATAAAGAATAGTGTGCATCAAACCCACATGAATGGACTTGCTGCCCTTCACTTAATATTTCTGCATAGGCAGACACAAAGACGTCACAGTTCCTGTTTTTTAAAAAAAACGATGAAGTCACAGTCCGTTCAATAATTATAACATCGTTATACATGTAAAAAAAATTAAATTTACTTAAACGGTTCAGTCGGTATTTCATGCCCTGGAAAAATAAAATCAAACATTAATTACACAACAGTTGCACATATATGACGATAACTTATACATTTAAAAAAATAAATTAGACCCTAATTAAACAACAGCTAGACATGTATGATGATAACTTATGCATTTAACAAATAAACTGCAGTAATGTATAATGTCATAATACACAGTTTCACTTTAAATATGTATGACTTATATGTTTGTTAGAATGCATAATGTCACCTTTCAAAATAAGTAATGTATAATGACTGATATATTATAACTTATACATTATAATGTAATATTTCATAATGTATAATATCACACTATTAAGTGCAAAACTTTGGCTAAAGTAAGAATGTATAATGTCACCTTATACAATATTAAAAAGTGCATAACTTTGGCCAAAGTTAAAATGTATAATGTCACCTTATACAATCTTCAAACATTCACAACTTATAATTTCACTTATTACAATAACTGCCTCTTTTATGTACATCTTCTTATTGTATAATATAATGGAATATAAAGCAGAAGACTAATATTATACATTAGTCTGAAAAATAAAGTAATGTATAATCAAATAGTATAAACGTATAATATCAATTATGCCAGGAACAAAACCAACGAACATATTTTCTTCTTGAGCATCTAACTGACTAAGTCCTAAACTAAAGTTAGGATGAGAATTCATTACCAAATTTATACTATATTGATTAAACAATCGCAACTATAAACAAGAAATTCAAAGATCTGACTTGTATTGTATAAAAAAATGAAAAAAATCAACTAACAAACTAGAATGGGATTGCAAAATAAGGTAATTTCATAAAAATCAACATGTAACCAAACAAGAATTCGAATAAGAACTAACAACTTTAAAATAAAAAATACAAAGATCTGACTTTTAATAAATAAAAAAAATGATATTATCGAACTATCACACTGAAATGGATTTGCAAAAATAATTAATTTCATAAAAAACAAAGATGCAACCAAAAATCGACCCAAATTGTGATTTGGTAAAGTTGGAAAAAAAACTAAAAATTATTGAAAAAAATTAGTATATAAGTCCAATAAATGTTTGATAACTTACAAATTGGTTACTTCTAAGTATACTATTGCTTGAATTTGAGCGTGAAAAAAATATATTCAATAATGGAGGAAAAATCGGTTGGTTAATGGAAGAAAAAAATGGAGCAAATATGAAAAAGAGAGTGAAAGTAAATGGGAAAGAGAGAGAAAGTAAAGAATTGTTTAATGGAGAAAAAAAGAGAGTAAATATGGAAAAGATAGATAAAGTAATGATAAAGATTTTTTTTTTTTTTTTATGTATAAGATAAATGAGAGAGAAAGAAAAAAATAGGAAATTTTAGTAATAAATTTGGGATTTATGTAATTAATTTGTTAATATGGGACGTGCTGTAATAATGTAAAGTTAGTTTGTGTATATATGTAATTTTTAGATTTTTATTTGCATAGACAAATTTTATTTTGAGAAATAAGTGCTAAGTTCGTACCAAAAATATTTACATTCTGAAGGCTAGCATTTGAGAGCTTCTTGGCACCATATAAAGTTTTTATGAGAACTCTTATTTTTGACAAATGTCAAATTGGTTAATAGAAATGGTTGTATTTCTGTTACTTACTACACAAATCTTCCTAAATTACAGCTTGTTGCACAAAGTTTCATGTGGTTTGATATTTTGAGGATCTTCCTTAAGTATACCTTACCCTATAAATTGATTAATTTGCACCTTAAATGCATATCATATTTTTCATTTCCCCTCATTTTTCTAAATACTATTCCCGCTAAGCCTATTATACAAATTAATGCTTGGATATTCCCGTCTCATGGCTTCTTTATAATATTTTATTTTCATTATATTAATTCTTTATTTTAATGAAATTATCTGGTAAATGTGGCATGGTATAAGTAAGTTTATTAGCTGATTTTCTCCGAAAAAAAATTATTTGCACGATGGACAAATCTATCAATTTGTACATTATTTCCTCAATGTAAATAACCTCAATGTAAACAATGCTCGTCACTTTTCATTTTTAAAAAGTAAAATTAACCAATGATAGGTGAGAACTGAGAAGTGGCAAATAATAACTTCATAACTGAGACATGGATGTGAAATATTGATGTGAAATGTTAAGTTTAATGCATGAAGAGTGGGGGGGGGGGGGGGGGGGGGGGGGGGGGGGGGGAGATTGTGATGAGGGTCTGGGAGGGTTGATTGTCTATCTCACAAGAGGGAGTTTTGGTGCCAATGCACGCAGGAGGTCAACGTTTTTGCTTTGGCATGTAAGGGCATTTTTGTTATTTCATTTATTTGGTGTTGCTTTATCATTTATACGCTCTGCTCAGGTTGTTACATAGTTTTTGTCACAAAAATATTAGCTGCAGCTTGTCCTTTATTACATCTGTTTTTGCCCTTACTTTTTTCAATTGCTACTTCATTATTTTTGTGAATCTACCATACATTAATCCCTTTATGGAAAATTGATGCAGAATCTCATTTTGTATACTTTTTTCAATTTCTACTTCATTATTTTACATAATTTTTTATGAATCCATCATACATTAATCCCCTTAGGTGCCGTTTGATTTGCAGTATGGATGTAACCAATCCCGAAATAAAATAATAATTCTAGGATAAAAATTTATTTCACTTGTTTGGTTGTCAATATCTAGGATAACTTATCCCGGGACTAATAACTAGTCCCGGGATAAGTTATCTATAGATATGGTGGGATTATTATCCCAGGTTAAGTTATCCGTGGTATAAATTATAAAATGATAAAAATACCCTCAAAACCCTATATTTTCATTTCACACACACATATATATGTGCTTGCAGTATGTGGTTGTGTTCTTGCAGAGTTGCAGCTGCTTCTCCTCATGGATGAACTGTACATGGAGAATACTTGAAGATAATCTTTCCATTTGTCTTTCTATCACTCATAAGGTTAAATTTTATTTCGAAACTCATTTCTTTCTTTTCTTTTTCATCATTTATAAGTTTTATATCAAAGAGCAAAAGTCAGTAATCTTTTGTGAATGTTATGCTTTAGGATGTTTGATAAATTTTACTTAGCATATAATTGGGGGAAATGATATTTGTTTAAGAATCAATATGTATTGCTTGAAATATGTTCGATTGAGATGAAATTTATGAAATAGTACCAACTATATATGAAAGTGCAATATGTGAAAATCACAATTGTGGATTTAATTTGTTATTAATTGGCCCTTTACTCTCGTTTTGATGATGAAATATTAGTTTTAGCCTCTTTCTAATATGCTTTAGAAAAACTTATTCTCTTTACCCACTTGAAATTATAAAATTGTGCTTGTTGATTCTTTCTAATTGAAAAATTGATTTTATTTTTGTATTAACTCTTTTCATTTTTTTTGTGTGGAAAAATTAGGTTTTCTTATGGATCATCAACTACAATTCGATATTGAATGCTTTATCATCCTTGAGGATATATTGTGCTAACAATTTCTTGTTATGTGTATTTTTCTTTGTATGGCTATTTACGGTAATTCTATAAGAAGAAATAAGCGTATGATTAGGTACCAATTTAGTAATCAAGTTCCTAAAATTGTATCTCATTTAAATTGTATCATAGAAAACAATGATACAACATGTATCGATAAGTTAAGAATGGATAGAAATTCCTTTCACACTTTAGTTCTCTTAACTAAGGAAGTTGGAGGTTTGACTGATAGCAAATATATATCAAGTAGTGAAAAGTTAGCAATGTTTCTAAATATTTTGGCTCATCATGAGAAGAATAGATCCATTAGGATTGATTATGTTAGATCGGGTTGGAGCGTAAGTCAAGCTTTCAACGAATGTTTGAGAGCTATTCTCAAACTAGCTCCATTATTACTTGTTAATCCCAACTCGGTGCTTGAAGATGAGAGTGATGATCGATGTAAAGGGTTTAGGGTATATGCACTTTCAATTGAATATCTATTAATTCAAGTTAAGTAAAAAACTATAATTTTACAAAGAAATTTTAATAATTTGAGATGATACTATAATTGATTTTATAGGGATGTTTAGGTGCATTGGATGGTACTTACATTCAAATTAGAGTTTCATCTAAGTACAAACCAAGATACAAGACAAGAAAGGGAGAAATAGCAACTAATGTACTGGGAGTTTGTGATAGAAATCTCAATTTTACTTATGTATTACCTGAGGAAGGATCAGCTGCCGATGGTCGTGTATTACGAAATATTATAATGCGAACAAATAGTTTGAAAATTCCTGAGGGTAATATAATTCACATGCTCACATCAAAATTATATTACATCAATAATGTTACATAAAAGTAACTATTTTTTGTTTATAGTTTAGATAATTATTATTTATGTGACGGAGGATATACAAATGGAAATGGTTTTCTTTCACCTTACAGAGGGTATATATATTGGTTAAGGGATTGGCAAGGTGACAACCCACCACCTCAATGTCAAGAAGAGCTTTTCAATATGAAACATGCTAGGGCTCGTAATGTTATTGAAAGGACATTTGGTATCTTGAAAGGACGTTGGGGAATTCTTAGAAGTGCTTCATGGTATTCAGTTAAGATTCATAATAGGATCATTAGTGCTTGTTGTTTGATACAAAATTTTATTCGTAGAGAGATGAAAGTGTATCCCTTAGACATTGATATGGAAGAACAGGTAGAATATCAACAAGATAACATTGATGTTGTTGAATCATCAGAGGAATGGACTACATGGAGGGATGAGTTGGCTCAATCAATGTGGAATGCAAACTTAATAATTGATATTTTCAATTATTTCGTGTTTGTAATATGTTTTATAGTGTTTTCGATAGTTTCCTCTTTAGTTTTTGATATTACAGTAAGGTGTATCACTTTTAGCTATTTGTGATATAAATTTTGTTAAAGCTACTATTTAATTAGTATTTTTTTTGTGATGTGTTAGTACTTTATGTTTTTAGTTTTTCATTTGTAAAATGTGTGAATATTTATTATTGTGATGCTAAGTAATATTTTAAAGATACTTATGCTCCTTATGATGATAACTACTATTAATGATAATTAATTTCACAAGATTGTATAAACAAAGATGGATAGCGAAAAATCTTCAATAAATCCACCAAAAAGATCAACACCTTCAACCCGAAGGACATGGACTCCAGAAGAATAAAATTCTCTTATAAATGGTTTAAAAGAGTTATGTGTTAATGGTTGGAGAGCCGATAATGGAACCTTTAGGCCAGGATACCTGACGGAGTTGGAGTACTATTTACGTGAACATCATTCTGACAGTGGATTGAAAGGCGAACCACATATCAATTCTAAATTAAAAATGTGGAAGAGAAGTCATGCACACATAAGCTTACTAAAGGGTCGAAGTGGTTTGGGATTTCAATATAGTGACAGAACCATAATTGTTGATGATCCAATAGAATGGAAAAATTTTTTAAAGGTAACTAATATTTTGATCTACTATTTCATATAAATATTTCTCTCCGTTCTTTTTATAATTTAGAATTTATACATATGTCATTGTCTTCTTTCTTTAATTGTTTGTCTAGGATGAACCGAAAGCAAGAAATATGAATACTAAGAAATGGCCAATGTTTGCGGATTGGGAGGAAATATTTGGCAAAGATAGGGCAACGGGAGAGCATGCAGAAGGGCCACTAGATACTGTTGAGGATATCTTAAAGAATCAAACATCAGGACTTTCTATTGATATGACTTTGGGATTTCCTATTAATATTGATGAAGATGAAGATGAGGATGAAGATGACTATGGAGGTAGTCATGGACCAAATATAGCTACCGGAGAAGCTGAAAATGCTTATACAGAACCTAGTTTTGCAGGGGCATCTGAAAATGAATATGCTAGAGGCTCTCCTCATGAACGTACTGATAGATCTGAAAAGCAAGCCGAATATGCTAAAAAAATCCTCTTCTAATGTCAATAAAAAAGAGAAAAGCAAGAAAAGGAAAAGAGTTGTGGAGGATGCTAATGAGACATTTGTCAAGAGTATGACGGAAGTCATAAAGGACTATACTGAAACCCAAGACAAAAGAATTGGTGCCTTAATTGATAAGATTGGAATTCATGACCACTCTGATACGTATGATCAAGTTTATGCCATTATTGAATCCCCTGTATTCGATTTGTACACCATAGAGCAACGTATCAAGGCCAAAATGGTTATCTGTAGAGATATGCAAAAAATGGAAATCTTTTTACGTATAGGTGAGCTTAAGTGTCAGACATTGATGTTTATGGTCGTCAATGATAAACTTTAAAGTATGATAAGTTTGTGTATATAAGTAGTGGCACTAGTGTGTTACTTTTTGCTCATTATCAATTTCAAAGTTTGATTGGAGTGCCACTTTTTGATCCTCAAGTCATGTTCATACTCTTTTATCTATAACTGATGTAGGCCATGAGGATGATGTAATTGTGTATAACTAATGTCTATTAGACCAACTCTCATGTAAACGTTAATATGTTGTTGGTTATTAGTTTATGTGCAATTTTATTGTTGTTTCGCTACAACTTTGGTTCCATTTTGCTGCTACGTCAGACCAGTTACTGGTATTGCTACAGTTGTTTTCTTTGCAGCTTCTGCAGTACATAAGATCAACTTTCATTGATATGGGACCAAAGAAACAGCTTGCCCTGTTTTCCATTTCCCTGAATACGAAAGATTACTCTTTGTCAAACAGTTGGTCGCTTCATGTTGTAAATAAATATGTATGTGGATGAGTCCACTATGTGGGAATATATTGGGTTTGTTGTTGTTGTTGTATGTAGGTGGATCATAACTTGGGTTCTTCATGAAGGAAAGAATAAACTGTGTAAACCCACCTCTGTTGACTGCAGGATCTGTATACAGTGGTTGCTTCTATTCTGCCTTCAAAAGCAGAAAATTAATGGAATATCTGATATTTTATGCTTATTTTTCTGTTGATACGTACTTCCTATTGTGTATTTGTTGGTTATGCTGGTGAATATATGAAGAAAACCGAGTTTTGATTCATTGTTTTTTTGTTGATAATTTTGATTAATGTGCTCATTGATTTGGATTATGTGAAAAAATTGCTTCGATCTGGTCTAATGTCAATGTCTGAATCAGAAAAATTAGTCGAGTATCTATCGGTTCATGATTATTTTATTTAATGTAAGAAAGTAGGTTTGCATTTGTTTGAGCTCCGTTCTCTTTTTCTTTTTATTTGGTCGTTTAAGCTGTACGATTCAAAATACTCAAATTCATAGAGTAGAAATTCGATGAAATGGAATCATTAGGCTTTCCTGGCATGGATCTCTACTTGGTAATAGATCTGAGAGCAATTATTTCTTCCTCGATGATGTTGTGATGTACCAAAACTCGTGGTAGTGCGCTGTGCTAATGTAGTAGCCAATACCTAGTTTTGTTCCAAAATTATAAATGGAGTTTTAAGCAGTGATTATATGAGCTTGTTCCCTTGTTAGGAAAACATCACGGTGTCATAAGTTGTAATGATGCTTAAAATCTAGTTATTTAATGAAACCACAATTGATAGTGATTTTGTATATAAGAAATGTGATTCTAGCTCGTTCTAGTTGTTATTCGAATATGGGAGCAGTTGCCTTTGCCTAGATATGTCTTGGCTTGGCCTAGTTGGCAACACTTCTTTTTTGGTTTTCTTTAGTAATTGAGTCGAGATTTCTTTGTGCATCAACAAAAAGAAGATTACAAAAAAGATGCTGTTGCATTACAAAAAAAATGTTGCATTACAAAAAAGATTCTGTTGCAAAAATTTTCAACCTCCACCATACAAGAAGTATATAATAGGAGCCAACCGGAACTATTTCTTTCTACGTATAAACGGGAACGCTTTATGTGCTCCAGCAGTAAAAAGAAAAAGAAAAGAGCAAGAATTCTCTATTTGGACAAAGAAAATTTCATATCATCCAAGTTTTTTTTGTTCCTTTTTCTCCATATTATCTGTCATTACATGTTGTATTATTTTGCAGCCCATATCTACTTCTTGTAATTCGACTGTAGCTACACAAAAGGTTCTTTCCAGTGGCTGACATATCCATTTGAACCAAACACATAGGTGTACCATATTCTACAGCTAGTATACACATTGGAGTTATGCATATAGGAATTATTTTGTATACATCAAAATTAAAAAAAGATTTGTCCCTCTCTAGAAGAAAAAAAAAAGAGAAAAATCATAGGAATACAAACATAAAAATGATTTAAGTTAACTAAAGTGAGGAGTATTTTAGTAAACAAACAATATATTTTTATAAATAATGCACTACATATTATTTTTAGTACCACAAAGCAAACAGTCACTAAAACATAATACCAGGATAACTTATCCCAGCATAATTTATCCCTGTATAACTTGTGTTCAAACCAAACGACCCCTTATGGTAAATTGATGCAGAATCTCATTTTGTATAGGTTCTAGGGACGTTTTAGTAATTGAATATATACCTGCATTGGAGCCCCGACTAATTCGAATTCGCGACGGTAGGCCCCATCAGGGGGTAGCGCTCCCAACAGAATTTTCTCCATGCCCAGGGTCGAACCCTCAACCTCTAGTTAAGGGTAGAGCAGCTCCATCCACTGCACTATAACTCATGTTGGTTATTTTGTTACTGCGGCTATAAAATTACATTTTGTTTGTTCCAGACATTTTTATCCTTCTCACGGTACATTTTAAATTGTTACTTCCTCTATTTTAAAATAAGTGATGTTTTTATTTTTTTAATCTATTTCTTAATAATAAAGCCTCTCTACTCCTTCGGGGGTAGTGGTATGGACTGCGTACATTTTACCCTCCCCAGACCCCACTATGTGGGAATATACTGGATTTGTTGTTGTTGTTGTTGTTGTTGTTGTTGTATTTCTTAATAATAAACATGAGTGGACATTAATGATATTCTTTTAATTTTAATTTTATTAAATTTCAAAAGGCATAATCAAAGAATAATTAAAAAGCTACATTTTTTCGTAAATATCATTCAAAAATGTATTTTGAATGTATTTTCGATCAACCATGTTATCTCCGAAAGAACAAAACACATTTATGAAGTGGATAAGAGCTATGGAATAGAGAATGAAACTATTGATTACAGGCTTTTTAGATGCCTTAACATTCAATTAGTCTGAAAATTTTGTTCCGTTAACTAGCCTAACTTAGACACTTTGAATCGGCAGAATTTCAACGGCCGACATAAATCTTTTACTTTGTTTTACTTTGCCTTTTTGTTAAATAAAATTTAATATTTTTAATAGTAAATTTTAGATTTCAAAAATTGTATGAAAAATATTATAAGCTACAATTCTTCTCACGATATCATAATTTTTAAAAAGTGAAATATATATTACGTGATGATAATAATTTTTCTATTATCAATTACACATCCTATGTCTCAGTTCAAATAATATATATTTTTAAAATCAGTTCTAAAAAATGATTGACATTTTTTATTTTTTAGTACTCTATAACATTATTGATATTTTAGTCATGTTGAATTTTATTTATTTGTCAAAAAGTCCACAAAGGGACACTCTTTTATTTAAGATTTATTTATTTTAAAGATAATTTGAAACATCGCGAAGTTTTTTCATATATTTTAAATTCGATGTCGAATCAAAATGTTATAAATTGAAATAAAGGAATACGTAGTTTATAAAAGTGAGTTGGAGGACGACCAAGTGCAAAATTATCATTTCATAAATACTCTAGAATATTTATTTCTATTATATAGTCTTAAAAGTTGGTCATAAATTTTAAAATGACAAAATAACCAAACATATACCCAAAATGCCAAGTATTTAAGGTGGGCCCCATATTTTTTCAAGCATAATTTTTGAAAAATTATGTTTTGTATATTAATAATTAATCTATTTTGATGAGATATTATCTAAATTTCAACTCTTTTCTAGGATTTGAAATTTTTAATTTTATTTTATTACAATAGAAATATTTAGAAAAAAATGTAACTATGTTATCGTATACTTAGAAAAATTTCATAAAAGAATATGAAATTTAGTTCTAAACAAAAACATATAAAATATTTATATGATTTAAGATCAAGTTTGTGCACAAATTAGATAAATTTGATTTTTTGAATCGATTCAAATTAATTTAGATAATATTATTTAGATGATTAAAATTTTGATTTGGTTTACAAATTCAATTCTAAAATATTACGGTACATATATTTGGATATAATTGAATATGTTTACAATTCGAACAAACTTAAAAAGTGAAATATATATTACGTGATGATAATAATTTTTTCATTATCAATTATACATCCCATGTCTCAGTTCAAATAATATATATTTTTTAAATCAGTTCTAAAAAAGAATTGACATTTTTTTATTTTTTAGTATTCTATAACATTATTAATATTTTGGTCATGTTGAATTTCATTTATTTGTTAAAAAGTTCACAAAGGGATACTCTTTTATTTAAGGTTTATTTATTTTAAAGATAATTTGAAACATTGCGAAGTTTTTTCATATATCTTAAATTCGATGTCGAATCAAAATTTTATAAATTGAAATAAAGAAAGACGTAGTTTATAGGAGGATGTGCAAATACTCAGATCCGTTCCATAAAAGATAAAAATGTGAAATTAATTTTAGCCGCTCATTTAATTACATCAAGTAACTATACTACATTATAGTAAGATAATAAAAAAATACTCATAAATATTGAATAAGTGTTTATCTATCAAACATGATAATCGTTTCCTCCATAATTTCAAAACTTCACATGATACATATCATTACAAAGATTTGCACTACATATAGTTTATTAAGCATAATTATTTACTCAGCATCTATTGAAATTATTTTTAAAAACTTATTTAAAATGTAATATTAACTATCTCATGTTAAATTATTACAATATATATCATGATAGCTTTTATTAATTCTTTTGATTCTCTTTATTTGGGGTAGTAATTTCCTCACCGGGTAGACAAATCACTTAAAAAGTAATTTCATACTTACTATATTAAATTGGACTCCTATTTTTAATGTATAGAAGACATGACATAAAGACAATCCTTTAATATTATGATTCATTGAAATGTTTTTCCAGGAGATCCTTATTTTTGTTTATTAAACACCCAAAACATGAATCTAAATATATTTAAAATTAATTTATCTATGAATTAATATCCTTTACTGCTTCGTATGATTCTTTATAAAATGTTAATAAATAGATATTTATAATTTCATGATTCTTTGTAAAATGTTAATAAATAGATATTTATAATTTTAATCTATTTCTTGTATAATTTTTAAATAAAATACAAAAGAAAAACATCACAATTAGTTGTTTAATCTAAGAGAATGTGCTTGAGGTGATGTTAAAATAAGTATTAGAATATATGACATTTTAATGTTAATTATGAAATCTTAAATAAGTTATAATTATTATTTAATTTGTAAAAAAATAAGAAGTTATATTTTATTATATTGTGATTTCTACTTATATTTTCTATTGTGTTTTATTTAAAAATATTAATGATCATTTTTTAAAAAAAAAAAATTAATTAAATAGCTATAAGTATATTTAAAATTTAGCCCGTAAACGGGCCTTCAGTATATAGTATTTATAGAACCAAGACGTTGATTTGGATTAGTCTAGTGTATGAGTTGTTTGTCAATTGATACACGCCGCCCCCTCCGTCCTTAGGCCCTTTCCCACCAGAAAATAAAATGAAATAGAAAGATCAATGTTGTGTTGTTTGTCCTAATGTGTTTGTCTACAAGTTTATTTTATTTTAGGGCATTCAACATTTCAAGTAAGACTGTCAAACGGCCAGGTTCGTCCGGCCCGATTCGACCCACTAAACAAATTCGGTTTGATTTGATCCGGTTCAATCTGTCCACGAACTGTAGGATATTGAGTTTTGGGTTGAGTTAATTTTTTATTTTTAGCACGGTTAACCTGGCTCGAACCAAAATCGGTCCAGACCTATCGGTTAACCGATCCAGCCCGATCCGGATAATTTTTTTTCAAAAAATCAGATTTTACAAAAATGGTCCGTTGGACCATTATAACCGTTGAGTCCAACGGCTATATAACCGATGGGATCCCAAAAACGACTATATGGCCACTTTAATTAAAAAAAAAATTATTTAAAATATCAACATGAATGAGTTGAAAAAAATGATGCAAAATTTGTAGATTTTTCATTCATGTAAATTATAAATTTTGGATCATTTTGTAATCAATAAAATTCAACATTCAATCATTCATTCACTCCTTAGTCCTTACTTTTGTAATTTTTTTCATTTAATGATTAAATTGAATTAAAAGTTTAAAATAAATACTTAGTTTTAATATATTACTAATTTACTATCGAGTATTATTAATTTATTATATTATGTAGCATATGTTTTAAAGTAGTACATATATTGAATGATATGTATATATATGCATATATTTTCTATACACTCTAAAATAGTGACATACTTTTCTTTTTAATCCGTTTAAAAAAGAATGACCCCTTTTTCTTTTTGACAATACTTTAATTTCAACTTTCCACATGACATGTTTAGAACCACAAGATTAAAGGGCATTTTGGTACATTTGATACAACTTTAATTTAAAGCCACAAGATTCAAAAGTCTTTTTTATTTACTTAAACTTTGTGTCAAGTCAAAGTAGGTCATTCTTTTTTAAAACGGAGGGAGTATATATTTAACGTATATATGTGTATATTTCTAAATTAGTATATATATCATTATATTGCAGTATATATCTTGTAGAATATTTTTTAAAGTAGTACATATATTGAATGATACGTATATATGTGTATATATAGAATATAGACTCTAAAGTAGTGTATATTTAACGAATACATGTGTATAT
>NC_061117.1:139113014-139117716 GCF_002878395.1 Capsicum annuum
CCCGCTCCAAGAGTTGTTGAAGTTCAGGGGCCGCCGAAGAAGGTGGATATATTCATGACACTTGGCAAGAAGAAGAAGAAGGAATTGGAAGAATTCATGAAGATGAAGGTTAAAAAAGAATACAACATGCATTCATTTGCCGCCAAAGACTTCACAAATATGACAAATATGCGCGTGTGGTATGAGGACAATGTAAGTTTACTTTTGCTAACCTAACCTTCCAATATACTCCATGAATAAGAATCTATGCAGTAGATGTGTAATCTGTTTCAACAGCTTGGTATTCTGTTGCAACGTAATACACATCTGTTGCATAAGTTGCGTTGGCTGGGTAATCTGTGAACTGATTCAGAGAACCCTCTGCATTGGATTCTTTCCATTGTGTTTTTATTCTTTACAATTACTAACCTATTTAAAAATTGTCTTCTTATACTGCAGTATATTGATGAAATTGTCTGCCTCATGAGGGGTAGACAATTAGCGTACCCGAATGCTTATGATGCTGCCGATAGGATAATAGACCTCAACTTCTACAATAATTTCAAAGATAGGTACGCTAATCTCTGTGAGCTAGATGATTTTGGTGGACAGGAATTTGATGAGTTATTTTCTACGTTCATGAAGAAGTGATTAAATATATTAGAGGGAAGAGGTCATATCCATACGGCAAGAGCTGGACCAAGGCAAAGAGAATCCTTGCAGCCATGAACTGTATGTCATATATTTTCTTACTGTTGAGATACTACTATACGAGAAAAAGATTATGGTTTATGACTGCAACTTACCTATCTTCAGTGAGAAGATGTTCTTAACCCATATGCAGCCACTCTTGAAGTTGTTGCCCAAGTTGTTGACACAGAGTAAGCTGATGGATTATTTATCGATTGAAGTCTTAACGAAGGAATTATGGGATTTTGAAGTTCGAAATAAGAACATCCAGCTCCCAAAAAATACAATCGGTGCAGCGTGCGAGCCGTACTTGCTTGCATACATCGAGTGTTTGCTGACCGACACACAAATGATCGATTTGTGCGACGCCGGTGTGGAAAAGATGCAATGGGTCTAGGCATTTAGGGTACCAACTAAATGGTTGGAGCCCGTGTATAAATAAGAATATGTACAAAGATAGAGACGAACACGATAATAAATTTTCACTTTAAGCTAATTCACTTTACATGTAATGGCAATAATTTTTATGTCAGGCCAAGTTAAATTTTTATAATGCAATAGATTTTATATATGTCGTAACAGATATAGTACCTGTTGTGATAGATTGATTATCTGTTGGAATAGGTTGGTCATCTATTGCGTTATGCAGATGTTCCTAGTTTGTCTGTAGCAACAGATATATGATCTATTACAACATATAATCTATTTGTTGCAACTGATTGGTAATCTATTGGAGCAAATAAAAAAAGTAGGAAGATCTGTTATATAATTTCTAGCAGATAACCTACGTGTTGCATTTTATGTTGCAATATGTCTAAATTTATTGGATAAGATATGTCGCCTATTGTAGCAGATCTATTATCTGTTGCGATATTTGAATCTAGTAATCTATTTCAATTAACATGTTCAAAACTAAGGATTAAATTATATTTATAGACAACATAAAATAAATCGAAGCCTTCAAAAATTACATGAAATAACTCAACAAATAAATGAAATGTAAAAAAAATCATTATGGGTACAAACGATATACTCTACAAATAAATCAACAAGTTAAACCAAAGAGGATAGGTTATTACATTGACGGACTCAAGCTATAAAGATCTAATTAATATGAACAAGTTGTTCTTCATCCGGTGCTACGAAATTCGGCTTTGGTCATCGTGGATCTTTAATGTCGCTTGCATACGGCTTCTGAGCTTTTGCTTCTCTGTATTTCCATAAAAGAGCAACATATCTTTTGTGGAGTAATCTGGCATCAAGTTCATCATTTGGTACTTGTAATCCGTCACTCAAATACTCGGTGTAGGCGGCAACAAAAGGACCGCAATCCCTGCGTTACAAAAAAATAGATAATCCATAACTTGCAGTTCATGCAAGCGTTGTGAAATTTGTGAAATGAAACTAAATCAAGACACTTAAACTTATAGGCTACCAATGGTTTGTTTAGCAATTCCTTCAACATATTGTACATCAAATAGATTAGCCATTTTATCCCAGAATACTTCAATCGTCGACCAATCAGTACGAACCTTTTGGTCCAAAAAGCCACTCATATCAAGGTAAGTAGGCAATATTTTGGCCAGCTTTTGTATCTCAGACGATGGCCCGTAACGTCTCCTTTGCGACATCGAGTCATAAACTCATATGCGCCTCTCTTTTAGAATGAGGACAACCAAGACCCAATGGAATTCATCACCATAATTGATTGGGATGTACATTTCGTCGACCAAATGCCAAGGTAAGCCAGCTAAAATGCTAAAACCTTTGATGATGTTGATTAAACATTTCTCATTTCGGGAAACTTCCATCTGTTGTTGACAATACCTATCGTAGGCATTATTGATGTAAACTTTGTGCAACCAATTGCCTCTCTGTATCTATATTGTTCTTGTGTTTGCAACTTGGCCTTCTTTCGAAGGTAGTAAAAAATGACATCGATGTGCTGCACATATTATCAAACATTTTAATTATGTGATGAAAAAATTAATATGAAGATGTAATTAAATAAAATATTAATTAATAGTAATATGTATGGCATTTAAACCTCATCATTCCAGCAAGTTTGGGGCTGTGACATCAAATAGAACCAATTCTCCATTTCAGGATGTGCAACAACAAAGTTGAACATATCAAATTCAAGACTCGATTTATTCACTTTGTAGTGTTCGTCATTTTGTTCTCTACATGATAATTTATATGTGTTAATGTCATGTTCTTACAACAAGAATAATATAAATCAATATCTTTAAAAATTTATTTATGTACCTGCCGACATGATGCTTTAACAGTCCATCGACAACCCATTCTGAATAGTCGTTGATCAACTGTGTTAGTTTTATTGGAGCCTCGTCCGAGATATTGAGCCCTTCAAACGGGTAATTCTTTTGCTCTCCCGAACTAACAGGCTCTACTTTTTCTTCTTCTTTGGAAGCAGTTGATGGATTATCAACTGTGATATTATGCTCTTCAGTAGTGGCTTCTACTGTGACATCCACCTGGAAAGCCAGAATTGTCAATGCTAATTACAGATATACAATAGATTATCCATCTGTTGCAATAGATGAGCCTTATGTTACAATAAATGGATCATATATTGGGATGAATTCGAATAGGTAAATTAGAGCAGTACGATAATTTTGAACACATGACCCATCTGTTGCAACATAAGACTTATTTGTTGCAACAGATAATGAATCTGATGCAACAGGTTAGACAACAGTTGCAACAAATGTATATATCTATTTGATAATTTTCAACAGATGTATCATCTGTTGGAATAGGTGATGTGCATTCATCTTTTTTGGTTCATGCTGCTCTCTTGTGGCCCTTGCACACTAAACATCGGTGCAAGACAAAGACAGAGACATTGCAATCTTGCTTTTTTCAATGCCTGATGATGCCTTGGAAGTATCTTTCCTTCTCCTCTTAGCCGCCTTGATCTCTAGTGAAGTGTATGGATATGAAATCCTCTTTGATGGAATGACACCCCTATTAGATGTCATTTCCTTTACAGAAGCAGTTAGTGCATTAATAACATTAATCACTCCATCGTATTTCGCCTTGCAGTCTTGACATTTGCATGCAAAACATTCGCTAGATGTGGCAAAATCTAAAGAAAAATCTGTACAGCCAGTATGATCATAATCATAATGGCTTGTTGTTTAAAAAATGATAAGAGGAGCATCATTAGCCCCAATAACAACACCACTACCACCACCACTACCACTACCATCATCAACAACAACATGCCCACCCTCCAAAATTATTTTTCTTGTGATGGTTGTTGCTTCAAACAATTCTATTTTTATTCCATCAATGACCTTAGGGCCTGGTAAAGTTTGTACAGACTGTAAAGTAAGAAAAAATAGCATCTTCAACTCTTGGTTGGTCAGAACAAGCCACGGATAGACAATCTTAAATAAATCGGTATATATATTAGAATGATGATGAAATCATTTAAAATAATCATTAATTAAAATAAAAACTTGATTAGAATTGGACTTACTGCTTCCTTGGGTGGGTGGGGGTGGGGGTGAAAAGATCAAGAAATTTTACATTTCTATTAGTTTTGGCCGACAACCATCTCAGGATTCTTGGACAGGAAAATTCTTCCTGGTAGTTCACTTGTTGTCTCAAATAAGGAATGACTTCAAATGCCCAAGCTTATAACATAACGCCAATAAATCAAAAGCATTATTGAATAAAAAAATGATGAATCATATCATGATAAAAGAAATATTTACCATGAAGGCCCATGGAAATCTATATAAGTTGACTCTCTTTGGCGTTAGCAGAGTCAACAAATATTGGACAGTCATTTTTAAGCTTTCATAACCCCAAGGATAACTTTAAATGACTCATGATCCTCGGAGAGCTTTATTAAACCAATGCTTATATTATTGTTAACGTCTCTCGCCCAAAGAATATTATGTACAAACCAAACCAAGCATAATGATTGCTTGTGATTCTTTGAGAGTCTTTTACCTTTCAACGCTTCTATCAAATTTTTATTTTTGAAGCTTGGACCAAT
>NC_061117.1:139117816-139121257 GCF_002878395.1 Capsicum annuum
ATTTTTAAGCTTTCATAACCCCAAGGATAACTTTAAATGACTCATGATCCTCGGAGAGCTTTATTAAACCAATGCTTATATTATTGTTAACGTCTCTCGCCCAAAGAATATTATGTACAAACCAAACCAAGCATAATGATTGCTTGTGATTCTTTGAGAGTCTTTTACCTTTCAACGCTTCTATCAAATTTTTATTTTTGAAGCTTGGACCAACAATCGACACCAGGTCATCACGATCACTCGACTTGCCTTTGCCTTTTTTAGGTGTGCGGGGTGCTATTTTTTTGGGTCAGAGTAGATATAACTTGAGAAGGAGAAGGAGGATAATATTTTAGTCTGGTAACTATGGTAAACACTTTCCAACCAAAACAAACAGGCATGCCACAGTAATTTATCCACACCTCATCCATCTTGTCTTTGTTTTTATATATAAACCTACGCTTGAGAAGATTGTATACCATTTTTATTTGGAAACTACCATTGTTGTCCTCCGGCAATCAAGATATTGCCCAAAGTAGCTTTCCCTGAAATAAGTATCCAATTTTTATTCTCAAAGTATTTTTCTGAATGCGTCAAAAGATTTTCCCATGATTGACTTAACCATGAAATCACCTGTTAAATCTGTGGCACCATCGCACTGCATTCTCACAGGATAACGATCAATGCTGAAGGTTTTGACCAACTCTTCATCGGAAGGGCTATTAGCATTTGGATCATCTCTTTTGAGATATTCCTCCTCCCCGTGTTTATTATCTTCAGCTCTTAATTGAGATAACGTTTGTAAAGCAAGCTCATAGAGTGGTGGATATAGCCGAGTTGCTGCGCTTGTTCCTTTACTTGGACTTGATTTGATTTTTTTTCTTTTTGGATCCATATTATCTTAAATTAACAGGAACATAAAATAAATTATAATTGATTAATGCATCATTAAAAAGGGATAACAGTAAATCTAATATGCACAACAGTAAAATTATAATTCCAACATACCACATATCTGTTGCACCAGGTATGTTATCTGTTGCAACATATAACCGACCTGTTGCAACGGATGAGTAAACTGCTGGAAATAATAAAAATAGATCTCTAATCTATTGCACTAGGTATGTTATTTATTGTAACATATAACCGACCTGTTGTAACGGATGAGTAAACTATTGAAAATAATAAAAATAAATCTCTAATCTATTGCACCAGGTAGTTTATCTGTTACAACATATAACCAACCTGTTAAAACAGATGAGTAATCCATTGGAAACAGTAATAATAGATCACATAGCTGTTGCACTAGGTAGTTTATCTGTTG
Organism: Capsicum annuum; assembly: GCF_002878395.1. Taxonomy (NCBI): domain Eukaryota; kingdom Viridiplantae; phylum Streptophyta; class Magnoliopsida; order Solanales; family Solanaceae; genus Capsicum; species Capsicum annuum. Next base: position 139,119,120 of record NC_061117.1, read on the forward strand.
CAACATATAACCGACCTGTTAAAACAGATGAGTAATCCATTGGAAACAGTAAAAATAGATCACATATCTATTGCACCAGGTATGTTATCTGTTGCAACATATAACTAACCTGTTGCAACGGATGAGTAAACTATTGGAGACAATACACTAGATCACTGAACTGTTGAAACATATCACTTATCTATTGTAAAATAAGTTATTTGTTGGATAAATATTGTTTAGATTTCTTCCAAACAGAAGAGTCGTCTGTTGTAATAGATGAATGATCTGTTAGATTGTTTATCTGTTGCATCAGATTTTAATCTGTTGCATCAGATATTTTCTTCTGCTATATTAGATATTTTCATCTGTTGCATCAGATGTCTTCATCTATTGCATCATATGTTTCATCAGTTGTAACACCATTTTTACCAAGACAAACAATAAATCAACTCAGTAACACTAACACATCATAAACACACACACACACACACACACACACTAAAAACATCAACTGTGAATAAAAATTGCCAATAAATCTGAATCAATATTACGACAACAAGAAGAAGAAATGACAGAAATTAGGATTTTATTCAGTCCACATTTCAATACTAGAAGAGTAGTTGGCTCAAGTTCCTCTGTTTTTTCATAATTTTTTACCTGTGAAAAAAGGAAATGGGACGACTAAGAACTCGAAGTTGTTGTCACCAGAGAAGTCTTCACGTCGATTGATGGTTGAAAGTCGAAAGAGAACTCGACCGACTATTTTTCACCGGAGGTTGAAGTCGCCGGGGATTGAAGGGAGATTTTGCAGAACTATTGGTTGGGAGAGAGTTGAGAGAAGCTGTCGAGAGAGAGAGGAGAGATACTGGTTGATTTGGATTGAAGAGGGGTGTGTGTAGATTTGTATTTTTGAAAAGATTAGAAAGTTTTGAAAATATTAATCAAGTCCACAATTAACTTAATCAAGTTTCCTAATGATGTTTGACCCTTTAAGTTGGTCAATGTCACCAATCCTTTATTCAAGACTTAAAAGACACCTTTCCTTCAATTTTCTCGAGTTACATGCTATAAGTAGTTGAGCTTTTTTTTTTTTTATTTCAAAATTCAAATAGAATGTTCGATTTAAATTTGTGTTTTATTGCTCATATATTCATTTTATTCTTATAAAATTTGCAAAAATCTCATACCTTTTATACGAACACATAAACAATAAAAGATTCACAATTTCCTTCAACTTCTTGAATCCTTCCCATCTAAATGTTAGCTTCTTCCTAGATTTTCATGGATCTATCCCTCCCACCTTCCCCTCCCCCTTTTTTTCCTTCCCCACCACACCCTAGACGAAAGAACATTCCAATGTTATATTCTAAGAAAGTAAATATGTAAAAGCAATATAGTATGTTCCATAGTCGTCTTTATGCTTAAAGAGAAATAATTAGGATAAAAGAAAATGTGATACAATAATATTTTTATACAATGAAATATATTTACGTTCATTCGTTATGCAAATAATATAATAAATCTCCTTTATATACTTCGAGTCTCCATTGAACTTGTTGATTTCTCAAATACTCATTTTGTAATTTTGAAATATTTATATACATCAAATTTGGGGAACAACTTCCTTATGTACATGTATAACAAAAAATAAATACAATGTTAATCAAGTAGCAATAAGATAATTAAAATTAAAATTAATCCATAATGGCTATTTATAAAAATTAGATGAGTATTGTCTATTATCTTTTTATTCATGGTAGGTACACATGTGATAAAAGATAAATACAATGTTAATTATGAATAATAATAAAATAATTAAAAAATTAAATCAAGCATGAACAACATACCTTGGTGATGAGCATTACTTATAATTTTTTTTATCTGTGGCAAGTATATCTATAATTTAAAAATAAATATAATACTAATTATAAATAATAATAATAATAATAATAATAAAATAATTAAAAAAATCTAGACATGAACAACATACCTTGGTAGTTATTTAGAGAAATTTAATGAGCAAACTAAATAATCTCTATTAAAATATTTTAAGTATATGAAAGACAAGTAAACTTGAGCATAAGGAAGGACATAAATATAACTTTGTTAGTAATAAACTTGCGAGTAAAAATTTCTATTCATTATTCTACGGTGAA
>NC_061117.1:139124257-139137540 GCF_002878395.1 Capsicum annuum
CCAATAAAGCTGGAAGGACCAATGATCCTAATTATTACAAATATCATAGTCTCATAAGTCACCCTTTGGAGAAATGCTTTGTCTTTAAAGATAAAGTCATGCAACTGGCTAAAGAAAAGAAAATCTTCTTCGACGATGAGACAGCCAGTTCTCATCAAATATCTATCACTTTTGGCTCACTCAACCCGGTTCAGATTTATGTCAAAGAGTATAATGAGAAGATATTAGAGCTTGACAGGTCTTCAGTTGACGAAGACGATGATGAAGGTTGGACTCTGATGACCAGACGTAGACGCAAGAAGATGAGTCTATAAAAGAAGACGTACGAACAGCCAACTAGAAGAAGAATGGTAAAGAAACCAAGGAAATAGAAGTTGGTTAGATTCCCAAAGAAGACGAGGGTGACGGAGTTTCACCATAAAAAACCTCGACGTCCGATGACTTTAGAGCAATTCTTACCGAGTTGGTTTCATGTAAAGACTGCCCAAGTCAACCTTGAGGCATCTTATTTTAATACCGCCAAAGAGGGGACAAAGGGTGAGAATCTACCTATGGAGATTCCTTCACCTTCTGAAAAGCTTGCTAAAACTCTTGGCAAAGAGGAACATATATGTAATACAAAAATCACATTCACAAATAACGATCTTTTTCTTGGTGAGACCCTACATAACCGTCCTTTATACATGGTGGGTCAAATTCTAGAAAAGAAGATCGATAGAATTTTGATAAATGAGGGATCTGGAGTCAATATCCTGCCTATCCGTATGATGAAGGAGCTTGGCATCGCTACTAGAAAACTGAACGAAAGCCGTATAATGATCCAAGGCTTCAACCAAGAGGGCCAGAGGGCCATGGGATGTATCAAGTTGGGGATTCGTATGGATAATTTTTAATCAAACCCATTGATGCATGTGATTGATGCCAAAATTTCATATAATATATTGCTTGGTAGCCCTTGGGTGCATGGGAACAAAATTATCTCGTCCTTTTACTATCAATGCTTGAAGTACCTTGAAGGCGGAGTGGAAAGAAAAATAGTTGTCGATGACAAGCCATTCACTGAAGTTGAGTCATAAATTTTACTTAAAGAAGTATGTTGTGGATGAGAAAAGGGTTGAAGATGTCACCAAGACCAAGTGTGACGATCTTGCATCTAAGAAAGTCACAGTGACTATCAAAAAAGTCGCCACCAAGAAGCCTCTCTCCACTTCATATAAAGAAGGTGTCACTTCTACGAAAAAGAAGGCAACTCCCATTCTTCGTTACATACCAAAGGTAAGGAAAGAAAAAGATCATTCATCGGATTCCCAAAATAATATGCTAAAGGGGATAACTTTACCTATCAGAAAGATTGATACAATAAATCCATCCTCAAGACTTCTTGAAGAGTCTGTGGCTCAAAATCTGCCACAAGATATGACACTCCCTATGAAGCGCACGAAAGAGGGCTTTGATCTAAATGTATACAAGCTATTTGTAAAGGCCAGATATAATCCTAATAAGCCATTACGGTTGGGAAAACTTCCATCAGAGGGTACAACCAGGCAAGCACGTGAAGGCCTAGGATACACACAACCACCTTCAATTCGAATCTCCATAAGAAGGGCAGTTACTAATTATATCACCGTAGAAGAAGAATCCACTGCTGACCCTCTGTCTTTGATCGACTTGGAGAATAAACTGCAAGAACTTCCGTGTTTGAAAGGTTGGGACCTTTAAATAAGAAAAAAATCAACAAGCGACAAAGAAGTCATCAAAGCATGATGATGCACTCTTCATTTAAAATCCAGAAGGACTTCCAAAGTTTAATCCCTTCCAAAATGAGGCGAAAGACAGAACTGATGGTTTCATGCAATAAGGTGTTAAAAGCTAAAACTTATATGGTAGTGTATACCAAGGAATGTGAGGAAGATGAAGAAAGTATTGGCTCCTCATATCATGTTACAATCCAAAATGAGAATGAGGTCTCGTCTCAAATAAAGGTTGATAAAGAGATGAAGGAACTTTCTGGTGTCACCACATATCCATCAACGATGATAATCCTCAAGAGAAGGAAGATGCTGGAGATGCTCCATCTCAACTTGAAGAAGGAGTAAAGGCCACAATAGATCCCCTGAAGGAATTTAATCTTGGAACTAATGAAGACCCAAGACTAACTTACCTGAATGTTTTTCTAGAAGTAGAGGAGGAAGTCGCTTATATGGACATACTCAAAGAATATATGAATGCATTTACTTGGAGCTATAAGGAAATGCCTGTCTTAGATTCGAAAATAGCAGTCCATCAGTTGGCGGTCAATAATAGTACTCGTCCTGTTAAGCAAGCCCAAAGGCATTTTAGGCCAGAGTTGGTTCCTTTGATTGAAAATGAAGTTAACAAACTCATTGAAGCAGGATTTATTCGTGAAGTCAAATATCCCACATGGATTTCAAGTATTGTTCCAGTACAAAAGAAGAATAGCTAAATTCGAGTTTGTGTTGACTTTTGGTATCTCAACAACGCCTGCCCTAAGGATGACTTTCCAATCCCTATACCAAAGTTGATGATTGATACCACCACTGCTTATGAGGCAATGTCCTTCATGGATGGTTTATCTGACTACAATCAAATCTGTATGGCGCCAAAGGATGAAGAACTCACTGCATTTCGTATGTCCAAAGGTATTTATTGCTATAAAGTGATGCCTTTTGGTTTGAAGAACACTGGTGCCACTTATCAAAGGGCTATGTAGAACACCTTTAATGGCCTACTCCATAAAAATATTGAATGATATGTGGATGATCTAGTGCTGAAGTCAAGAAAGAGAGACGACTACTTAAAACACCTAAGAATGGTATTCAAGTTACTTCGAAGATATCAACTTAGGATGAATCCATTGAAGTGTGCCTTTGGAGTTACTTCTGGAAAGTTTCTTGGCTTCATTGTACAATACCAAGGAATTGAAATTGATCAAGACAAGGTCAATGCAATTTTGAAGATGCCCGAGCCTCAAAATATTCATGAGTTGAAACCATTGATACTTTACATCACGACACAAGAGAGGTCAGTTGGAGCACTACTGGCTCAAGAAAATAGTGAAGGCAAGGAAAACTCTATTTACTATTTGAGCAGAATGATGAAGTCGAATGAGCTAAAGTATCTCCAATTGAAAAGTTATGTTTGGAATTAGCCTTCTTGATTCAAAATATGAAGCAATACTTTCAGGCTCATGTTGTCCGGCTTGTCTCTAGGGCAAATCCTATCAAGTTTGTAATGTCGAAACCAGTCCTTAGTGACCAACTTGCAAGATGGTACCTTTAATTTCAATAGTTTGAGATTGTGTATGTTCCCCAAAAGGCTGTAAAGGGACAAGCTTTGGCTGACTTTTTGGTAGACCACCCGATACCAGATGATTGGGAACTGAGCCATGAACTTCCTAATAAAGATGCAATGGTTATTAAAGCTAGACCCCTATGGAAAATGTACTTTGATGGTGCTGCACATCGAGATGAAGCTGGTGCTAGTGTGGTGTTCGTCACTCCAGCAGAAGAGGTCATCCCATACTCTTTTACACTTACAAACCATTGCTCGAATAATGTCGCTGAATATCAAGCTTTAATACTTGGACTTGAGATGGCAGTTAACATAAAACAACTACAATTACAAGTCTTTGGTGACTCCCAACTAGTGATCAAGCAGTTTTTGGGAAGCTATGAAGTCAGAAAGCCTGAGCTACGACCATATCATGATTATACACAGAGTTTAATAGGGTGGCTTGGAGAAGTAACCCTCCAACATATGCCAAGGAGAGAAAATAAGCAAGTTGATGCCCTAGCTGCTTTGGCCTCAACCCTGACCCTTTCAAATCAAACACAAGTTACTGTCCAACAAGAATGAGTAGTACCGCCGTCAAATGAGGATGTAAAAAATAAGGTTGAATACCTCATTGCCATGTTTGAAGCTGTAAAAGAAGATTGGCAACAACCTATCATTAATTACTTAAATTATAGGATACTTCCAGAAGATCTAAGGAGAAAGACTGACATTCGTCGTCATGCACCTCATTTCCGTTACTACAAAGACACACTGTACATAATATCATTTGAAGGAGTACTCTTACAGTGTTTGGGAGAGGAAGAATCAATTTAAGCTTTGCAAGAAGTGCACTCGGGAGTTTGTAGTTCACATCAGTCTAGACCGAAGCTCCATTTTCATATTAAAAAAATGGGATATTATTGGCCAACAATGGTGAAAGATTGCTTGGACTGTGCTAGAAGATGCAAAGCTTGCCAATTCCATGAAAATTTCATGCATCAACCTCCAGAGGTACTACACCCAACTATAGCATCTTGGCCATTCAATGCTTGGGGAATGGATATTGTTGGTCCACTACCAAAATCTTCTGGTGGACACTTATACATCTTAGCCATGATAGATTACTTCTCAAAGTGGGCCGAAGTCATTGCTCTCAAGGAAGTAAAGAAAGAAAATGTTACAAACTTCATCCGAGTAAATATCGTCTATCGCTTTGGAATTCCTCAGTACATAATAACTAAAAATGGAAAACCATTTGATAACAAGCTGATGAATAAAATCTGTAATCTCTTTGGCTTCAAGTAGCACAAGTCTTCTATATATCATGATGCCGCCAATGGTCTTACTGAAGCCTTCAATAAGACTTTATGCAACTTGTTAAAGAAAATTGTCTCTAAATCCAAACGAGATTGGCATGAGCGAATGGAAGAAGCTTTATGGGCGTATAGGACAACTTACCATACACCAACTCAAGCAACCCCACACTCACTTGCTTTTGGAGCTGAAGCAGTCCTGCCACTTGAGCTTCAAATACCTTTTTTTAGACTGGATATTCAAAAAGGGCTCACCAATGAAGAAAATACTAAGTTGCGTCTTACGGAGTTAGAAGCTCTTGATGAGAAAAGGCTGGAGGCTCAACAAAATCTTGAATACTATCAAGCTCGGCTATCTCATTCTTTCAATAAAAGAGTTCGCTTGAGGTACTTCTAAGTTGGAGATCAAGTCATTACAATAAGAAGACCCATTATCACTTCTCATGAGTCTGGGGAAAAATTCACCCCGAAGTGGGATGGACCATATGTTGTACAAGAGGCATATTCAAATGGTGTTTACAAGCTTGTCGATGCAAATGGCGTGAGGATTGTCCCCATCAATGCCAAGTTCTTGAAGAAGTATTATCCTTAAAGGAAGATGACACTCCTTAAGGCACGAGTATAAACTGCATGTACACTCCTTAAGGCACAAGTATAAACTGCATGTACACTCCTTAAGGCATGAGCATAAACTGCATTTACACTTTTTAAGGCACGAGTATAAACTGCATGTCTACTCCTGGCCTACAAGAGTATAAACTGTGTATGGCTAAAAAAAAAGTCCGCTATGTTGAAAACCTTGAAAGAGGCGGCCTAGGAAAAAGTTAGGACACAAGAGAAAAAAACACTCACCCAGAACTACGTTGTGACTTGATGCTCTTTACTGAGGTACGAGACGCTTCGAATTTCATTCTAAGTTCAGTTGCATGAGTGTTAAAAAAAATATTCCTGCAGTATCTACCATATGGATACCAATTATAAAATTATTCTAATTAAATTTTGGACTTACTCTAAATATTTGTGACTCAATGGGGGCAACCCGTCGAAAAGAAAGAGAGTTCCTTCAATGGGATTTTGAAGGTCAAAGTTCTCTAAGTCTACAACTAGAAGGATCTCAAAATTTACATGCCTTCAGGTGGATAAAATTTGTTCGTTTTTACCTTAATCGAGACTCTAACGAGTTTATCCTTAAAGGATATCAAAATTTTCATGCCTTAAGGTGGATGAAATTTGTCTCTTTGAACCTTAAGCTGGCCTCTCGCGGTTTTATCCTTAAATGGATCTCAAAAGTTCTATGCCTTAAGGTGGACAAAATTTGTCCCTTTGCACCTTAAGCTGGCCTCTCGCGGGTTTATCATTAAAAAGATCTCAAAATTTCCATGCCTTAAGGTGGACAAGATTTGTCCCTTTACATCTTAAGCTGGCCTCTAATGGGTTTATCCTTAAAAGGCTATCAAAATTTTCATACCTTAAGGTGGACAAAATTTGTCCCTTTGCATCTTAAGTTAGCCTCTCGCGGGTTTATCCTTTAAAAGATCTCAAAATTTCCATGCCTTAAGGTGGACAAGATTTTTCCCTTTACACCTTAAGCTGGCCTCTAACGGGTTTATCCTTAAAAGGATATCAAAATTTTCATGCCTTAAGGTGGACAAAATTTGTCCCTTTCACCCCTTAAAAGGCTATCAAAATTTCCATGCCTTAAGGCGGACAAATTTTGTCCCTTTGCACCTTAAGCTGGCCTCAACGGGTTTATCCTTAAAAGGATATCAAAATTTCCATGCCTTAAGATGGACAAAATTTGCCCCTTTGCACCTTAAGTTGGCCTCTAATGGGTTTATCCTTAAAAGGCTATCAAAATTTCCATGCCTTAAGGTGGAAAAAATTTGTCTCTTTGCACCTTAAGTTGGCCTTTTCCGGGTTTATCGTTAAAAGGATCTCAAAATTTTCATGCCTTAAGGTGGACAAGATTTGTCCCTTTGCACCTCAAGCTGGCCTCTAACGGTTTTATCCTTAAAAGGATGTCAAAATTTCCATGCCTTAACGTGGACAAAATTTGTCCCTTTGCACCTTAAGTTGGCCTCTAACGGGTTTATCCTTACAAGGATATCAAAATGTTCATGCCTTAAGGTGGACAAAATTCGTCCCTTTGTACCTTAAGTTGGCCTCTTACGTGTTTATCCTTAAAACGATATAAAAAAAATTCCATGCCTTAAGGTGGACAAAATTTACCCCTTTGCACCTTAAGCTGGCATTCTGATGGATTTGTTATGAAAAGGGACCGTCTTCGAGAAAAATTGGTCGGTTCTTGAGGTGATGAAGCCTCGCACACCTTAAGCCGACGTCCACCATCTTCAAGCAAAATTGGTCGGGTCTTGAGATGACGAAGCCTCGCATACCTTAAGACAACGTCCACCATATTCAAGTAAAATTGGTCGGGTCTTGAGGTGACCAAGCCTCGCACACCTTAAGCAGACATCCACCGTCTTCGAGCAAAATTAATCAGGTCTCGAGGTGATGAAGCCTCGCACACCTTAAGCCGACGTCCACCGTCTTCGAGCAAAATTGGTCGGATCTTGAGGTGATGAAGCCTCACACACCTTAAGCCGACGTCCACCGTCTTCGAGTAAAATTGGTTACGTCTTGAGGTGATGAAGCCTCGCACACCTTAAGCCGACATCCACTGTCTTCAAGAAAAATTGGTCGGGTCTTGAGGTGACGAAGCCTCGCACACCTTAAGCCGACATCCACCGTCTTCGAGCAAAATTGGTCGGGTCTTGAGGTGAAGAAGCCTCGCACACCTTAAGCCGACGTCCACCATATTCAAGCAAAATTGGTCGGGTCTTGAGGTGACGAAGCCTCGCACACCTTAAGCCGACGTCCACCGTCTTCAAGTAAAATTGGTCGGGTCTTGAGGTGACGAAGCCTCGCACACCTTAAGTCAACGTCCACCATCTTCGATCAAAATTGGTCGGGTCTTGACGTTTTGAAGCCTCGCTTACCTTAAGCCAACGTCCACCGTCTTCCTGTAAAATTGGTCGGGTCTTGAGGTGATGAAGCCTTGCACACCTTAAGATGATGTCCACCGTCTTTAAGAAAAAATTGGTCAGTCTTAGAGTGTACAGAGGTGAAGTTAAACTCTCTCACCCTAATCCAATGGTTGTATATTTCTATTTGTTTCAACCCTACAAAAAAAAGGGAAAAACAAGAAAGAAAGTAAAAACACAAATAAAAAGGATGTTACCTGTTAGAGCGCTGCGATCTTGAAAGTTGTATATCACCAACTTGGATTGATATAAGATGCCTTGATGATAATAAATCCCTCAAAATTGAGTTTTAATCAATCAAAACTCCCATTTATGGTGATGGTTCCACATCAAGATATAAATTATTTGGTGAGGCGATGCAAATCTAGAATCCTCTGCCGGGTAGCATATAAGATCACCTTAAAAAAATAAAATCATCCAGAATAATCCAAGAAGTTTTAAAATCCAAATTTTGGATATGTTATACATGAATGTTTCCGTCATCTATAGGATCAAGCGTATCATAATTTCGATACTCTCACATTGAGATATAATTTTTTTGGTGATATCACGTAAATCTGAAATTGTTGATGCATCAAAACTCAATGTTGATTTTGGGATAACACCTGAAAATATCTCAATTGTATTAAATTATAAATTTTGGATATGTTATAGATATTTGTGTCTAGTTTCATAAGAATCAAGTGGCTTGTGATTTCATCCTTCCTACTTCAAGATATGAAAGTTTTAGTAAAGACGCGCAAATCTGAAATTTTCAGCATGATAAAATTCAGGGCTAACTTCAAAAAATTATCAAGAATTATATTGAAGGAGTTTAATTTTGAATTTTGAATATGTTGTAGATATTGAAGTCTAGTTTCTATAACATCAAACGGATCATGATTTCAATATTTATACAATGAGATATGAATCTTCTACCACTAACATGTTGTGCTGAAAAAACGTGACGAAAATAAGAGAAAAGTGGGAGCAAAAGAAATTACCTCAATATTATTGATGACTCGGAAACCCCAAAATTGATATTGAAAAAGTGGGGTAACTACCTCCTTTTATAGAGTTGTAGGATGGATGTTTTCTTCTCCAATATAAATTCAGATTGGAATAATTTTCATCTACAAATTCAAATTGGAAATTATTTCCTTCTCCAATATAAATTCAGATTGGAATAATTTTCATCTCCAAATTCAAATTGGAGATTGTTTCCTTCTCCAATATAAATTCAGATTGGAATAGCTTCCATCTCCAAATTCAATTGGAGATTGTTTCCTTCTCCAATATAAATTCAGATGGGAATAACTTCCATCTCCAAATTCAAATTGGAAATTATTTCCTTCCCTCATACAAATTCAAATTGGAGTTTTTTTTTTGCTTCTCCAATCTAAGTTTAAATTGGAAGATTTTTATTCCTGACTAAGTAAGGTGATGAAAAAGTATTTCAAAATTTGTTTGAAATTGGATATCATACCTCACCAATGGGTCTTAAGTGTAGAGATTCATGGGAAAAATGAGAGAGTTTTGAGAGTCAATATCAATATAGTTCGGCTTAAATTTTTGAATGAGGTATTCATAGGTATGAGGATCGTTGAAGCACGAAGGAAACATGCTTACATAATCATACTTCAAGGCTTGTCTTCAAAATAATAAATGTCTCGACAAGTCTTGAAGTAGGGAATATTTGTGGGCGATGCAATTTTATTAAATTTAAATCCGTATAAAATTCAGATTATATTAAATTCAAAATATATTAGTCCCAAATAAATATTGCGGATTAATATAATTAAATTAATTATTTAAGTCCAAATAAATATGGATTTAAATAAGGCCCAATATTTATTAGGTTAGTCCATTAATTTGGGCTACAAATGATGAGCCCACTTTACTAAGCCCAAGATATTGTCATATTCTAGAGGCCCAAATAAGCACCACGTGTCAAATGACGTGGCATGCCAAGTCAGGTGAAGGAGCCAATAGGACCGTGCCACATGTCAAACTGATGCAGCAGGCCCATGAAATAAAAGCCCATAAAAGACATCACATCACTTAAATCTGATTGGTCAAAGGAAGTCCATATTCATCATGACTCTTGCTTTCCTACAACTATAAATAAGGGCTCATAAATCAGAAAGAGGACCCCCGACCCCCAAGAATTCGAACAAGTAGCAAGAGAAAGCTCGTGGATCAAACGCCGCAATTTCTCTAAAAGCTCAAGCATCCAAATCAAGCTCATCAAGATTCAAGATCAAGACCGCAATATTCAAGAACAAGCTCAAAAGCCCTTGAATTCAAGCAAAAGTCAAGATCAAGTTCCTCAAGTCCATAAAATCAAGTTCAAATTCAAGATCAAGCTTTAATTAGCCCTTGAATTTATATTTGAAAAGGCGAATCAGAGGATTCATAGAGATTGTAACACTCGTATTGAAATTAATAAAACGATTGTTGCAATATTTTTCTTGTCTCGAATTATTTATTTTTCGATCTTGAAATTTTATTGTCCAACAATCATATTGTTTTGCATGGTATCATATTGTTTTCTGATGTGGTGTTTATTATAATTTTTTTAAATTTATGTATCGTTTATTACAAACGGATGAGGAAATTTAATTTTTATTTTCAGAATAAAAAATTCTGAATGACAGAACTATACGGCGGCAAGGAAATGTGAATGTTCTTTTGAGCAATACATGCATCACTTTTTATTGTAACTAGAGACGGGCGTCAATATCAGACCTAATATATGTTTCTCTTTTGATCTCGATTTATATGATAGGCAAAATATATAGTCAAGCGAACTTTAACATAATTTTGACTATTTTAAGTTGTTAATTATTATATTTATTATAGCATTTTTTGCGTAACTTTCACATAGTATAGGTTTTTCTTTATGTCCAACTTATATAGCACAAATGAAATATCCCGAGTCAATTAATTTTTTTATAATTTTTAAAGATATTTATAATTATTAATTGTTGTGATCTATAATACTTTTAAAGTAATTATCAAATATATGAGATAATTTCCAAACAAATGTTGGAAAAATAAATGAGACCCACAAAATAAAAAAGCCTTGAACATTATTTTTTGGCTAGCCCAATGAATTGTTTTTTTTTTTGTCCAAAATTTGCAAAAGTACATTCATATAGCAATAGTACAAAATTTTTAAAATAACAACGATTTAGAATTTCACAAATATTCTTATGAGATAGCATACATGTAAGTCTTTTGAATGACACTTTTAGTTTTTTACTTTTAAACGCATAAGATTTTTTAAAATAATTCAGCTTTTTAAGAGATAATGACTGCGCATCGCGCGGGTATGTATCCTAGTTATTTCTACAAAAACAATGCATGGATCCCACATCTCCCTCTCACCCTTAATTGTTATTTCTCTCTCCCCTTTTACTCACCATCAGTCATTTTTCTCTTTTCTTTCCTTCTCCTCTTTTCTTTAATTTTTTAAATAGCTATTGTTTTAAACATAAATTTTATTGGAAATTTCTTTCATTCAATTTTTTATATCACACATATATTTATTTTCTTCATTTGATATTTGGTACGTATAATTTATTTTAAAATTTTATTATACTAAAGTAGGGGAAGAGAAAATGAGAGAAAATACAAGATGAGAAATCAAATCTTCATCACCATGATGAAAATTTAAGTTGTCGGTCAATTTGCCACTAAATTTCTGTTTAATGTGTATGTAAATCTTAATTGGTCAGTTTTTTCACTCATCAGATTAAGTTTGTCAGTTTTTTGTATAAATAATAAACCGCATATAAACTTAGATTTTTGAATTTCTTGATTTTATTTTAGTTTGATTTGAAGTATAATGAATTAAATTAATATGGTCTTCATGAAATATGAGACAAATATCACACTATTCCACACAATCATATCTAATTCAGTTTACTGTAAATATTTACATTAAACAATTGTCAACACAATCATATCTAATCATATCTAATTCGATTTTGTTATGAAATATAAAACAAAGAAGAAGAACAGAGAAGAGAGAAGAGTAATTATTATTTCTCTTGAGATTCTCTTGATAGATTGAATTATAATGAAGGAAAACCCCTTTATTTATAGGAAAAAACTAACCTTTGGGTTTCTAACTTTTTCATAAATAGACATTTACTAGATATGGTAAAATAGACATTCACTATATATGGTAAAGTAGACATTCACTATATATGGTAATATATTTATAACACTCCTCCTTGAATGTTTAATTGATAGATAATGTGCTTTGTTAAAACCTTACTATGAAAAATCCAGTGGAAAAAAATCTAGTGAAGAAAAAAGAGTACACATCTCTAACAATACGAATATAGGCTGCCTCATTAAAAACCTTATAAGAAAAACCCAGTGAGACAAAACTTTGTTAGGAAAAAAGAGTACAATGCGTATTAATTCCCCCTAATGAGAACATCCTTGAAACTTCGCATTCTGATCTTGTGCACGATCTTCTTGAAAGTTGCAATTGGAGGAGACTTGATGAATAAATTAGCTACATTGTCACTTGAATGAATCTGTTGCACGTTAATATCACCATTCTTTTGTGGCTCGTGTGTATAGAAGAGTTTTGGTGAAATGTACTTCGTTCTATCTCCTTGAGTCCTCCCTTAAGTTGTGTTGTGCATGTTGCATTATCCTCATAAAAAATCATGGGTACTTTATCACATTTCAAATAATATTTTTTGCGAATGAGATGTATCATGGGTACTTTATTATTATTATTATTATTATTATTATTATTATTATTATTATTATTATTATCATTATCATTATCATTATCATTATCATTATCATTATCATTATCATTATCATTATCATTATCGTTATCATTATCATTATCATTATCATTATTATTAATCATTATCATTATTATCATTAGCATTATTATCATTATTATTATTATCATTATTATTATTATTATTATTATTATTATTATTATTATTATTATTATTATTATTTTTAAGATAAAATCGCAATCTTTGTTTGATATTGAGAAGTACATATTGTTCAAGTACATTGTAATAACAGTTGCTGATGTTTGAGTTTAAGTTGATATCAATTTCCACTCTCGATGGTGATTACTCAAATGAGCAAGACAAATTTTCAGTGTCTTTTGAAAGTACATTTGGCTATCAGCATATATGATGTCTCCTCTATGAATCCTTACTCTTCAACATTGTCCTATAATCTAGTACTAATATTTCTTTCAAGGATTGTTTGGTACAAGAGAAAAGAAAAATAGTTCTGGAATAAAGTTTGGGATTAACTAAACATGATATATAACGTAGTTTCAAAAGTATAAAATTCATATAAAATATTTAGGAATAAACGTGTGATGCTCGTTTCTATAGACTAGTAATAATAATAATAATAGAGAAGAATTATATAAATTTATAACAAACTAATTGCTTTTTAAATAGAAAGATGATAAAAGTGTATAAAAAGGAAAAAAACGTATAATGATATTTTAGAATTGATTTCATCAATTTCAGTTTGTCTTTTTCAAATTCAAACATGTAAACTATATAAAATAACCATAGTATTTTAGAATCTTATCTTTTCTAATAAATTGATATTATATTCAATTTTGAATTCAAATGAATTGATATTATAT
>NC_061117.1:139140540-139159025 GCF_002878395.1 Capsicum annuum
TTTGATATACTGGATCTACTAGCGAAGTTAGATTTTCTATTCGAGGTGTCGTTTCGACCAAAATGTTGGTCCCACACCTAAATTTTTAATTTTTCAACTTTCCGACCAATAGGTCGAAATGAGCTCGGGTGTACCGGGGCCTGAAACAAAAGTCTACCTAGCCTAGAATCGATATTTTGGAGCTGATGACATAGTCCGTTCGGCCATCCATCACACGGATCAAAAGATATCCACATAAGTCCAAAATAAGGCTCTCAAAGCCCAAAAACTACAATACACATAAATGATACCAAAATGCATCAAAAATCATGCCAATCACTCCCACACCCCAGGAATATCATAATGCAACTGCGGGGAGGGGTAAAATAATCGAATTACACAAAATCAGAAATTTCACATATTGCATCAAATTTTTAGGTCGTTATATCATCCACCACTAAAAATTAGTTCGTCCTCGAACTAAGGCAAAGAAGTACCTAAATCAATAAAGAGTTGATGATAAGAACTACGCATATCAAACTCGGCCTCCCAAGTAGATTCATCTACAAGTCGATGTCGTCACTGGACCTTAACCACAGGGATCACTCTAGAGCGCAACTGCCTAACATCCCTAGCCAAAATGAAAATCGACGCCTCAACAAAGGACAACCGCTCATCTAACTGAACCGACTCCCAATAAATGACATAAGGCTCATCAGGAATATAACGATGAAGCATAGAAACATAAAAACTGGATGAACAGCTGATAGATCAGGGGGCAAAGCCAACTCATAATCCACATCACCAATAGTTCGAAGAATCTCAAATGGACTGATATACCTAGGGCTAAGCTTGCCCTTCTTACCAAACCTCATTACACCCTTCATGGGTGAAACTCGAAGGAAAATACGATCACCAACACCAAATCTCAAGGAATAAAGTCTACGATTAGCATAGCACTTCTGTCTACTCTGAGCCACTCTAAGTCTATCCTGAATGACCCTGACTCTATCTAAAGACTCACGAAGCAAGTCCACACCTCGAGGTCTCACCTCTGAAACATCAAACCAACCTACTGGGGAGCGACAATGCCTACCATATAACTCCTAAAAAAAGCCATATCAATACTGGAATGGTAGCTATTATTATATGCAAACTCTGCAAAAGCCAAATGCTGCTCCCACTGGCCACTAATATTCATCATGCATGCGCGAAACATATCCTCTAAAACTTGTATAGTCCGCTCTAACTAGCCATCAGTCTGGGGGTGAAATGTTGTACTAAGATCCACTCGAGTACCCAACTCATCCTGAAAAGTCTTCCAAAAATGAGATGTGAACACGAGACCTCGATCTAAAATAATGGACACTGGCACATCATACAGACACACAATCTCACGAATGTAGATATGGGCTAACCTCTCTATACTGAATGAGACCTGAACCAAAATAAAATGAGCTGACTTAGTCAATCGATCCATGATGACCCCAACACTATCAGAATCATGAGATGTACGAGGTAAACCAGTCACAAAGTCCATGGTGATGCTTTTCCATTTCCACTCAGGAATGGGTAACCTCTGAAGTAAACCACCAGGTCTCATATGCTCGGCTTTCACCTACTGACAACATAGGAACCGAGCCACAAAATTCACTATGTCTCACTTTATACCACCCCATCAGTAGTGTTGTCTCAAATCACAATACATCTTAGTCACACTTAGATGGATGGAATATCTGGAACAATGGTCCTCCTCCAAAATCAACCTAATCCAGTCACCCACTCTCGGCCTCTAATCCATAAAACTCCATTCAAATTAAGTGAGGCTTCTAGCCTCTCCACTTAATACACTATCTCGAATCGACCTCAATCCAACATCATCAAACTGATAAGCTCGAATTTGTTCCATCAAAGAAGATCTAGCATCCACAAATGCCAAAACACGCCCCGGTGTTGAAATATTAAGTCTAACCATCTGGTTAGCTAAAGAATGAACCTCTAAGTCCAAAGGACTCTCTTGGTCAAAAGATGCACCAAGTTACCCATGCTAGTCAACTTTTGGCTCAAGGGATCCACTACCACATTAGCCTTGCTCGGATGGTAGAGAATAGTCTAGTCATAATCCTTAAGCAACTCAAGCCAACAACGCTGCCTCATATTAAGATCTTACTTGGTGAAGTACTAAAGGCTATGATGATTTGGGAAGATCTCACAACGGACTCCATACAAGTAGTGCCTCTACAACTTAAGGCAAACACAATTGCCCACAACTCTAAATCATGGGTAGGATAATTCCTCTCATGAGGCTTCAACTGACGAGATGCATAAGCAATCACCTTGCCCTTCTGCATTAACATAACACCCAAGCCAACATCGAAAGTATCACAAAACATAAAAAACCCATGCCCTCCTTGGGTAAAGTTAAGATAGGAGCTGAAGTCAATAAAATACTTGAGCTTTTGGAAGCTCGCCTCACAAATATTGGATCATTAAAAAGAAATATTCTTTTGGGTCAACTTGGTTAACAAAGCCGCAATAGATGAAAAACCCTCAACAAAACACCGATAATAAACTGCCAAGCCAATAAAACTTTGAATCTGAGTGGGCGAAGTAGGTCTAGGCCAATTACAAACTACTGCAACCTTGGCTGGATCAACCATAATACCTTTCTTATTCACCACATGACCCAAGAAAGAAACAGACTCCAACCAAAACTCATACTTAGAGAACTTAGCATACAACTTCTCATCCCTCAATCTCTGAAGCACAATCCATAAATGCTCCTCATGCTCAACCTCACTCTTGGATAAACCAAGATATCATCTATAAATACATAACAAAAGAGTCAAGATATAGTTGAAACACCCGGTTCATCAACTCCATGAACGCGGTAGGGGCATTGGTCAGCCCAAAGGACATGACCAAGAACTCATAATGACCATATCGAGTCCGAAAAACTATCTTTGAAATATACAAAGCTCTAATTCTCAACTGGTAATAATCGAACCTCAAATTAATCTTTAAAAATGTTGCAACACCCTGAAGCTTATCAAATAAATCATCAATGCGAGGAAGAGGATACTTATTCTTAACCTCCACCTTATTCAACTCCCGATAATCAATACACATCTGCATAGACCTACTCTTTTTCTTCAAAAACAAGATAGGCGTACCCTAAGGTTAAATACTAGGTCGGATAAATCCCTTATCCAACAACTCCTGTAACTGATCCTTTAGTTTTTTCAACTCTGTCGGGGCTATCCTATAATGAGGAACAAAAATGGGCTTGGTGCTCAACTCAACATCAATAATAAAATCAATATCTCAATCCAAAGGCTTACTAGGCAAGTCCATAGGGAACACATCCATAAGCTGACGAACAAAATCCAAGGAAGGAGGCGAAACAACACTTGTGTCACAAATATGGGCCATGTAAGATAAACATCCCCTCTAAACTAATTTACGAGCCTGAACATAAGATATAATCCTCTTAGGACCTGAATGAAGTGCACCCTTCCAAGCTATCCTTGGCATACCTGAAAAAGCTAAAGTCACGGTCTTGGCACAATAATCTAAGATAGCATGATAAGGAGCCAACCAATCCATACCCAAAATAATATCAAAATCTATCATATCTAACATAAGCAAGTCTACCAAAGTATCACGCCAGGTAAAAGTCATAACATAAGATCGGTGAGCCTGATTCACCACTAAAGAATCACCTATCGGGGTGGATACATGAATAGGCATGGTAAGAGGCTCAATAACAGAATCAAAACCCAAAGTAAAATGTACAGACACATAGGAAAAAGTTGATCTGGGATCAAATAATACAGATGCAGGTCTGAAACAAACGGGGACAATACCTGTAATCACAACATCAGAAGCCTCTGCCTCAGGTCTGGATGGTATAGCGTAACACAGACCATGACCACCAGCTGCTTGGCTAGCCCCACGACCACCAACTGCCTGAGTTGTCCCCAAAGCCACCCCCATGAGCTCCACTATCTCTACCCCTCATACCTATGGTAGCACCCCTATCTCTCACAAATAAAATAGAAGTAGCTCAAATCACCTGGCGAGCATAGTTCCTGGCGATATGGCTAATCTCATCACATACATAGCAACCTCTATGACCAGTCTCAATAGGAAAAGATACAACTGGGCCCGAACGGCCACCCTAAATGCAAAACTAGAAGGTCCACCAGCTGAACTCTGTAATGTGGCCTGCACTGGCCTACCATGGTATCCATGAGGACCTCTAAAATCTTTGCATCGAGAGGTCTGACTCCTGGACTCACCAAAACATCGCGCCTTCTTGGCGCCTTCCTGATATGCATTAAGAATACCCTCTGTCATCTTAGCACGATCCACAATACTCTGAAAAGAAGCTCTAAACACAACCATCTGAGATATATACAATTGAAGGAAGACATCCAAACCCTTCACAAACTTCCAAATTTTCTCAGACTCAGTAGAAATACTATCATAAGAATATCTGGATAGGGCATGAAAGCGTGCCTTATACTCAACAACTGTCATACGGTCTCTCATATTGACAGGCATAAATCTCTCTAGTAAAGCCTCAGTGAACTGATCCCAAGTCATCTCAGGAGAATCACGGGGTCTACAACTGATAAATGACCTTCATCAATCTCTCGCTGTATCTCTCAACTGATAAGATATAGTATAAGCCATACCATCCACGTTGAAAGAGTAAAACACAACTCAAAATACAAGGTATGAAAGAACTTCACACGATAAAGAATAAAATGAGAAAATTTTCCTAAAAATATCCTATAGCCTTTTAAAGATAGATATGGACGTCTATGTACCGATCTGCGAGACTTTACTAGATATCTTATTCTTACACCATTGAGACCAATGAAACCTAGCTGCTCTAATTTTAATTTGTCATAACCAAAAAATGAGGGTCATGACGACACTTGTCGCGGAGTACCTTGACAAGTAAGCCTATCATCCAAACCGATATAAAAAGAAAAAAAATAGATATATCCCAAGGTAAGACTTCTAGAACAAAGCCAAACCATATAAGTAATCATAATCATGCAAAAAGAACTTATCTAAAATACCAACATGCTCAAAACTAGGTGTCAATAGTATAAGAACTACTAATACAATCCAAGAGTGAAATATGACAAAAAAATAACCACAAAGAAATAATACCTATCTCCGAATATTAATAAAGACATAACTGCTATAGAAAGATAGAGGTGAACTCCGAACGCATGAATGTCCAACCACTACCTTGGAAGCTCCAATAATCGCCTGAGTCAAGTAAGCTGAGGCGCACTAGAACTAGGACCTGCACCAAAAGGGTGCAGTAGGCATGAGTACGGTCCACTTGTACTCAGTAGGTATCATAGGCCGATCGAGCAAAGTAGAAAATAAAGCAAGCAAAATACATAATAAAGGCACGTCACCTGCAATCAAAAACTATCCCACAACGGAAGCCCACACCGCTTGCACTAATAATTCTAATGTATATCATATATTGTAACAACACACCAAGATAGAATTCAAGTATACATTATGTCATATATAAGTAGAACAAGGGAGAATATATATATACAAGATCATCAAATACAAGTTAAGAAAGGTAAGACATATACATAGCTGACAAGTCAATATGGTAATACAACACAACATAAACACAATAAAGTAAGTGTAATGTATATGATAATGATGATGCACGAGGTCGTCGCACAATCTTTGGGATCGTCGCACAATCCCCGTATACACCTATGTAGCTAAAGCTTCCCGATGTAGGATCCATGGGGGTTCTTTAACCCGTATAAAATCAACATATCTCATATATCCTTTTTGACACATCCCTCGAAAAGGGTTTTTTAAGGTGTTACATTATCTCCTCCCCGGCACATCCCTCGGGGAGGGTTTTAAAAAGGTGTTGCTAATGTATCTCAGATGTTGCCATGGTGGTACCAATGTTTCATAAATAAGTATGATATGAGGATGTAATGCTTACAACCAATCACAATGAGTATTTTCACAACCAACCACAATGACATATTTTCACAACCATGTGAGCCAATATCCAGTCATTGTTTCAATTTCATCCATGAATTTTCACATGTGTCATAAGCCAAATAAAATATGAATATAATCATAATACACAAATGGTACCATATTAAGTATCTTAACAACACAATACAATTATTCACATGCATTCAACGCTATTAATATTACATAGGACCCCACACGGTCACACATATCACATAATAACTCAATTTTGATAATTACATCACATATAGCCCCCCCACACAGGCACAACACATAGATACCCATTTTCATGAGTAGTTCCCACCCTTAACATGTATTTTGTACCAACATTTACTACCTAACTCAGTCTGAAAGAGTTAAGTCATAACCTATCTCAAAATCCAAAACTGGTCCGCTATACTTTGAACCCACGACCTTACTTTTTACGAACGATTCCGAAATCTACTAAAAATATCATTTATGAAATCTTCATGTCAAAAAAAACCAACAACACCCACATTGACTACTTTTGGTTCGGGGTCAAAACGGACCCCCGGAATGAATATTCAGAAAAGAAGAAAAAATTAAAACTTTCTTCAAAAACATGTTCCCAATTTTTTTAAGAACCTATAGTTGAAAACCCAAGTCAAATCGAGTAAAAAATGAGGTTCAAATTAAAAAAAAACTATTTTTGAGCTTTATCGGGTAAAATCTTTGAAATTCTGGTTAAAATCAAGATTCAGAGTTTTTTTGAAGGTTAAATTGATGAAAAACTAGTAATTATAAGATAAATACTTAATTCAAGTGAAAGAAGTGAAATTGAGGTTTAAAATCAAGCCCTGAGATTTTTGGGATTTTGAAAAATTAGTCAAGAAATTACTAAGAAAAGGGTGAATTCTTACCTTAAATCCATAATAAAATCAAGAAATAGATGTTAATCTAGCTTCCTAAGATCCCACAAACTTTACTTTTAAAGTCCCATACTATTTTAGGGTTTAACTCTCAAAAGGCTAGTAAAATATGAAAATGAACCAAAAATAGCTGGAAAAAAGCTGTTATATTGTAGCTTTTCTGCAATATTTAGTGTAGTTTTTTCACTTAAGTCGAAACGGACTTCGACGGGGTGTCCGAGATTCGTTCGGAGTCCGATATACACAAACAAACTATACAACCATACTAAATTCGACGTTACGAATGCGATGGTGATATCAGATTATTAGAAAAAAATATTGTTTTCACAAAATTAACCTCGAAAACCCAAAATCACAATTTTCTAAACTGTGGATCGAAATGAGATTTAAAAGCCGTAAAATATACCAAATATGCTAACTCCCTAAATTCAATATTTTGTATCTTCTAGAAAAGTCAAAATTTTCATTCGAGGTTGTTTCGACCAAATGTGGGTCCCACACCTAAATTTTCAATTTTTTAACTTTTCGATCAATAGGTCAAAATGAGCTCGGATGCACCGGGACCCGGACCAAAGGTCTACCTAGCCTAAAATTAATATTTTAGAAGTACTGGCATAATTCGTTCGGCGATCGATCGCACGAATCAAAAGATATCCACGTAAGTCTAAAATAAGGCTCTCAAAGCCATAAAAAACCACAGTATCACATAAATGATATTAAAATGCATTAAAAATTATACCAATCACCACCACACACCAGAAATATCATAATGCAACTACAAAAAGGGATAAAATAGTTAAATCACATAAAATCACAAATTTCACATATTTCATCAAATTTTTAGGTTGTTATAGAAGGAGGCTAAGTCAGTGGTCACGATGGCTAATACAATAAATTTTGAGAGTTTTTAATACAAATTTAGAGGAGAAATACGGGGATAAGAAGTTGTATAGGATTTCTAAGGCTAGGGAGCGGAGGGATCGTGACCTTGATCAAGTGAAGTTTATCAAGGAAGAAGATTACAAAGTGTTGATTGAGGATGCCCTCATTAGGACGAGGTGACCGTCCTATTTTTATTGACTTTTGAATGAAGAGGAGGACAAAGGTTTTTCGCTGGGGGGATTTGAAGAACTCAAATAAGTGTCACAATTATATTTATTGTAGGCATATCAAGGTAAAATAGGTCATAGTGCGATACGGAGGATACATAGGGGTAGGGCGATTGGACCAGATGGTATTTTGGTGGTTTTTGGAAGAGCACAGCAGGATAGGTTTGGTATGAACGCCGAGATTATTTAACATTATTTTTAGGGCGACAAAGATGCTCGAAGCTTGGAGATAAAGTACAATGATCCCATTATATAAAATAACGGAGACATTCAGAGTTCCAATAATTATAGAGAAATCAAGTTTTTAAGTCATACAATGAAGGTTTGGGGAGGGTGGTTGAGTTGAGTCTAATGAGGATCATGAATATTTCCAAGAATGGGTTTGTTTTATGTCATATAACTCGACTAATGAGGATTTCACCTCGTGAGGAGATTAGTAGAGCAGTTTAGGAAGAAGAAGAAAGACTTGCACATGGTGCTCATTGATCTTAAGAAGGCTTATAACAAAGTCGCTAAGGAGATTTTGTAGAGATTCTAGATACTAGAGGGATACCCGTGGCATATACTAGGTCGATTCAGGACATGTACAATGATGCGGAGACCTGTATAAGGACCGTTAGAGGAGATTCAGAGCACTTTCTTATTTTTAAGAATTGACTCTTAGCTTATTTTTAATTGTCCTAGTGATGGATATTTTGACACGCCGTATTCAATGGGATGTGCCTTGGTGTATGTTATTTGTTGATAATCTTGTTCTGATTGACGAGACCCAAGGGGGAGTTAATGATAAGTTGGAGGCTTGGAGACAGACCCTAGAGTCTAAAGGATTTAGGTTGACCAGGACCAAGATAGAGTACTTTGAATGTACGTTTAGTAATTTATCGTATGGGGATGACGTAGTTGTGTAGTTGGATTCTCAGACCATTTAGAAGAGGGAGAACTTTAAGTATCTTGGGTCTATGATTCAAAAAAATGGTAAGATAGACGAGGATGTCACACATTGTATTAGTGCAATATGGTTGAAATGGAGGCTTACCTTGGGAGTCTTGTGTGATAAGAAAATGTCTCCTAAGGTTAAAGGTAAATTTTACAAAGTGGCAGTTCGATCGACTATATTGTATGGAGCGGAGTGTTGATTAGTTAAGAACTCCCCCATCTAAAAGTTGAAGGTGATGGAGATGAGGATGTTACGATGGATGTGTAGTATTATCAGGATGGATAAGATTAGAAATGAGACTATTCAAGAGAAGATGAGAGTGGGTTTGGTGGAGAACAAGATGTGAGAGGTGAGGTTGTGTTGGTTTGGACATATGATAAGGAGTGACATGAATGCTTCAGTTTGGAGGTGTGAGAGACTGGCTATGGATGAATTTAGGAGGGGTAGAGGTAGGCCGAAAAATATTAGAAAGATATGATTAGGCAGGACATGAGGCAGTTACAGCTTACAAAGGACATAACCCTTGATACGAAGAAGTGAAGGACACAGTTTAGGGTAGAGGGGTAGTAGGTGGGAGTACATTCGTAATAGTAAGGAAAAGTTCTCTATTTGTATCTGTTCCCGTAGTATCTTGTAGCCTCTTGTTTGTGGTGTTTTGGTGATGTCTATGATTTTGTATAGCTAGTTTATAGTATTACTTTATGGGTGTTTTGTTTCCTTTACTATTAGTAGTGTGATATTTCTTTTTGTCGGTTGCTTTTATGATTTTTGTTTGATTATATTTGTTATCTGTTCTGAGCCAGGCTCTACTGGAAATAGACTCTCTACTTCAGCTGAGGTAGTGGTATGGACTATGTACACCTTGTGAGAATACACTGGATGTTTTGTTATTGTTGTATATTTATATAGTTTTTTATTTTCATTCTTTACTTTTATATTTCTTTTTTCCTTTCTTCTTTTTTCCTCTTCTTCTTTGTCTTTTTCTAGATTGTCTCCTCTCTTTCTTATCTCCACTTGTAATTTCTTAACTATGTTTGTTTTCTCAACCTCCATCAATTCACTGGTGAGTTCACAAATACACTTATCCTTTTAAACCTTTTTTCTTTATTTTTTCTGATATTTTATTGTAGGTAGTTGGGGAATAAAAAGTTTGAAACTTAAAATTGGGTTCTAGGTTTCTTGAATTTTACAAAATTGAATTGTGGGTATCTTGAATTTCATGAATTGGGTTTTGGGTTTCTTGTATCTTACTGAATTCTGTTGTGATTTTCTCGAATTTGCAAATTGGATTTTTAGATTTATTGAAATTTACAAAGTTGAGTTGTGGGTTTCTCGCATTTACGAATTAGATTATGAATTACTTGAATTTTATCGAATTGGGTTTTGAGTTTCTTGAATTTCAAGAATTGAGTTTTGTGTTTCTTGTATTTTATGAATTGGATAGTGATCTGCTCGAATTTTATCGAATTAGTTGTGGTTTTCTTGAATTTCATGAAAGTGGAGAAAGGGTATGAAACAGTGAAAGAATTGAAGGAGATGATATTTTGGAGATTTATCACACACACACATTTGTTTTGATGGGTAAAGTGAGGAGGGAAGGGGGAGGGGGGGCTTGGAAGTTGGAAGGGTGGTGCTGGTGATTATAATCAAACATGTATATATATATACATACATGTATATATATATACATACATGTATATATATATATATATATATATATATATATATATATATATATACACTTAAGAATATGCAAATAATTTTTATTTATGTATATTGAAAAACTATGAAAAACCATATCATGTCTCAGATAAAGACAAAGATCTATGTTTGTGTTAAAGATGAATATAAGTATTCCATACTGCTTAAATAAATAAGAAATTGTTAATTTAAATATAAAATAATTTTTAAATTAATAATTTCTTATTTTTTTAAGTAGTATGCAATGCTTATATTCATCTTTAAGACAATCATAGGTCTTTGTCTTCATCTGAGACATGATATGTTTTTTCATATTTTTTCAATTTACATAAATAAAAATTATTTGCATATTCTTAAGTACACACTGTCCTTATATACATAGTAAAATAAATTATTTGTGGTGGTGAAGTATAAGAAATAAGAGAACATATTTTTAAATAAAATATATTTATATTTAAACATACTATATTTTTTTACTTTTTACTTTTATTTTTGTAGGAGTACTTGATTCTCTATAAAAATTATGATTTTTCCTTTTAAATTTTTTTAATTATATTTTTATTATTAAATTTGTTTATTATAAATTTTAACATTCAAAAAGTATTTTTAAGAATTATGAAAATGAAATATGCAAGAGTTATGAATAGTATTTAAGAGTAAGAATTATAAGCAAGATAAAGAGACATGAGTTATAAATAATTTGAATGTATACATTTATTAGACATTAAATACATTATCATTATGTGTTAATTTATTTGTAGACAAATAAATTAATGAATGGTGAAAGCAAGAGGGAAAGTAAAAAAAGAAAGGATTGCAAAAAAGAAATGGGTTAGCTGTATAAAAGATGTGTCAAATTACTATTTCAATTATCACAATTTATATAATATATAGATGATATATTTTCTTTTTTTATGTTGCTAAGACATATAAAAATAACCTACACTATAATATTCACAAAGTAATCAAAAATGAAAAAGAATACATTTCAGATAGTAAAAAAGAATGGTGACAAAAAACAATGACATAATAAAATTAATATTTCATCTTTTGATTTTTTTTCTTTGTGAGAATAATAAAAGTGAAACTCCTTATTATAATTCTTTTGACTAAAATGTAATAATTATATTAAATATGCTTCATAACAAAAAAAGAAAAAGAAAATAGAGGACCAATTGAGTAGCATTTTCAAATCAACGTTTAAAAAATTCTAGCAAAAGTAGCTAAGTTGATAATACAAGTCAGTTAAAAAAATTCTAGCAAAAGTAGTCCCTAATTATGCATCATTTTTCTTCTAGCATCTTCTGCGAGTAGATCCGCCACCATATTCTGCTCCCTATAAAAAACTCCTCATCATATGACCAATTAAATAAAAAAAATTAATGCAACTACGAATAAACAAAGTATCATACCAATCAATAAATA
The DNA here is from genome assembly GCF_002878395.1 of Capsicum annuum. NCBI lineage: Eukaryota > Viridiplantae > Streptophyta > Magnoliopsida > Solanales > Solanaceae > Capsicum > Capsicum annuum. The sequence continues at coordinate 139,152,624 of NC_061117.1, forward strand.
ATTATATCAAAAACAGATAAATATGAACTTTACATAAAACAATTAACATCTTTTAAAATAGGAATATTGTAATCTAACTACATCTATAACTATAAAGTTAGTGTCAGTTGCAAACTAATTTATAGAAAGAGCAATCACATACTAACGATACATTGTTATCTTCATTATTGTGGATATTTTCTTGGTCATACTTTCTTAGAGGACGGTAATACATACATATATAAAATAAGTTAAAATTAAGAAAAGATGTTTAAGTACATAAAAATGAAATATTTCTTACCATCATATATTTTTATTCTATTATATGTTAGTTAATTCACAAACCAAAATGATGAAGAGGAAAAAAGATAACCTTGAATGGGAGTCTCCATGAAACTAAATATGACTTTATATAAGCAAAGTATTGGAACACCAAAAGACATCATAAACTTACAAATTAAAGTTTGGAGGTTATGTACATGAAAATTATGAGAGTTATGATTGTTATTAAATGGTAAAATTAAGGAAATGTGAATCATGGGTAATTACTCATTGAAAATATATTAAGTAATAAAGAAAAAATACTTAAAATATTAAAAAATATTATCATTTTATAATTAGAAGAAGATAAAATAAATAAATAAATTTATTAAGAGTAGAAATTAAAGAGGCGTGAGTTATGAATAGTTACTCGAGAAAATTGAACGAAATGTGTCATTTAAGTCTTAAATGAATGATTGGTGACGTTGACCAAATTAAAGGGTGGGTCAAACATAATTAGGAAACTTAATTAAGTTAATTATAGACTTGTTAATGTTTTAAAATACAAATCAATCCACACCCTTCTCCTCTCCAAATCAACCATCTCTCTCCTCTCTCCCCTCTCCATTGACAGTTTCTCTCAACTCTCTTCTAGCCAATAGTTTTGTAAAATTTCTCCCTTCAATCCCCAGCGATTTCAACCTCCAGCGATAAGTAGTTGGGCGAGTTTCATTTTGACTTTCAACCGTCAATCGAAGTGACAACAGTGCTCTCCGATGACAACAACTTTGAGTTCTTCATCGTTCCATTTCTTCTTTCACACGTAAAAAATTATGGCTTTTTAGTTATGAAGAAAAAGAGGAACTTGAGCCAACTTCTCTTCTAGTATTGGTTAACAATTTCAATATTTATTGCTTAAATTTGAAATGGGGACTGAAAAAAATCCTAATTCCTGCCATTTCTTTTCTACTCTTTTTGGAGTGAAATATAATTTTTTGTTGTTATTGTAGTTCTTATTGTCGAACTGTTGATTCGATTTGTTGGTGTCTATTATGTTTTTTGAAGTTTGATTTTTATTGTTTGTGTTTGTACAAACGCAAAACAATAATGTTGGTGTTTTTGGTCACTGTTGATGTTCTTGGTGTGTGTATTGCGTTGGTATTGCTGGATTGATTTGTTATTTTTCTTGGTAAAAATGGTGCATTTGATATTAAATGGTGATATTGCTGTTGTTCTATTGAACAAAATTCTAGTACTATTTTTTTCTGTAATAGATTAACCATCTGATGCAACTGATTATCCATCTGATGCAGTAGATTATCCATTTGATGCAACAAATTATCCATCTAATGGAACAAAAGAACCATCTGATGCTACAGATTAACAATCTAATAAAGCATTTATCTATTGTAACATACAACCCTTCTATTGGAAGAAATCTAAATAATATTGATAGTTGATAACAGTTCCAATAGATCACTCATATGTTGCTATAGATGAATGATCTGTTGCAAAGACTAGTCATCTCTTTCAATATACGAATGATCTGGTTTTATTGTTTTCAATAAATTACTCATCCTTTGCAATAGGTTAGTAATATATTGCAACAGACAACCTACCTGGTGCAATAGATGTGTGATCTGTTGGAACTATTATTTTACTGTTGTATATGTTATATTTACAGTTATCCTTTTTTAATGATGCATTAATCAATTATAGTCCTTTTTATTTTCATGTTATTTTTAGATTATATGGCTCCCAAAAGAAAAGAAATTGAATCAAGTCTAGGTAAAGGAACAAGTGAAACAACTAGGCTACATCCACCACTCTATGAGCTTGCTTTACAAGCGATATCCCAATCAGAAGCAGAAGATAATAAACATAGGGATGGGGAATGTTTCAAAAAAGATGATCCAAATGCTAATATCCCTTCCACGGAAGATTTGGTCAAAACCTTCAGTATTGATAGTTATCATGTGAGAATACAGCGCGATGGTGCCACAGATTTAACTGGTAATTTTGTGGTTAAGTCAGCCATGGAAAATCTTTTGACGCCTTTCAAAAAATACTTCAAGAATAAAAATTGGATTCTTATTTTAGAGACAACTGCTTTGGGCAATATCTTGATTAGCCGGAGGACAACAATGCTTATTTTCAAATGAATATGGTATATGATCTTCTCAAGTGTAGGTTTATATATGAAAATAAAGATAAGATGAATGAGGTGTGGATAAATTACTGTGACATGCTTGTTTGTTTTGGTTGGAAGGAGTTTGCCATAGTTACTGGACTAAAATGTTATCCTCATTCCCCTTCTCAAGTTATACTTATTCTAACCCCAAAAAGCACCCACACCCAAAAAAAGACAAAGTCAAGTCAAATGTTGGTGATGACTTGGTGTCCCTTTTTGGTCAAAGCTTTTAAAATAAAATTTGATAGCATCGTTGAAAGGTAAAAGACTTTCAAAGAAGCACAAACAATCATTGTTCTTTTTTTGATTTGTACATAATATTCTTTGGGTGAGAGGCGTTAGCAACAACATACCGCTTGGTTTAATAAAGCTCTTCGAGGATCTTGAGGTATTTAACAACTATCCTTGGGGTTATGAAAGCTTCAAAATGACTATCAAATATTTGTTGACTCTGTTAACGCCAAAGACAGTAAAATTATATATTTTTTCATGGGCTTTCATGGTAAATATTTTTTTTATTATGATTCATTTATTTTTTATTGAATAATGCTTTTGATTTATTAACATTATTTTATAGGCTTGGGCATTTGAAGCTATTTCTTATTTGAGACAACAAGTGAATCACCAGGAAGAAGTTTCATGTCCAAGAATCCTGAGATGGTTGCTGCCAAAACTGATAAAAATATAAAATTTATTGATCTCTTCAACCCCTCGAAGGAAGCAGTAAGTGTAATTCTAATTAAGTTTTTATTTTAATTAATGATTTCTTTAAATGATTTAATCATCATTGTAATATATGTACTGATTTATTTTAGGTTGTGCATTCGTGGCTTGTTGCGACCAATCGAGAGTTGAAGATGTCATTTTTTATTACTTTATGATCTGTGCAAACTTTATCGGACCCTAAGGTGATTGATAGAATAATAAAAGAATTATTTGGATCATAAACCATCACAAGAAAAATAATTTTAGAGGGTGAGCTTGTTGTTGTTAATGTTGTTGGTGGTGATGGAGCCGTTGGTGATGGTAATGGTAGTGGCAGTGGTAGTGGTGCTGTTGTTGGGGGCTAATGATGCTCCTCTTACAATTTTTGAAACAACAAACTATTATGATTCTAAATATGATCAGACTGGTTATACAGATTTTACTCCTCATAGCGAATGTTCTGTATGCAAATGTCCAGAGTGCAAGACAAAACATGATGCAGTGAATAATGTTATTAATGAATTAACTGTGTCTGTAAAGAAATTTACATCTAAGATGGGTATCATTCTATCAAAGATGATTTCATATCTATACAATCCATTGGAGTTTAAGACGTCTAAGAGGAGAAGGAAAGAAAGTTCCAAGGCATCATCAAGCATAAAAAAATATAAAATTGCAAATCCTCTGTCTTTGTCTTGCACTTTTGATCAATGTACATGGGCCATAGGAGAGCAACATGATCTGAAGAAGGTGAATATATATCATCTATTTCAACAAACAAAAAGACACATATCTATTTCAACAAATGACATATCTACTGAAAATTATCAAACAGATATATAAATCTATTGCAATAGTTGACTAACCTGTTGCATCAGATGCATTATCGATTGCAACATATGTCTGTCTGCTTAAGCGAATCAAATAGGTCTTTGTACTATTTTAATTTGTACTAACAAATGACCTATCTGCTGCAACAAATGGGTCATCTGTTGGGACAAATAAAACCAAGGTTTTCTACTATTTAGTTTTTCCTAACAGATGAGTCGTATGTTACGACAAATTCGTCATCTGTTGGTACAAATGAAACCAAGGCTTCCCACTATTTTAGATTTTTCAAATAGATGAGTCATATGTTACAATAGATGGGTAATTTGTTGGAAATTATCATACAACTCTTCCTCCTATTTTATTTGTCCCAATTAATGATCCATCTGTTGCAATAGATAGATAATCTATTTGGGACAATTTAAAATAAGAGAAAGACCTATTTGATTTGCTTAAACAGATGAGTTATCCTTTTCCACTTTTTTATCTTTGTTATTAGCATTGACAATTTTGGCTTTCCAGATGGATGTCACAGTAGAAGCTACTGCTACACAACATAATATCACAGTTGATAATCCATCAACTGCTTCCAAAGATAAAGAAAATGCGGAGCCTATCAATCTGGGAGAACTGAAGAATTATCCGTTTGAAGGGTTCAACATCTCGGATGAGTCTCCAAAAAATAACAAAGTTGATCAATGACTATTCAAAATGGATTGCCGATGGGCTGTTAAAGCATTATGCCAGAAGGTACATACATCATTTTTAAAGATATTGATTTATATAATTCTTGTTGTAAAAATATGACATTAACACATAAATCATGCCAAAAATAAAATGACGAACACTACAAAGTGAACGAATCGGGTCTTGGTTTTGATATGTTCGACTTCGTTGTTGCACATCCCAAAATGAAGAATTGGTTCTATTTTATGTCACAGCCCCAAACTTGTTGGAATGATGAGGTTTAAATGCCATACATCTTACTATTAATTCTTTATTTAACTGCATCTGTGTATTAATTTTATTATCAGTAATCTGAAATGTTTGATAATATGTACAACACATCGATGTCATTTTTTACTACTTTCGAAAGAAGGCCAAGTTGCAAACACAAGAACAATATAGATACACGACAAACAACTGTTTGTTCAAAGTTTACATCAATAATGCCTACGATAGGTATTGTAAAAAACAACCGAAAGTTTCTCGAAATGAGGAATGCTTAATCAACATCATCAAAGGTTTTAGTATTCTAGCTGGCTTACCTTGACATTTGGTTGACGAAGTGTACATCCTAATAAATTCTGGTGATGAATTCCATTAGTTGTTGGCTATCGTCGTTCTAAAAGAAAGGCGCATCTGAGTTTACGACTCGATGTTGGGAAAGAGACGTTATGGGCCATCGTCTGAGATACAAAAGAAGACCAAAATATTACCTACTTACGTTGATATAAGTGGCTTTTGGGATCAAAAGGTTCATACTGTTTGGTCGACGATTAAGGTATACCGAGATAAAATGGGTAATCCATTTGATGTAGAATATGTAGAAGGAATTTCTCAACAACCCATTGGTAGCATGTAAGTATCATGATTTAATTTCATTTCATAAATTTCACAATGCTTACATTAATTACAAGATATGGATTATCTGTTTTTTACCAATATAGGGATTGCGTTCTTTTTGTTGCCGCTTACGCCGAGTATTTGAGTGATGGATTAAAAGTACCAAATGATGGACTTGATATCAGATTACTCTATAAAAGATATGCTATTCTCTTATGGAAATACGGAGAAGCGAAAGTGCAGAAATTGTACGTAAGCGGCATTAAAAATCCATATTGAGTAGATCTTTATAGCTTGAATCTGTCAAAGTAATAATCTCACCTATCCTTAGTAATTGTTAGCATCAAAACTTAAATTGTTGATTTTTTTATTGAGATTTGTACCCATAACAATTTTTTTACATTTCATTTATTTGTTGATTTATTTCATGTAATTTTTGAAGGCTTCAAATTATTTTATTTTGTCTATGAATTTTATTTTTTGCTTAGATGTGAACTTATTAATTGAAATGGAATACTAGATTCAAATATTACAACAGATTATAGATCCGTTGCAACAGACGACATATCTTTTGCAAATTATCAAACAGATTTAGACATATGTTGCAACATGTAGGTCATCTGTTGGAAATTACTAAACAAGTCTTCCCACTGTTTTACTTTATTCCAATAGATGACCTATCTGTTGCAATAGATTGACTTAGATATAAACATCTACATAATGCAACAGATGACCAACGTATTGCAACAAATAAACTATTTGTTAGAAAAGATAGACTAGACAATTTGTTGCATTATAAAAAATTTAATTTTCATCAAATATAAAAAATTGTCACTACATGTAAAGTGAAGTGACTTGAAATAAAAAATTGT
>NC_061117.1:139162025-139185156 GCF_002878395.1 Capsicum annuum
AAATTGTCACTACATGTAAAGTGAAGTGACTTGAAATAAAAAATTGTTATGGTGTTTGTATTTCTACTTTTTCTTTTTGATACACAGGCTCCAAGCATCTAGTTAGTACCCCATAAGCCTAGACCTCTTGCATATTTACCATAGCTTTGTCACACAGAAAGGTCATTGACTCGGCCATTTCTGTGCCGGTCAGCAAACACTCGATATATGCAAGCACGTGCGACTCACATGCATCACCGATTTTATTTTTTGGAAGGATCATGTCATTATTTCGATTTTTAAATTTCCATCTTTCATTCAACACTTTTACTGGCAAATGATCCATCAGTTTACTCTACCTCAACAAGTTGGGGAACCACTCCAACAGTGGCTGCATGTGGGTGAAAAAATTAGCCTCGTCGAAGACAGGTAAATTACAGTCATAAACCTTTATCTTTCCCTCCTAGAGTAGTATCTCAAAAGATAGAAAATATTTGAACTCCACATTTATGACTGCAAGAATCCTCTTTGATTTGATCTAGTCCTTGCCGTGTAGATATGGCTTCTTTCCTCTAACATATTTAATCATATCTTTATCCCATTCGAACACAGAAATTAGCAAATTAAATCTCGGGCCACCGAGCGTTGATGTTAGAACAATGAGCTTATTCAATATAAACTAATGAAAGAATATACAAATAGTGATTATATTTACCATGAAATCCCAAGGAAAGCTGTACAAGGTGATCATATTTGGGGATAGCTTTGTCAATAAATATTTGACAGTCAACTTATAGATGTCATATCCCCAGGGATAATTATTGAATTTCTCAAGATCCTCAGCAAGCTCCAACAAATCATCTACTATGACTTTGTAGACGTCTCTTGCCAATATAATGGAATGGGCAAACCAAACTAAGCACAGTTGCTTCTTGTACTTCTTTGTTATGCCTTTATCCTTGAGATCTTTTAACAACATCGGGCTCTGTAGCCACATCCAACAATGTCGAATAATCCATTTATTTTTTTCCTTGCGTTTGTTGGTTTTGGTGGGTGGTCGCTTAGATAATGCCTTGCCTTTATTTGATGGTGGTGGTTTGGCTGTCCTTTTTGCCTTGGATTTTTTGTGGGGTGTTTTCTTGATGAGAGGTTCTTTTAGATGATCACATCTTAAACCTGTCACTATGGAAAACTCTTTCATGCCAAAACAAACCAGTATGCCACATAGTTGATCCAGATTTCATCCATCTTTTTGCCCTTCTCCTTTAAATATTTATCACCCCTCACGTACTTGATCCTGCACTTGAGAAGTCCATATAACATGCTCATTTGGAAATAGGCATTGTTGTCCTCAAGCAGGTCAAGAAAGTCTCCAATGTTGTCCTCAAGCAGGTCATTGTTGTCTTCTTAAAAAATTCATCTGTTTTTTCCTTCTTCATAGTATTCCTAAAGTCATCAAAAGGTTTCCCCAACTGAGATTTGAGTACAAAATCATCAGTTAGTTCTGCAGGTTCATTTATCGGCATTGCAACTTGAAACCTGTCAATACTAGTAGTTTTGACAAGATCACGCTGGAATTTTGATCTTAATTCACGCCCCATTGGTGGTGCATTATCATAATGTTGATCATCATCATCTTTCTCACTTTCTACTTCCTTATCTTCTTGTTTATGTTCTTCTTCTTCTTCTTCTTCTTCTTTCTCCTTATTTTTATTTTCCTCACCAGCCTCTACATACCCTTTTCCACCTCCCTCAACATCGTTTTCTTAACTTTCCTCTACTTTACTTTTCCCTGACTGATATTGTTCAAGAAGTTTCTCCGAATCCATCTGTACTCTAGCCTTTTGTGTTAGGTGGTCAAAAGTTGATCCATTTTTAGTTTCTTTTCTTTTGGGAGACATCTTTTAACTGCAAACAATAGGAAAACAAAAAATACATTACAATTGATGTCTGCATAATTTTTTAAAAAAGGTAAGACAAATTTCAATAAATTTCTCTATGTCACATTATAAAAAAATTCCACCAAATAGCCCATCAGTTGAAATAGATGAATCATCTGTTATGACAGTTACATAACCTGTTGCAACAGATGAACAACCTGATGGATAAGATAAAAATAGTCTTGCTACTGGTTTACCAACAGCTGAAACATTTGTTGCAGTAGAAAGGGAATTTGTTTGAAGACCTATCTTAATATCTCCAAATAGATGTTCCACCGGTTGCAACAGATGGACCACCAATAAAACCACCACCACTACCACCACCAATGCCACCAATACCAACAATTCCACCAAGACCACTACCACCACCATCACCACCACCAAGACCACCAACACCACCAACACTACTATCTATACCACCAATACCAACATCACCATCAACACCACCACCAAAATCACCAACACCACCAACACTACTACCAACACCACCAATACCAACATCACCACCCCCCACCAAGTCCCCCACCCCCATCACCAAGAACACCATCACTACCACCAATACCACCACCACCACCAATGCCACTAATACCAGCACCAAAACCACTACCAGCACTACCAAGACCATTAACATGACCACCAAGACCACAAACACCCCCAATACCAAGACCACTACCACCACCACCACCACCACCACTAATGCCATACCAACACCACCAATACAAACATCACCACCAACACCAAGAGTAACACTACCAATACCACCAATGCCACCACCACCACCACCATCAACACCACCGATGCCATCAATACCAAAACTAAAACCACCAATACCACCATCACCACCACCACCATTCAATAATACCATGACAATTAACGAAACACTACAATAAAAACTAGGGTTTTTCGAGTTCTTCCTATATTTTTAGCATTAAAACTCAAAATTGCTAACCCATTCTCAAAGATAATACAATTAAAAGTCTTATTTTGCATCATTAACTAAAAATTCCTATTTTTTTTTTTAAAAATAAATGTAGAACTCTTCTCAAACTCTATTACTTGCGAAGACAGAGAAAATGACTGATACAAGCAAGAATGAAGCCGAAAATAACAACTATATAGTTGAAAATGGAAAGAAAATTAATTTGTTGTGAAGAGTTTAGTAATATGTTGAGTAGTTGTTATTTGTATTATTGAGAGAGAGAAAAAAGAGTAAGAACATAAGATTTGAAATGATGAAATATATTTTCCGCAAATGGATGATTTATATGGGTTGATTTGTATTTTAAGAAAGAATGACAAGTTTTAAAAATATTAATTTGATCTGAATTGATCATAATTAATTTTTTAAAAGAAATAAATTTTAATCGTTTCATCATAATAAATTGTATTAAGTTCAACAGGAACACTGATGAATTTAATATTAGCTTAGTAATAAGTTAAATCTATTTAGGTATTTGAAATAATAATTTAATAGAAATCGTTTCAACTCAGATTGATCGATTGACGACTCAAGTCAGGAGGAACGCAATACCAACATCATGCAATTACAGAGACTCAATTGAAATTGTAGTTGAACCTATTAAATCATCCATAATTATAGATAAATCAATTTAGGTATATCAAATAATAAATAAATATGAATCATTTTAACTCAGATTGATCAATTAATGACTCAAATCAGGAGGAACGCAATACCAATATCATGCAATTGCAGTGACTCGTTGAAATTATAGTTGGACCTATGAACTCATCCATAATTCTAGCTAAATAAATTTAGGTATCTCAAATAATAAGTTAATATGAATTATTTCAACTCAGATTGATCGATTGACGACTCAGGTTAGAAGAAAAGCAATACCAAAATCATGCAATTGCAACGACTTAATTGAAATTATAGTTGGACCTATGAAATCATCCATAATTCTAGCTAAATCAATTTAGGTATTTCAAATAATAAGTTAATATGAATTGTTTCAACTCAGATTGATCAATTGACGACTCAAGTTAGGAGGAACGTAATACCAACATCATGCAATTATAGCGACTCAGTTGAAATCATAGTTAAATCTATGAAATCATCCATAATTATAGATAAATAAATTTAGGTATCTTAAATAATAAGTTAACATGAATCATTTAAACTTAGATTGATCGATTAACGACTCAGGTCAGAAGGAAAGCAATACCAATACCATGCAATTGCAGCAACTCAATTGAAATTATAGTTGGACCTATGAAATTATCCATAATTCTAGCTAAATAAATTTAGGTATCTCAAATAATAAGTTAATATGATCCATTTCAACTCAGATTGCTCAATTGACGACTCGGATCAAAAGGAACGCAATACCAACGTCATGCAATTACAACGACTCAATTGAAATTTTAGTTGGACCTATAAAATCATTCATAATTCTAGCTAAACAAATTTAGGTATCTCAAATAATAAGTTATTATGAATCATTTCAACTTAGATTGATCGATTGATGACTTGGGTTAGGAGGAACGCAATACCAACATCATGCAATTGCAGTGACTCAATTAAATCTATAGGGTGACCTATGAAATCATCCATAATTCTAGATAAATGAATTGAAATTGTAGTTGAACCTATGAAATCAATTGAAATTGCATTAAAACAGATGTTCAACATGTTGCAAAAAATGACTTATCTATTGTAAATTATCAAATAAACGTTGCTATCTGTTGCGACAGATAACTGAGGTGTTGAAATTTATCAAATAGATATTGACATTTATTGCAATAGATGACTTATCTATTTTAAGATTTTTTTATTTTTTTTAAAAAAATTTCTGTCCAAAATAAAAATGATAAAATACTAAGGCAATAAAAAATCATTTCTTGGATAACTCAAAAATCACCTCCTTGAGTTGTCTTATCTTGTCTTTTCAATGCCATATTCTCCTCTTGTCCCTGAAAGATATTAATGAATATTTAATTCACCTTTCTTCTTTCTCTTTCTCTCCTCTTTAGGGTAATCACAACCGTCTCCTTTTTCTTTTTTTTCTCTCCTCTTTTGTATAAGGTCTCTTTTGGATCTCAACCGATCTATATTTTTTCTCAACTGCAATTGGTTTTTTGATCCCTTTACTTTTGAAATTACAGGTATAGTTACTATTGCTCTTTCCTTTTTGTCTTTTTTTTTTTGCATGTTAGTTAAATTAGTTATTTACATCTGTTGTTTTTATTACTTACCCATTACCCATATCCTATTTATTGAGAAAATTAAAGGAAAGATGACTTTTAAGTCTTAAATGAATGAATCGTTATTTTTATTAAAATGCAAAAAAAGTCATCTACTGGAATAACTTAAAAAGCCTTGTTGGCAGTATCAGTTTTTTGTATATCTTTTATTTGTTTCGTTGTTGTTGATGCTGTTGGTGGTGTTGGTGTTGTTGATAGTATTGGAACATATGGTGTTGTTTTTTGTTGTTGATGTTGTTGTTGGTATTGGTGTTGGTGGTGTTGCAACAGATTTCTTAACTGTTGCAACTAACTATTAGAATAAATCCAACAACTCTTCCAATATATGACCTATCTATTACAACAGGCGCAACAACTGTTGGAATAGATCAAATCACTAGCAAGGCTGGTTTGATTTATTTTTGCAGATGACCCACAAGTTGAAACACGTTGGCTATCTATTTCCATAAATGCATCACTTGTTATAACAGATGGCTCATCTGTTGAATAGATGGGGAATTTGTTGCAACAGATGGGTTATCTGCTGGAATACTTATTATAATGTTTTGTATTTATTCAATTTTGTGTTACCATTTTTTAAAATTATCCAGACAATAATTGTAATGTTCTTTTTTTCTTCTATTGTTTGACACCAATTATTTTTCGCTTGTTTGTAGATATAAGAAAGTAAAAGTTGATCAACTTTTGCCTGACCAACACAAAAGGCTAGAGTAAAGATGGGTTCGAAGGAATAAGCTGCTTGTAGAAGGAACCATTTCATATGTGGGAGGACTGTATTACTAATCATGTTATCGTGAAAACACACATAGAGTACACAAATTTTGTTAATGCTATTTTTGATCTATTAGGAATTGATCATTCAAACAAAATATCTGCAATTTAACAGTTAAGTTTGATAGGTCCAAACTGATAACGCTGAGGGACTTGTAGGTGATGTGGATATCATGTTATGGTTTAATGATGGTTTTACAAATATTTATGTGTCAAGTTTGGTAAAGGTATCAAATTTTGGTGGCACTGTAAAATATTCAATAGTGATTGGACTGATTTAAAGGGTTCAATGTACTTTTGAAAGGTTTCTAAAGTATCACACTACTGCAATCAAGAACGAAAATTAATATAGTTATTGTCGTAGCCCAAATTTATATGGTTGGGTTGCTTGGAGTGATGATTATACAACAGAAGGTGTGGTAGGAGAATACCTATGAGGTAAAGGAGAGTTGATGAAAATTATATCATCTCAGACCTTATTAAAGAAGAAACACAGGGTACCAAGAAACGTGTAGCGACTGGTTGATGAAATTGACTTCAAACATGAAAAATCTAAATAAGGTACAAATAGAAAACTATATCTAAAAATGAAAATCCGTTAGTCTTCTCTCTTAAAAGAAAAATACTATAGCTAGACACTTTGCTAGGGAGCTGTGACTAGTTAGCGTGGTCAGAATGATCATCTTTAGAGAAAATAATAGAACACCAAGAAAGCAGCTTTGCAGGCACCGAGCGTTGAAATGATGTACAGTAAAGAATGAAAACTTGCACCAAGAACTTCTGAAGTTGAGATAAGGAATCAAGCCAAGCCGACAATCTTAGAAGTTACACTTGCATCCTAGTCCTTCAGTTTATGATTTTGGTCACCTCAGTCCCAGTAAAAACAAAAAGGACTAGGATTTCTACCCAACTTCATATCTTTTTGTTTCCACTGCTATTGATTTGATCAGAACCACAAACAGAATGCATGGGATACAAGTTAAAATTCAGAAATTGCCTCCTTGGCTTGATTCCTTATTTTAACTTCAGAACTTCTTAATGCAAGTTTTCTTTCTTTATGTGCAGCTTTTCAACCCTCGATGCCCACAAAGCTTCTTCCTTAGTGTTTTGTTATTTTCTATGGAGGTTATCATTCCATCCACGCTAACTAGTTGCAGTTCCCTAGCAAAGTATCCAGAGCTGCAGTATTTTTCTTTGAGAGAGACGACTGACGAATTTTTATTTTTGGATAGACTTTCATATTTGTACTTGATTCAGATTTCTTATGTTTTAAGTCAATTTCATCGGCCAAATTTACTAGAAGTTCCTTGCTTGCTACCCTATGTTTCCTCTTCAATAAGGTCTCAGATGATATAGTCTTTTATTAACTCCTTTTTCCCTTGCAGGTATTCTCCTATGGCTCCTTCTGGCGTATAATCTTCTCAAATAACCCATCCATATAAATTTGGGCCAGGGAAATTTCTATTGTTTTTTTGTTCTTGTTTGTTGCAGAGGAAGGCTTCAAAGGCCTTCTAAAAGTAGCATTGTTAAAGTTAGTCCAATCACTGTTGGATCTTGACAATGCCACCAAATATTGATCCCTTCTCAAAACTTGACACGCATAAACATGAGCAACAACCATTATTAAATCATAACAGGTATAGGCACCATCTTTATGGTCCCTCAGCCTTATCAATTCAAAACATCAAACTTAATTGTATAATGCAGGATCTAGTTTGAATGATCAATGCCTAATCGGTTAAAAACTGTATTCACAAAATCATTGTTCTTTATGTGTATTGTCATGATGACCTTATCAGTAATACATAACTCCTACACATAAAAGTGGATTCATCCATATGCCCGCACCTTATTCTTCCTACTCCATCTATGACTTATTTTGAATAAACATATGACACATCTATTAAAATTATCAAACAATTGTAGACATCTGTTACAATAGATGACCAATCTGTTGCAACAGATGACTTATCTATTGGAATTAATCCGACAGATATATGCATCTATTGTAATAGATTGCCAATATATTGTTAATTATCAAACAAATAGAATATATTTTACAACAAATTACCTATCTGTTGGATTTATTTTAAAGAAATTTTCTTTTTGAAATAAAATAAAAATAAAATATTGTGTTCAAATCTATTTTTTTAATTTTCATAAAAAAAGTCATCAGTTTTATTTAATTAAGGGATGTAATTACTAACAAAGAGGTGAACAATCGTGGCTTTTTGACTAGTCCATTCAAATTTAATCCTCTATAAATAGGTCTCTCCTTACTCCTTCACTCTACTGCATTTCTAGCTATGGCTGATCCAGATTTGTACAAGGTGATTCTGCATGACTCTTTGCAAAAACTTTAAAGGCAAATTCATAAACTCCGGTGGGAGTTAGGCGCCATAAGAGCAAGGCCGAGGAGGGCCCTGCTACTGCCGGATGACAATTGGTCGATTGACAATAATAATAATAATAATGATAATAATAATTAGGTTATATTTTTTCGTTTAGTGATTGTATTTTGTTTTATTATATCGGATCTACCTAAGGTATGTTTTATTTTTTATTATATATTTGTATATAATGGATTAAAAAATCTATGTATATTTGGTTAACTTTGGATTTGTAATTTTTATTTATTATTCATGTTGTCTATTCTTTATTCTTAATATGTCGATGATTGGAGGTAGGGATTGAGCATTTGTTACAATAGATGGACCATATGTTGTAACAGATGGTTAATCTGTTGTGACAGATGAACCATATGTTGCAACAGATGGATGGAAAAGTTGCAACAATTCAATAGAAATGGTTATATTATTGAAAATATAAAAAGACATGACTTTTCACAATAATAAAAAAGTCACCAGATAGATTTAATTATGACTTTTAACAATAATCAAAATGTCACCAGTTAAATTTAATGAAGGAGGTGAACAATTGTGAATTTTTACCTACCATATTCAGATTGAATCCTCTATAAATAGGTCCCTCCATACTCGTTCATTCTACTCTACTTTATTTATTTCTTGCATTTGTCTTTCGTATTACATATTCCACCACTTCTCTTTAAAGACCAGATTCCTTTCTCGTTTAGATAAAAAAAAATTGTGAGTAAATCTACCTGTTGGTAGTATACGTGTTATTACATTCAAACTCCTTTCTTTACTTTTGTGTTTACGTTTTTTGTCAATTCATGTGTGTTTTATATATGGTTGATCCTGTTTAGGAGATTGCTATTTTGCTCGACACCATGCGGAAACTTTAGAGGTAGGTTAATGAACTCCAGTGAGAGTTGGCCGCCATGAGATCAAGTATGCTTTGAGAGATTCGCAGGCTGAGGAGTGCCCTGCTGCTGTCGATTGCCAATTGGCCGACTAAGAATAATAATAACAATAATAATAATGATAATAATAATTAAGTGATGTTTTTTATTTTAGCATATGTATTTTTCTATATTGGATCTACCTACCTAATGTATTTTTATTTTTATTTAATGAAAAATTTATGTTTGGTCGAGTTTGACTTTTTAATTCTTATTTAATTTTCATTCTGTCTATTTTTTCTTCTCAACAAACATATTGATGATTGGATGTAAGGAAAAATTTTGAATCTAGTAGCAATAGCAAGAGTTTTAAGTTCTTTTAACAGATGGACCATCTGTTGAAATAGATTGGTCATCCGTTGGGTTTGTGGTAGAAATTGTATTGTGTTTCTCCAAAAGATTACCCATCTGTTGCAACAGATTGGTCATTTGTTAGAGAGACACATTTCAGTTTGATGAACTGTATTGTGTTCTTTCAAAATATGTCCATCATTGCAACAGATGGGTAGTCTGCTGAAAATAATTTTGTGGTCTGTTATATTTAGTTCCTGTTTTACCTCTTTTTATTGATACACAAGTTAATAAAAAAGATATTTTATATAATAAATAATAACATTTACATTCACAACAATGAGTTAAAAATATCAAAGTCCATAACAAATAACAACATATGTTTTGCTATTATAACCATCATGGTGGATTATGATCCGGGCACGTATTCTTTTGTGGCCAACATTCTTACAAATGGAGCACTTGTTTTTCTTGATAGAAATGATTCTTCGACACTGGGCCTTCATTTATATCGCCTTCTTCTCGGTTTGATAGTGCTTAGGTTAATATATGGAGGGGATATTAATCTCCTCAAAAGCTATACAGGAACAATCCAAGATTCTTTGGGAGGCATCAGATTAATATTCTCACTATATGCCATTATATATCTTTCCACAGAATAATATGGAGATGAGCACTCATAAATTTTAGTTTCATATTGTGAACAGTATTAGGCACAAAGCGCTGCCACAGCATGTGATTGGGGTATTTTGTCCAAGTCAAAAACTCTACACGTACAAGTTCTTGTTTGAAGATTGACCGTGGCAAAATCACCATAATCATCGATACTGAACTTGTAATCTGCTATTTGATGAGTAAATAACTTATTTCCCAAGCTGATGTTCATTGATATTTATTTTTCTGCTTCTAGAACAAATCTGGTTCCTCCATTCGCAAACTACACACACATTTCATGAAATAATTTGCCACATTTCTGATTTATTTCATCAAATAGTGCAATGATGGAAAATTCTCTTTCAACACCAAACAATGAGTTAGTTTATTCAACTATGTTTGACGTCATAATATTATACCTATAAAAAATAATTACTTGATATGGCATCATACTAAACTTGTAACTCAAACAAGACATTAAATTTATAAGAATGTACCTATTTACCGGATAAAATGCCTAACTCCATCTCTCGAAACCGATACATATGAGATGTTCTTCTGCCTTGGGATGCATATCCATTATATAATTGAAATAGTCAAAAAACTTATCTCTATTATATGCTTTAGCTGCTCTATAAAAAGGGTCACGTCCCTTTCATTGTGAAAGTCGTTTCAAATATTATCTCCAAGATGCCTTATGCAACAACCAAAGTAAGGTGAAGTATAGAAAATTGTACCCACCTTTGGGATACTTGGACGCCTATCCTAAATAAAACACAACTCTTCGATATCTTCGACGCAGCTTCACATTTGTTTAAAAAATCCATACGAGGCATCACATTCCTTGTCCGCTACACAAAAAGCGTCACAAAAGATGTGCCTCTCCGCATCCTGTGCCACCGCCGCTAGAAAAACTCCACTATACTTGCTCCTTAAGAAAGTCTTGTCGATGGATATGCCTTTTCTCAAATGTTGAAAACCAAGAATCCAATCACCATAGAATATAAAAAAATACTTGAACCTTCCGCTTTTGTCAATATGCAACACTGTCTTACTTTTGGGATTTATGGATCAAGCACGTAATGGTAGGCATTGAGGACTACATACCCGTGCTCGTGTGTGTCCCTAACCAACTCCTTAGCAATCCCCATATCTGTATATATCTTCCAATAATTAACCGTAATATTTAATTCTATAAGGGGTTGATTGACCGTAACCACTTGTAGAAGGGCCTTTGCCATTGGGAAATCTATTTTGGAAATATTAATTGAGGACCTCTGTTGTGGCATGAGGATTTTGGACCGTAATGTACTCTGGATCATATGTGTGATGCTTTTTATAAACATTAATAATGAATCTGTCAGAACTTAAGTATTTCACAACCCTCAACCACTACTTGCAGTACGGATTAGCACCTCTAAAGGAAAAGACTTTGCTTGAATTAATCACCTTCTTTAGTCTGAAATCTCTTTTCAAGCAAGCAATAAACAAAGAAGTCGTTAGTTTTTTATTATCCTTGAATAACATTCCCTTGTAAAATATAGTCTCATCATCTTAACTATTGCCCAACTGTGTTGATTGAGAAGAACTACCCACTATATTGCTCGCAACAATGGGTGTAGCTGTTTGATCATAATTTGGAATAGTCATGTCTAGATCATCTAGCTTATCATCAAAGATGTCTTGTTGTTGTTCTTCTTTTACATTCTGGTTCTCACTATCTCTCGATTTTTCAACCACATACACCCTTAACACCAGCTAAGATGAATTACTAAGATGAGCATGCAACCAAACCTAGTCGATTATCTTGAAAGGCAGTACCCTTTGATTTTCAAAGGAGTTGTGCATGTAGCTGGTGACGAGTTCTTCCGGTTGATAATTCAGACCACAATAGTTGATGATTAAGTTCACAAAATCATCATATGAAAGATCACTTTGGACTGTCATAGCTATTGTCTCTAGCATTTCACCCTCATTCCAACGCCATACATATCAATTGCTCTTCTTGATCCATTCACCATGACAATCCACCCCTATTGTTATTGATCCCTCCATTAGTGGTATCTAAGTAAAGACATTTGTTAAAAAAACTTAATAATAAAATTAATGGTGATTTTATAGTGTCGTAATAACAACCCCAACAGATGAGTAATTTGTTGTAATAAGTGAATAATATGTTGCAACAGGTAAGTTATATGTTGCAACAAATGACTCACCTGGTGGTAATTCATGTTACAGTACTGTAGAACCTAAAGATGATTCTAACATATGAGTTATTTGTTGGAACATGTGACTCATATATAGCAACAGATTGTACATCTGTTATAATAGATGAATCACCTGTTGGGATGTATACAAAACCTTTGAAGCCGATTCTAACAGATGAGTCACCTGTTGTAAAAGATCACTAACTTGTTGTAATAGATTGCTCACATGTTGCAATAGATAACGCATCTGTTGAAATCAACTTCAGGTTCTATTATAACAAGTGACTAATATAGTTCAATAGATGACTCCTCTATTGCAACAGATAACTCGTCTGTTGCAATAGGCGAATAATATGTTCGATTCATGTTACGACACTATAGAAACATAAACATCAATCCAACATATGAGTTTTCCATTGCAACAAATGACATATCTGATGCAACAGATGAGTGATCTATTGAAACAGATAGCTCTTATATTGGATTCGTGTTTGGGTTCAATCCATTATTTTAAAAACAACACAGTAGCAGTGTAACTAGATGAGAAATTCAACTAATTCTCATAATTTTACTTACCAATGTCGCCTATGAATTAATGTCAAAGTGATGTACGAAACTAAATGACCTAAAAAATTAGTTAAGCAGTAGTAGCGGTAGTAACAACAACAATGGTAAACAAGAAGAAGAAGATGATGATAATGAAGAAGAAGATGATGATAATGAAACACAAGATAATGAATAAAGCAGTAACAATAATGAACAACAAAAATGGTGAAGAGAGAGAAAACACGCATTTTTATTCCCTCCATTTTAGTTATATTAAGCCAACATTTGGATCAAAGTGTAAATTAAAAAACTTATGGGCTATTCTCAAATTTTCCCAACTTGCTTAATCACTAATAAAGTAATTGTCACTTACACTCAATTATTAAAACTTGAGTCATCTGCACCTCATTTTCAAACTCTTTTGTCACTTTTAGCTAAATTGCCTAGTTACTCCTTATAAATTGACACATAAAGAGTCTTTGTTGTAAATATTCATCGATCAATAAAATATTTATTTGCAATAAATTAAGTAATTTACTTTGATGATAAAAAATAATTGATTTAATTTAAATTTTAAAAAGATAAAAAAAAAAGGAGAAAAAAGATAAATATAAATGATTATCATAGAGAGGTGGTTCATTACCCTGTTTATGCCTTTTCTTTTTATTATATATTGATTATCAGACTAAAAATTAAGTAAAAAGGCATAACATCTAAAAAAAAATGAATAGAGAGATTTTATAGAAGTGATTAATGGTGATTAAATAAATAATAAATAATCAAATGAATTTAAAATCTAATCTTGCAGTTTGAGGACTATATTCAACATTTATTTTCAGTTTGCAAAACTATTAATAATATTAAAAAGTAGTTTTTAAATTTAACGAAATTTTTTTATATAGGAAAAAAAATAAGAAAAGTTGCTATATGATGTAACGTTCTTTGACATCAATTTTGATCCAATAAAAAGGAAATTAATGGAAGATATTTAAGGCGAGATTTTACTAGAAAGTTGTATTTAATTTTGAGTATATATTAAGGTGAAAATAGGGGGGGAAGAAAAAATAAAAAGGCTCAAAAACTCACAAAAAAGATAAATATAAAAGGTGGCTTAGAAGCATGCCACATCAATAGTTTCATACTCTTACTTTGGCACCTCTTAGATGCAAGAAAGCCTATAAACCTATTTATCTATTTTCTCCTTTTATTGAATTTTTTTCTTCATTTTTTCATTTATCAAATAGTTTGTTTAATAATCAAAATGAATGGATCAATTACTATTCATACATTTATTTATATCTTTTAATAAAAAAGTTTAATATTTTTTATTTCCATTACTCTCATGACCTTTGACCATAACTCCTTTCATGATATCATTTCATATTCCATATTGTTGTCCTATAAATAGAAGCATTATAAGTTTCTTTCCTCCATCAACAAAATTAAGAATATTTCATTCACTATATATTTTTTGAACTTAAATATATTATTTTTTTAAAAAATCATTTGTGTACCTTCTAAAATGTCCTCCATATTCTTTTGTTTTGAATATGTTGTTGTTGTTTCTTCTTCTTCTTCTTTGTAACTTCTAAGCAAGAAGATGTATGATTTAAATCTATTTTCTTACAATTTGTATTCATAATGTGTTAATTTTTGTGATATGTTATTTTTTACAGGGATAAGAAGAAGATCAAATAGTGAACGGATGAAATGAAGATGAAATGGTGACTATGTGAAGATTTGAGGAGTAGGACAGAAGAACCACTTGACATGAATGTCTCTTGTAGATTACTACACACAAATAGACCTTTTGCTTTCTCTAAGCAATAATATATATATATATGTGTGTGTGTGTGTGTGTGTGTGTGTGCGCGCGCGCGCTTTCTCTAATTAGTTTAAATTACCACACACAATTTTTCACTTTTTTTGTTGTGATACTAAAAATAGATATGAAGGAGAAATATAAATAAAATGATATAACACCTTAATTTTTTAAATTCTTTTTATATAATCTACTAACTAAATAGATTATTAAAGTCTAATGAAATAAAATTCAAATTGATCTTAAAATAGACCTTTCGCAATAGAACTCAATTTACCATTTGCTTGAGACAATCCACATAAGAGAAATTAATATAACACAATCTTAGTGATAATTAAATTTCTACTTATGTATTATGTAGTTGTAACTGTAAAATTAATGTTAATGAGGAAAATGAAAAAAAAGTGAAGGCAACGAAGAATAAATAATTTTTATAAATGATATGAATGTCTTTTGCGGAATTATATTTTTTTTTCACTTTCTCTAAATAGTTTAAATTACAAACACACAATTTGTTCATTTTATTTGTCGTTATATTAAAAATAGATATAAAGAAGAAATGTAGATAAAATGATGTAACACCTTAATTTTTTTTAATATAATCTACTAACTAAATGGATTATTAAAGACTCATGAAATAGAATTCAAATTGTCATTAAAATAGACCTTTCGCAATAGAACTCAATTCACCATTTGCTTGAGACAACCCACATAAGAGAAATTAGTATAACATAATCTTAATGATAATTAAATTCCTATTTATGTATTATGTAATTGTAACTGTAAAATTAATGTTAATGAGGAAAATGAAAACAAAAAGTAAAGAAAACAAAGAATAAATAATTGTAATAAATGACAAAATTAGTAAAGAGTCATTAACTTGTAGTCTTCTTCCTCATCAAGATAAATGCTTTTTAAAGCGTTTGAAAAAAATTGAATGAAATTCATTTGAAAGCCATAACTGAACATAGCGAAAGTCTTATATAATAAAAGAACAATTAACCTTTAATATATAATTACATTAAGAAACAATTAGATTTATGGTTGAGGAATATAAAACTAAAATTCATCAAAATAAAGACATTTTTATTATGAAAATTGTAATATTATTTAGTATATCCATCCGCGTTTTGCGTGAATTAATTAAATTTCGATTGTGGAAATTTCTTTATCTTTTTAGTTTTTATTTTATCTTAATTTATTTTACTATTCACCTTTAATTTTATAAATATATTTTTCTTAAGTTTTCATTATTTTAGTATTTTTAATATTCCAAAATACTTAAATTTTATATAATATAATATAAGTGAAAAATAACTTTATCTGTCTACGTTTGATGAACACTTGCTACAAGCATGTATTGATTCTTCTTTTCTAAGGTGATTTAATGTAGATTAATCATGCAATGAATTATTTCAATTTCTATGGATTCTAACAAGTCAATAAGAAAATTAATCCATGTGTGTAATATTTATTTCAGGTTAGTCATATACGTTTGAAAATTTTTTGAATGAAATTCATTTGAAAGCAATATCTGAACATAGCAAAAGTCTTATATAATAAAACAACAATTAACCTTTAATATATAATTACATTAAGAAACAATTAGAATTATGGTTGAGGGATACAAAAATAAAATTCATAAAAAAAAAAAGATATTTTTATTATGAAAATTGTAATATTATTTAGTTGTAATTTGATTTTCTTTAATAACTGTGCAAATCACGGAATATTCCCTGGTATATATATAAAGGAGAATGATAGATCTGCTGACGTGTTGCTCTCTAAGGCCTAAAATCTTATTTATCTTTTTTGTGAATTTTTTGAGTTTTTTTTCATGTTAAAATTAGTTTATTGTACATTTTTAAACAAAAACTACCTTCTTAATTCTCTTAATTACACCTCTTAATTATTATAATTACAACTTTTCATCTCTTCTATAACTGTTACCTATTCTCCACTAGGATATAACTAGACATTGTACAGAAAAAGAACCCACATTTTTTTTGTCACTATTCCTAAACGCAACTTCCTTATCTTTGAAATCTAATTAGTTCTTCTTAGAGATTCCTTTCTAATTTTCATTATAATTCTATAGACGTTGAGATATTATTCTGTAGTATATTAGCATACTGCAATGTTGTTGATGGCAGAATGACGTTTTTCTATTTGAATAATTGTGTAATTGATATTTTTGTATAATTTTTTTTTCTAATATTATTTTGGCACTCTCTTACTAATATTTGCACAATATTTTGTTGTTAATAGAGGATTACTGATTATGGGGTATAAATATATGTAGTCATTCGGAGGCTCAGTTGGGTTTGTTTCTCGGTCTCGCTATCTCCAATAAAACGAAATTCCAACTTAAGGAAAATGACTTCTCCTTAAAAATTAATGATAAATATCTATGACTCACGATATTTGAGGCTAGAATCTTCTTCCTTTCTTAGGTATTTGTTTCCACCTCTTTTTTTTTTTTTTTGCTTTTTGTAATTTTTACATTCAATTAGTATTTATTCTTATGATGTTTATGACATGTATGCAATGTAATGAAATAAATTTAATAAAAAAAAATGTATTTGATTTTGTATAGGATGATGGCAATGTGGAGGAACTTGAGTGAGAATGAAGATAATTGAAAAAAAATAGAAAACGTAATTATCAAATAGATCGGTTTTTATTAATTAAAGTTTTTAGAGAGAAAAAAAAGGTAGCATGAAAGGATATATGCAAGTATGTATGTATGTATATGTTTCATTAATTTTTTTTTCTACTTTTATCCCTTCCATTGTTAATTTTTTTTTTTGAGAAAAAAAAATTTGCCAAACCATAAAATACTAGAAAAAGACCTTAGAGAAAGAAATGAAAGAGGGAAATAAATTTTTCTTCCGCATACCTGTATTTTATTTTGCCAAACTAATTTATATATGAAGGAGTTTGAAAAATCATAATAAAAAATCTTTCACTCAAGAAATTTACTCAAGAAATTTACATGCAATTTATTACTATGACAGTATACTAAAAGTTAAATCTTTGTATATTACGATACCGGCCTTGATAATAAATTCAATGCCTTTTATTGTCAACAAATTAAGTTTGCTACATATTACTAGAAGACGAGTTCAAAAAAATATGGTGTCATCAATAATTTTGTCAAATAAAAATATAACTTGATCGGCGTTCTAAAAATTTCGTGAAATCAACAAAGAGATCGGACCAAAAGAATTTATTGCATGAAATACTTTTATCTTTTCATTTATTCTCCGTTTTCATCTAACCTATAAGTCTTTTGACAATTTTAATATCTCTCTTTAATTAGTCTGCTCCTTTGAAGAGCATTAAATTTGATGGCAAAAATAAACATGTCGTTTCTCAGTTAGCGGAGGAAAATAAGTAATGAATACAATTATTTTAAGAAAATAAAAAAATTAAAGAAGTAAAGAAAAATATTTCTGCTTGAGTGAGAACAAAAAGGGTTTAAAGAGTAGGAAAAAAGAAAAAAGAATTGAAGAATAGCTTATTGAACAAGAAGTAATTGTTTATCTTGAATAGGAAAAAAATTAACTGTTTTAACATTCACTTCTTTTATTTGAATTAAGAAAATATTACTCTTCTACTTTAACTTGTTGGATTTTTTTAATTCATTTAAAAAGAATGGCTCTTTCCTGTTTTAGTAACACTTTGATCTCAATTTTTCTCAATGTCATATTTAAGATTAGAAGATCAAAGAGAATTTTGATACATTTGATATACCTTTAATTTAAAACCTCAAGATTCAAAAAATATTCTTCACATTCTTCAATTTCATGTGATGACAAAATATCAATAAATTGAGACGAATAATATGTATAAGTAAAACTATTGTATTATGTAATTAAAAAGATGAAATACGTGTATTATAAAGAAAATGAAATAGTATATACAAGCATATATATTTATGTCCGCGCGATGCGCGGATATGTTTACTTGTATATATATATAAAGGAGACATTGGAGGATGCTGATGTGGCACCTCTCAATGACCACTATTTGTATTTTTTTTCTTTTTTTTGCGGGAATTTCTCTCATATATTTTGCATTTATGTGTTATATAAAAAGCCCCCAAAAAATACTTAATCAATTCTCATAAATCTAAATAGTATTTATTTTAATTGATTAATTTTCATTAATTTAACATAATTGCAGAGTGGTTACAAATATTTTCACCTTTTCATTTCTTCTCATATTCTCATTATAAAGTTTGCATATTTTTATAGTTTCTCATTTCTGTAAAACAACAAAGAGTGACAATAAGGAAGAGTAATACCAATTTGTTTATATTTTTCATTTCATATGTTATTTTCACAATATCATTTTGAGAAGTATGTGCAGTTTTCTTTTCTAATTGACTTATTTTTTTTTTTGAATTATTTATTTTGAAAATGGTAGTGATGGATAAAGAAGAACACATCATAATATGGAACATTGAAAATCATTTTATACTAATTAGAAGGCCTTAAAGAAGAAGGTTTAGACAAGAAACAGAAGGAATGGTCTGCATTCCTAGATTTTAACATTACTATTTTTTTTAATGTAGATTCACACATAACTATTTAAATAGGATATTAATTATGACATTAGGTTCAATTATATCTTGATTTTTGTTAATGCCTCATTAAAGTGGTGTAAAAGAAGAATGAAGTGACATTTTTTTTTTTAAACAGAAATTCCATTTATCTTTTTTTTTTTTGAACTTTTTCTTATATTTCAGTTATTTATTGTAAAAAGACATTTTTGTAACTCATATCTCTCCATCTTCATAACTTCTAATTTTTTTATGTTTATAACATCCCCATTATTTAATATGCAAGTTTATGACACCTTAAAATTACACCAATATGATGTTACTTAATTTTTTTTTATGTCTAGCAAAATTTTGTTATGTGAAGTGTCATAACAACAACTTACTCAATATATTTCCACCAAATAAAATTGGAAGAGAATAAGTGTACGCAATCTATATCACTATCATTAAATACTCCAGTAAGGGTCTTAACCACAAATACAAAAATTAAAAATTAAAAAACTTAGAAATTACATGTTATACAAAGCAATTTACGATGAAAATTATTTATTGACACAAGTAATAACCCTTATTAGGGAACAAGTTGAAATTGAAGATTTTATACTCTACACAAAAACATAAAAAGAAAAATGACGAAATATTCTAAAAAGAGCAACCAATAAATCAACAAAATTTTGCTGAAAAAATTTATATGTGTAATTTATCAATTTAATTAATATTTAATAATAACAATAATACTTTTATGTATTCATCGCGATTAAGTTTACAAAAAAATTATTTATCTAATTACTAATTTTTTTATGACCGCGCAAAGCGCGGTTATACACACATACACACACACACACATATATATATATATATATATATATATAAAAGGGTTGCAGATATGCCTATATGACACCTCTTATTAAATGAGATTCTCATTCATCTTTTCTCTCAAATTTTTGAGGTTTTTCTTACCTTTTTATATTTCCTTTTCACATTTGTTTTTATTAAAAGATTAAATAAATCATTTACATAATTACTCGTGTCTTTTAGTCATCCATCTTATAACTACTATCTCTAAAACACAATAAATTCTACAAATATTCATTATACCTTGAGTCTCTTCAATTACCTCCCATAACTATATTATTTAAATCAATAAATTCTAGTAGTACTTTAAGGTTGACAAATATTGTGCTTTTGAGTGCAATGCTCTTATTTCTTCCTCTCAAGCACATGCCAGCCTCCAAATCTCCTTCTCTCTATTTGTTTTTCTTTTAGCATTGAAGTATGAAGCTTATGATTTTTTTTCTAAGAATTGGTCTTTGGTAAAGATATATTTGGTGAAGAAGAAGGTATATCATCCACTCTAGTATTGTCTAATTTAATACAATCAGACAAAA
Source organism: Capsicum annuum (assembly GCF_002878395.1). Taxonomy (NCBI): domain Eukaryota; kingdom Viridiplantae; phylum Streptophyta; class Magnoliopsida; order Solanales; family Solanaceae; genus Capsicum; species Capsicum annuum. The sequence goes on from NC_061117.1 coordinate 139,182,738, forward strand.
TATAGCAGGTAATATTTCTCGACATCTCTTTAGACATTAAGTTGTGTGTTCATGAGTATAACTAATGGTTCCTAATTCAATTACTTATAAATTTAATAAAGACATTAAAAAGATTTTCTTGTCAATGAATAGTCTGTTATATTTTAGAAAGATTATATGAAGATCATTTGTATATAATTATTACATCATATTTTTTTTTCTTTTCAGAATACAAGTCCGTTTAATGGAGAACTGAAGAGATTGAAGTCACTATTGATAAAGAATTCATTCACAATTTCAGACTCCATAATTCATTAGGATTAGGAACTGCATACGTAGTTTAAGTTTTTCTACTTAATTAACTAAGCATAGATTGTATTGTAGACTACTTCTTATTATATTAGGAAGAGCATGACTATATAAAGAATAACCACCTGCGTGCTTTAATACACAGGAAATGATCTATTACATAGAAATGCTCTATAACAAGAGATTTGTTTTATAATTTACTTAAACTGTCACTAAAGAAAAAAGGAATAACCAAATTGAGAAAAAAAGATTGTCTTAGAAAATAATTACAATGCCCTGAGATTTTGGTCCTTGAAAGATTTTTGAAATTTTATCCTCACTATCCTGACTACAACTTTCCTGATAAGTCATTGGGAATCATGACGGGTCATAGGGACTCGGTTGTGTCTTAATCAGAATAAATGGCTTAGTATTCTGCTTTGAGTACGAGTGGCTCTCAACTAGTCGTCAAGAATTCTTACGGGTCATAAGGATCAAGTCATAAGGTGTCCAAAAAGTTTGACCCAAGACATTGTCTTTATTACAACTTGAGGCCACGAGTCGTAAAGACTCATAATGAGTCATTATATCCTAATCGTAGGGTGTCCAGTGTGTTATCCCAAATTATTGTTGTCTTGAGTATGAGAAATAGTTATGAGTCATCAAGTGTGGTTACGAGTTGGTGGTATGAATCGTAGCCAGACCAGTATAGGGCCCTAGTGGTTCTGTCTTTACTACAACTCCTTATGATGAGTCGTAATGTGTCTATACGAGTCATATAATGACCCGTAGTCACTTGCAAAAAATTCTCTCAAGCAGCCATACTTATGGTTTTCAAGAAGTGGGTCAATTAGAGCTTCAAGGGTTGAATTCTCTCTAAAATTTTAGGTATTTTAGGCATATTACTCTTCTCTCATTATTAATTTGTTAAAATCATATTGTTTACAGTATTGTTCATGAGATATTGATGTTGATTTTGAAAACATGGGTTGAGGATTTTTGTATAACTATTGTTTATGTGATATTTCATGTTTGTCCCTGCATGGGTTAAGTTTAAATGGTGGTCTTAAAGTAAATTTGATGCATGAGAATGGTGAATGAACTAAGGATTGTGATTTTCCAAACTTGTGACTTTTGAAGTGGTTATGACCCTAACCCGTATTGTGAAATTGGATTTTAGTTATGAGAAAGGTGGAAATTTATAAAATTGAACCAAAAAGGTTATGAATTCCCCAAGAGAAGATAATTGATGTGACATATTGATGTTACCTTTTAAGTGTAGTTGATATAACGATATCAACAATGTATGCCTTAATGTGTAATGTGGTTCAATGAATGAGAATGTGTGATACTTATTTTAATTGGTATTTAATAAGGGTTGTATAGCTGAGTCATAAAAGTAGAGGTCTCGAGGGACCAATATTGAAAACCATAGTTACTGACGTGGGGGTCTATATAACTAAAAGGTTCGATTCCCACTTATTATTATTACTATATGATTGAGAGGTTTGAGTCATCCACACCATATTACATGATTTGGTGCTCATGTCACCTTGATATATAGGGAGGTTTGAGTCCCTATAGTGCATATGTATTCTAGTTCATGCGGCCATACACGCTAGGGCCTACCAGCTGAGGGAGAGTTGGGCCCATATATCCCGAGTGCCTTTGTATGTTTTGAATATTGAGCTACACAATCCAGACTAAGTTTTAAGTATATATATATATATATGTATTTGATTATGTGCATTTATTTTTAATGATTTGAACTATTGATCATGGCATTATGCTGTCCTTATTCCTGAGTACATGCTAGTGTTCACCCCACTAACCATCTCTAGATGCTGTATCCCCACGCGATGCAAGCACCGTAGCTACTTTTACTTTTCCTGTGTAAAGTTATGTTGGTCGGTTTAGTTCATTACATTGTGGTGAAGTGGTGAGCTTCTATCTCCTAAAAGGCTTAGGAATTTCACCAGCTTACATTCTTATATTTGAGTTGATAGATACTTTCATTATCACTAACATTATCATTTTTATTATCATTATCATCTATTAGAGTCGGGGACATGGCCCGACCAAAAATGGTTTTGGTTATTTATTTAGAAGGCTTTATTTGGATTATTGTGGATATTCAGTGATGTTGGTCAGT
>NC_061117.1:139188156-139264065 GCF_002878395.1 Capsicum annuum
GAAGGCTTTATTTGGATTATTGTGGATATTCAGTGATGTTGGTCAGTTGTTTGGTTGGTCAACGATTATTGGTGATAGACATGTTTTGAATTTTCCTTGAATTTATCTTGTTACATATTTGAAATTCGTCCGATATATTGTATTGTTTGGTTAGGTGCAAAGAGGTGGTCTCTGGTCCACGTGGGACTTGAGATGTCTTTCATGGCTATGCCCTTGTTCGGGATATGATAGAGATGGTATCAGAGCCTAGGTTTAGTATCATTAGGTGTCCAACAAAGCCGTGTTAAGTAGAGTTTCATTTATGGGTGTGTAGAGTACCATACTTATAAGGGAGAGGCTATGAGACATTTAGGAATATTTTTCTTTCTTATTGTTCTATTTCCAAGCTATAGAGTCTAAGGTCTTAAAACTCTTTAATCCTCGTTTATTTTCCTTTTAGATCATGCCTGTAAGAAGATTTAATAACTGCGAGATCCCTTCTATCCTATCTGAGGATAATATGGATGGAGCCCGTCCAACTCCAAGAGTTCAGATTCGGTCTAGGGCTGCTGCTTCTGATTGCCCTAATGGAACTTTACCAATTCCCCCTATCCCTTATCAGGAACCCTAGGCTGGTGTGTCTAACGCTGAGTTTTTCTAGTTGATTCATTTGCTTACCCCTTGGTGGCCTCTTAGACTATGCGTGTTACTTCTGTTACTCTATCATCTGAGGCCACTAGAGTTCGCTAATTTATGAGGTTGAGTCCTCATGTTTCCACTACTTCTAAAATTGAGGAACATCCTCAAAATTTCATTAATGAGATGGAAAAGATCTTCCATATGATGCATGCGTCTGATATGGAAGGGGTAAAGTTCGTAGCTTATTAGCTGAAGGATATAAAATACCAATGGTATGATGAGTGGGAATAGTTTAGGGGGTAACGATGCTGAGTCCGCTTTGTGGTATGATTTCTCTAGCGCTTTCTATGATCACTTCTTTCCTCAGGAGTTGAAGAAGGTGAAGGCCGAGGAGTTTGTGAACTTAAAACAAGACAGGATGTCAGTAAAAGAGTATACCTTGAAGTTTCATCAGCTGTTGCATTATGCTCCTAAATAGGTATCAAACATGAGGGATAGAATGGAGAAGTTTACCTATGGGTTATTCTTTGAGTTGATCTAGGAGAGTAAGGCTGCATTATTGAATAAGGATATGAATATCTCTAAACTTACGGTATATATGCAACAAGTGAAAAAAAAGAGCAAATAGAAATATGTGAAAGACAGGTAAGAAGTTTTGCTATTCGAATTAGGGTGGAGGTAAGCAGTAGAGTGGTAGAGATGGTGGAAAGTGGTCTAAGAAAAAGTGGGGCAATTCTGGTTCCTTACTCTATACCCAAAGCCATTGAGTTATCATCATTCCTAGTATGATAGTCGGTTTAGAGAACTAGGAGCCCATCCATATGCTAGTGGGGCTCAGTCAGCTCCATTGTATCCTCCTTGTAGTTTTTGTGGTCAGGTGCACTGTGGTGTTTGTGAAGAGGGGATGAACAAATGCTTTAAATATGGTCAAATTGGTCATAGTTAGAGGGATTGTCCTTCTAAGGCTACTTCTGAAGTAAATAAGATTCCTGTTGCTACTTTATTAGCTCCCGCACCAAAGGGTCCTACTGCTTTCGGCTTTGGCACTGGTCAGAACTGTCTTCAAGCTCTTGCTACTCGTTAAGATTTTAATCCATCCCCTAAATTTTTTATTGGTACTCTCAAACTTTTTTCTTATGATGTGTATTATCTACTTGATCCTCGATCTACTCTCTCTTATATGACCCCTTATGTGACTATCTATTTTGTCTTTGATCCTAAATATATTTTGAACCACTTCTCTATGTCCACCTCTGTGGGTGACTCTATTATGGCTAGAATAGTCTACAGGGGTTGTGTGATGTCGGTTCATGGTAGGGAGACCTTGGTAGAATTGATAAAGTTGGATATATTAGACTTTGATATGATCTTAGTGATGGATTGGTTGTAGTCGTGCTCTACATCTATGGCTCGTCGAACCCTTAGGGTCAGTTTCCATTTCCTTAATGAACTGGCAATCGAGTGGGAAGGTAGTTCCCTAGTGCCTAAAACAGGTTCATCTCATATCTTAGAGCCCAAAAATTAGTTTCTAAAGTGTGCCACTATCACTTAGTACATGTTAAGGATTCTAAATCTGAAGGTCTTTCCTTGCAGATTGTCCTTGTGGTCTGTGAATTTCCCAAGGTATTTCCTGAAGATCTTCTTAGTGTTTCTCCTAATAGGGAATTGATTTTGGGATTGATCTTCTTCTGGGCACTCATCCTATTTTTGTCTCTCATTACAGTATTGCTCTAACTGAGTTGAAGGAACTCAAGGTGTAGTTAAAAGATCTTCTAGACAATGGTTTTATCTTCCCTAGTGTGTCTTCGTGGAGTGATCCTGTTCTCTTCGTACGTAAGAAGGATAGTTCCCTTTGGATGTGTATTGATTACCACCAATCGAATAAAGTAATCGTGAAGAATAAACATTCCCTTCGAAGGATTGATGATCTGTTCGATCCACTTCAGGGTGCTAAGTTCTTTTCTAATATTGATCTTTAGTCGGGTTACCATCAATTGAATATTAGGGAAGTGGATATACCTAAGACTGCTTTTCGAACCTGGTATGGTCATTTTGAGTTTTTGGTGATGTCCTTTGGTTTGACTAATGCCTCGACAATATTTATGGACCTATGAATCAGGTTTTTTATTAGTTCTTGAATTTGTTCATGATTTTCTTTATCAATGATATTTTGGTGTATTCAAAGAGAGAGGCAGATCATGTTGATCACCTTGCCTTGTGTTGCAGACCCTAAAGGATCAATATTTGTATGTAAAAATTTCTAAGTGTGGGTTCTGATTGAATGCTGTGACTTATGTGGGTCATGATGTTTTTAGTGAAGGAATCATGGTGGATCCATAGAAGGTTTCGGTGGTTAAGAAGTGGCCTAGATCCATGACTCCACCTGACATTCGGAGATTCTTAGGTTTAACCAGTTATTATATAAGGTTTGTGGAGAGTTTCTCTTCTATTGTTGCCCTATTGACTAAGTTGACTCAGAAAAAGGTGAAATTCTTATGGTCTGATGCTTGGGAGGGCAGTTTCGACAAGCTGAAGGATAAGTTGACTACATCTCTAAAATTGACTCTCCCCGAAGGCACGAATAGTTTTATTATCTATTGTGATGCATCCCGAGTAGGATTGATCTGTGTGTTGATGCAGCATGGTAAGGTGGTTGCTTATGCTTCTAGACAGTTTAAAGTTCAAAAGAAGAATTGCCCGACTCTCAATTTAGAATTATTGGACCTGGTGTTTGCATTAAATATCTAGCTACATTATTTGTATGGGGTCCATATTGATATATATTCTGATCATAAGAGCCTTAAATATGTGTTCACCTAGAAAGAATTGAATCTCAAGCAAAGGAGATGACTTGAGTTGCTCGAGGATTATGACATGAGTCTTCACTATCATTCAGGTAAAGCTAATGTGGTTGTTGATGCTCTTAGCAGGTTGTCCATGGGAAGCTTATCTCATGTAGATAAGGAGAACCAGAATTTGGTGAAGGATATTCACCGTTTGGCTAATCTCGGAGTGCATCTCTTGGATTTCAAGGATGGTGGTGTAATTGTTCAAGAGGTGGCAAGGTCACCTTTTGATGCTGAAGTAAAGAGAAGCAAGTATTGGATCCTATTCTAATCAAATCAAGAATAATGTAGGTAGGCAAAAGATGATGATTTTCAAAATTGGTGGTGATGGTATCTTGAGGTACCAAGGTAGATTATGTGTTAACGATGTTGATGGGTTGCGAAGAAGAATTTTGGCCAAAGCTCTTTAATCATGTTATACTGTTCATCCTTGTTTGACGAAAGTGTATCATGATCTTAAGGAGATTTATTGGTGGAATAACATGAAGTAGGATATGGATAATTTTGTGGCTAAGTGCATGGTGTGCCAGCAAGTGAAGGTAGAGCACTTGAGGCTTGATGGGTTAATTTAAGAGATTGAATTGTCGGTGTGTAAATGGGAGGTATGCGGTCTCGCCAATAATTTAATTCGGTTTGGGTCATCATGGATAGGATGGCTAAGTTTTCTTACTTCTTGCCAATGAGGACTAATTTCTCTTCTAAGGATTATGCCAAGTTGTTCATTGAGGAGATCGTGAAGTTGCATGGTAATCCAGTCTCTATTATATTTAATTGGGGTACCTAGTTTTTATCTCACTTTTGGAGGTCATTCCAGCGAGGCTTAGGGACTAAGATGACCCTTAGTAACGCTTTCCACCCGCAGACGGATGGGCAAGCGGAAAGGACAATTCAGGTCTTGGAAAATATGCTTTGGGCTTGTGTTTTTAATTTTGGTGGTAGTTGGATTAACCACTTGCCTCTCATAGAATTTGCCTACAACAGTTATCACTCTAGCATTGGTATGGCTCTATTTGAGGCCTTATATGGTAGGAGGTGTAGATCTCTTATTGGGTGGTTTGAGGCTGGTGAGAATAATTTTCTTGGTCCTGATCTTGTTCACCAACCCATAGAGAAGGTGAAGATAATTTGAGATAGAATTAAGTCTGCCCAAAGTCACATAAAGTCTCTGCCTAAAGTAGTAAAAATTCCTACGTGGATGTGAGACGAAGGGAGTTAGAGTTCAGTGTTAGTGATTGGATGTTTTTGAAGGTATCCCCATGAAGAGAGTGATGTAGTTTGGTAACAAGGGGAAGCTCAGTCTCCGTTATATCGGTCCATACTTGGTTTTGAATAAGGTTGGTAATGTTGGATATGAATTAGAGTTGCCTTCTAGTTTGAGCTCTATTCATTCGGTGTTTCATGTTTCAATGTTGAGAAAGTGCGTAGGTGATCCTTCATCGGTTGTTCCTTTGGAGAAGGTGGGTATTTCTGATTCCTTGTCTACGAGGAGGCCCCGCTTGAAATTTTAGATCGCAAGTCCGTTAGTTGCTGACTAAGAACATGGCTTCAGTAAAGGTTCTTTGGAGAAACCAAAAGGTTGAGGAAGCTACTTGGGAAGCCGAGGAGGACATGAAGTCCAAGTGTCCATTCTTGTTTCCCATTTTGGATAATTATGCGTGAGGTATGTGTATTCCTTAACATCATTATTTTCTAACTTTGTTAAAGGAAATAGTGATTTTCTTGGCATCTTTGTTACCTGTCTTTATTAAAGGTAAGAGTAGTGGCATGTGGAGTCAAATCATGCTAATAAATACCTTGTCTATCATTCGGGGACAAATAGTCCTGGGGGGGGGGGAGAGTGTGTAACGCCTTAGATTTTTGATCGTTGAAAGATTTCTAAAATTTTATCCTTACTATCTTGACTACGACTCCCCTGATGAGTCATAAGGAGTCATGACGGGTCGTAGAGACTCGGTTGTGACTTAATCAGAACTAGTGGCTTAGTATTCAACTTTGAGTACGAGTGGTTCTCAACTAGTCGTCAAGACTTCTTATGAGTCATAAGGATCAAGTCATAAGGGGTGTCCATAAAGTTTGGCCCAAGACACTGTCTTAATTATGACTTGAGGCCACGAGTTGTAAAGACTCATGACAAGTCGTTATGTCCCAATCGTAGGGTGTCCAATGTGTCATCCCTAATTGTTGCTTTCTTGAGTATGATAAGTGGTTACAAGTCGTCAAGTGTGGTTACGAGTTGATAGTATGACTCGTAGCCAGACCAGCATGGGCCCCTGGTGATTGACTATAGAGACCCAATAAAATATGTACACCTTGGAGGTACAGAGATATTAATAAAAGCATGTTTTAGAGAAGGAATAGATACACCAATAGAATTATATTTAGCAGATGATAGAATTATAAAACTTGTAGAAAAAAGCATAATAACTGCCATAAAAGGAAATTTAATATACCAAAAATTTAAATTTATAATAAGTGCAAATTATTCAGTAGCGGTAACAGATAAAAATATAAATAAATCATTAGTATTATATTGGAAAATATCAGGAATAGTATTAACCCCAGGAAGTAAAATATTTACAGCAAGATGCAAAAATTTATATGTATTAACAACAAAACATAAAATAACAGGAAAAAATAAGATTAACAAAATACGAATAGAAAGCTCATTCGAACAAATTGTAAAAATAATAGATTATAATGATTATAGCTATAGAGACATAGATATAGAAGAAAATTTAGAAATAGTAAATGATATAATAAGTACAACGAAAAGAATAGCTGATGAAAAACCAGAATCATCAAGCTCATAAAAAAGAACAAGTTATGAAATAAATTCAACAAATAATTTAAACCAATATTACATAACAGGAAAGGTAAATGAAAAAGAATATTTAATACTCTTAAATACAGGATAAGAAGAAAATTGTATAGCAAAATATCTAGTAAAAAATGAAGAAATAAAAACTGATAATGATATATGCCCAGATCTACCAAGAAGTTTAATAAATAGTAAAAATATAGCAAAAAAAGAAATAATAATAGGAATTAGAAAAATAAAAATAGAATTTGAAGTAAAGGAAGAAATACAAAAAGCAGACATAAATTAGGAATAAAATGGCTAGAAGAAGTAAAACCATATAATATAGAACATACACAATTAACCTTAACACATAACAGAGAGAAATTATTCTTAAGAAGAGCTTTAACATAAAATTAAAATATATGTATTAATGAAGATAGTAGTAGAAGGATATTACAGTAGATATTACACGCCTATGATAGATACAGGAGCAGAAACTAATTTATGTAGATATAATTGCTTACCAGAAAGCAAATGGGATAAATTAAAATCACCAATAGTAGTTAAAGGATTTAATAATGAAGGAAGCTTAATTACTTATAAAACTAAGAATGTAAAAATACAAGTATGGGATAAGATATTAACAATAGAAGAAATTTATAATTATGAACTAACATCAAAAGATATACTTTTAGGAATGACGTTTTTAGATAAATTATACCCACATATAATAACTAGAATAGATTGGTGGTTTACAACACTATGTAAACAGAAAGTAAGAGCAAAAAGAGTTAATAATAAAATAAGAAAGAAAACTGATTGGATAAAAGGAAGTGAAAAAATTACACAAAAGTTAGAAAATATAAAAAATACTGAAGATACAATAGAACTAGTCGTATTTTCGATAAATAAAACAGAACTAACTATATTTTCAATAAATAAGATAGAAATAATTAAGAAAAAATTAGAACAATTATATAGTAAAGATCCATTAAAAGAATGGGAAAAACATAAAACTACTATAAAAATTAAATTAATAGATAAAAATAGCATAATAACCCAGAAACCATAACATATAATTTTGACGATTTAAAAGAATTTAAAATGCATATAGATGAATTATTAGAAAAACAATATATACAAAAAAGTAATAGTAAACATAATAGTCCAGCATTTATAGTAAATAAACATAGTGAACCAAAAAGAGGAAAAAGTAGAATGGTTATTGGCTATAGAAATTTAAATGCAAAGACTATGACATATAATTATCCAATACCAAATAAGATATTAAAAATAAGACAAATACAAGGATATAATTATTTTAGTAAATTCGATTGTAAATCAGGATTTTACCATTTAAAGTTAGAAAAAGAATCTAAAGAATTAACCGCATTTACGGTACCACAAGGATTTTATGAATGGAACATATTACCATTTGGATATAAAAATGCACTAGGTAGATATCAACATTTTATGGATAGTTATTTTAAACAATTATCTAATTGTATAATATACATAGATGATATATTATTATATACAAAAACTAAAGAGGAACATTTAAAATTATTAGGACAATTTACAGATATAATAGAAAAATCGAGAATAATTCTAAGCGAAAAGAAAGGTGAAATTATGAAAAATCAGATAGAATTTTTAGGAATACAAATAGATAAGAGTGGAGTAAAAATGCAACAACATATAGTACAAAAAATAATAAATTCGAAAGAAGAATTGGATACGAAAAAGAAATTACAGTCATTTTTAGGATTAGTAAACCAAGTAAGGGAATATATTCCAAAATTAGCAGAAACTTTAAAACCACTATAGAAAAAATTAAAAAAGGATGTAGAATATAACTATAATGAAGAAGATAAAAAATAAGTTCAGAAAATAAAATTACTTTGTAAAGAATTACCAAAACTACAATTTCCAGATGAAAATAGAAAATTTATATATATAGTAAAAGCAGATGCTAGTGAATGTAGTTATGTAGGAGTACTTAAATACCGATATGAAGCAGAAAAATTAGAACACCATTGTAGATACTACTCAGGTACGTTCAATGAAACAGAAATAAAATGGGAAATAAATAGGAAAGAATTATGTTCATTATATAAATGTTTGTTAGCATTTGAGCCATATATTGTATATAACAAGTTTATTGTACGAACAGATAATACACAGGTACGCTGGTGGTTAACAAAGAATATACAAAATTCAGTTACAACAAAAGAAATTCGGAGACTAGTCTTGAATATATTAAATTTCACATTTATAATTGAAGTAATTAGTACTAACAAAAATGTTATTGCAGATTACGTATCAAGACAAAGCTACACAGACTGATATAATAGAAGAAGATACTCTAGAAAAAATACTCAATACCCTAACTACGCTTTCAATGAAAGTGGACAGTATGGGTAATGAGATAGAAAAGCTAAAGACTAATAATGAAGATAAACTGAAGTCTATAGCTACAAATCTGCTAACTCAGCAGTGTGCAGAGCTATATCGATCGGAAGACATTAAAGTTTCAGAGCTAGAAGGAGATGATGGGATACTCCATAAAACCCATAACGCTTATCAATCTACTTCTGCAGGTACAAGCAGAGAAGTTAGTAGACAAAGATATCAGAACACGAATATAAATAAGATATTTGAGAAACCATTTATACCAAAAACACAAAAAGACCCCTTGTTCATACCCCCACAAATTCCCACATACCGAGATAGTCTGAACCAAGATAAAAAAGTTTACAGCTATACAACCCAAAAATACATAGAAAATATCTACAGAGTACAAACTTTCCTAAACCTTAACCCCAGAGCTACAAATATCAAAGAACCAAACACAAATTATATAACCCAAAAATTACAAGGTTACAACAAGCTAATTGCACTACCCAAAACCAACCCAAGCTTAATAAAAACTTGTTTTGACTATGGATTATTAAATACCATATACACCCAAGACGGAGAAGAACTAACAGCTATGGAAGAATTACATAAAATATTCACCACCTATAAAAGAATAACCAAAGGAAATCTATTTTATATAAAATGTTATACTGCACTAGCAGAGATATTATACGACGAAATAAAACCAGTTATACAAGTTATAAAAATAGGATTAACCAGAGATATGATTATACCGGAAGATATTATGCAACAGCCAGAGATGCCCAGGATTGAGATACCTGATTTCTGCGCAAATAAACGACTCATTGGACTAGCTAAAATTATTCAAGAATTAGCAAATAATTATACCAATGGAAATCCAATATGGAGCTATTATTCAAGAGACCATCAGGTGATTTATTCAAATTCAAAAGAACTACGACAAGCAGATATGGAAGATGTTAGGCAATGGATAATGACATTACTTAACCCAAAAAAACAATCTACTGCAAGAGCAATTAAGAGAGGATTTATTTCAGATGGATTATTGACAAGATATTGCAAGATAATTGGACACAAATATCCAGACCATCAATGTTTGAGATGTAATGGAGAAGATAATATTATCCCAGAAGTCCACCTAGAATAAAAGAATCAAGAAGATAAGCATGTCAGCTGGAAGATACAAGATAAGAAGCAATAATGGAGATATGAAAAAGCAGCAGATACGATAACGAGAAGATATCAACGGAGTAATAATAGAAGACAAGCTATTAAATTCATTTTACGTAAAGTTTTTGTATAGGCTAAATTTTTAGACTTACCTTTTTAGCCTTTTTAGGCTTTTTGACTATGGAATTAATAATTCTTGTCTTATTAGGAGACTTTTTTAGACTAATTTTAGAAAATGTGAAAGAAATGTGAATACTTTTGTAAAGATTCAGTCTATAAATAAGATGAACCGAAGGCATTACAAAGCAAGCCTTCATGTGTTGAAGCACAAATACTCTCTCCGCAACAAATATTTTGCTTAGTTATTAAAAAACAGATTTATTTCAATGGAAAAAGCTATGGAGGAACAAACCTTAGAAATATCAAACCTACCCAAACAGGTATATTTATTTATGATTATGAATAGCTAAATTCATAATTCCCAATAATCATGGTATGATAAAATAAATTCATGTGAGTTACTTTATAGTAGAATTATTCGAAGAATAATATGTTAAGAAGTTTATTAGCAAAGTGGAAACGGAGAAAAATCCCTAAGAACTATGTCATCCTAAAGGTGAAACCACTGAGGGAAGAAGCCGTGGTGGGGAGTAACCAGAGTAGAGGCCCTGTTTAAGGAAAAAGTATCCAGATTACCATGCTAATAGTGACCGAAGAATATGTTATTTAAGAATAATCTAGTATATAGTAATCTAAGGTGACCATATTTTGTTATGTACATGATTGAAGGGAATATTTTGAAAATAACAATTTTATGAAAATGAATAATTATTTATCTGATGTGATGGTAGATAAATTTAAAATACTTATTTTGTATGCACTTAAGGATATAAAAGTAGTAGATATAAGAAAAATCATATTAGAAAAAGCATTTGGTAGATATTATATGACTAGAATAAATTACATATCATACCTACCTAACTACTCTTACAAATACTTACCATGATAAATTACATATATCTAGAATTTTTGGAAAAAGATATGAGAAACATACACTTAAAGAAAAACAAATGAAAGTAAATTTAGACAAATACATGGAAACTAAAGATATAAAATATATAGAATTTCTTAATGAAAATATGCAAGAACTACTAAGGCTAAAACAAACAACTACAAAATATTATAATAAAATATTTAGTCAATTTTAAATGATAGATAATCTTAAAGTCTTAATCTTATATATACTTAGAGATATAGAAATTATAGATATTAAGAAAATAATATTAGAAAAAGTATTAGACTATGAAATTAAAACTATAAATTGGATAGCACAGTTATACCTGGATAATTACCCAGATGGATATTATTCAGATTAAGAGATGTTATAATATATTAGAAAAACTAGAGAAAATCAAGATAATCTAAATAAAGAAATTAATTATAGAAACCGAATTAGAAAAATAATGGAGAATCTAAAAGAAAAATTAATATGGATAGAAGAAACCTTAGAAAATTTAGAAAAAAGTGCATGTGATAGTTTATATAATTTAAAAAACTCGCTACGAGAAGAACAACACAAGATAATAAATAACATTGAAAATCTAGAATTAGATATAAATTACAGTACAATTAGGATAAATTATTATACAGAAATCTGTAACTCTGCAATTACTACAGGATAAAATAATAAACTACACAAATTAATGAATACATCTTACGAAAAGAATAAATCATTAAAATATATTGAAACAAAATTTAAGAAATATCCACGCACAAAGAAAAATAGATTCATTATACATATAATAGATCTATTTCACAAGTTAGTTATCCGCATAGATCTGCACCCCTCTACAAATGCCGTCACGGCAGACCCTCGTTCGGATCGTGACAATAATCAATGTAATTCGATCACATTATCGAGTTATTTCCTTGTAATATTTGTAGCTATGTAGTTTTTTTTCGTATTTTTTATGTTAATAGGTATTTCCTTAAATGCTTTGGTTCTATTTTTTTTGCACGAGAAAATTTTATAATTGATGTATTGCAAAGGTTTTGATTTTGTCTTACTACTTCTAAAAACCCAATTTATCACCATCTATTATCTTGAGCATTATAAAATTAGATTACTAAATAGTGTAGAAAAAAAATGCATGACTTCTTCTACCTTCTTCATCCAACACGTATGATGCAAAGTGCAAATTTCCTCTTTAATTATATGGAAGAATCAGCAAGGAATTTCATATGCTTTGGTCGCCTTTATATGACCTTCTGTTAATTATACTTCTGATTTCTAAATAAATGATCTTTTTAGTCTTTTCATTTTATTTCTAAATAAGTGATTGTTTTATATAATCAAGAAGACATTAATTATTTTATTCCAATTCTACCCTTCTCTAAATGAAGATTGTTTTAAATAACTAAGAAATTTATGAAAAGTTACATCTTTTTTAATATATTTATTAAGAATAAGTTAATAAAAATACATTGTATCTTCTAAGATTGAAGCTAAAAGGTTCTCTTATTTAGTTCTCCTAAGGAATACGTTCAAAATATAGTACAACTGTGTAAAGAAGTTGTGCTTTATAAAATGTTTCTTATTCTATTATTTACTATTTGAAATAAAAAACATGATAAAAATACGTAACAATAAAAGTTATTTAAAAGATTATTGAATCGCAAGAAATAGAGAGAGCGAGAGTATTCAACCTCATTGTGGGTGCATTTGGAGTTGTAGACTAAAACTATCTTTATAATTTTTTTAATAGTTTGATTTTAGAAAAAAACACATTTCATGAATTAAAAAAATATATTGTAATTGCGCGAAGTACGGATAAACTCACCAGTAAATATATTAAACGAAAAGATAAAGAGGAAGACTTCTTTTTTTATTATAAAATAACTGAAGAAAAATTAAGAGATACGTTATTTGAATAGAAAATGCACATGTATGGAGGTCTTTTATAACTCATGTGATATAATAAATAAAACAAAATTTTCTTAATCATTAAATAAACTGTTCAAGGAAAAGAATGGAGGAAAAAAAATTTAAAAAGGAGAAAAATCATAAATAGAAATAGAGGTCATAGAAATGTGTCACATTACCTAATTTATGTTCGCGCAATCGTAAAAGTAGATATATTCTTTTTTTTTTTTCTAATACTTGAATAGAAAGTATTTTGATCTTGAGATCTACCTCTGTGTACCATATTTTAATAGATTTCATTATTGATAATTAATATCATATTATTTGCTAATTTTTCATCATTTAAGAGGCTTTGATCTTTAAGTGACGCTACGAAAAACATGTAAAGAAAGAAAATAATACTTACTCAAAATTTGATATTGATTTTACACTCACATTATTTTACATATTTTATATGAGAGAGATTAAAACTATACTCAACTTTGGAAGTTAAATCAATTGAATCTTATTATAATTAAGTAGTGTAGATATCACGGCTAGGAAAAGTATAATCTTGGTTTAAATTGCTTATTTCTAGACACGAAAAATCTCAAGTAACAAATGACATGTCCATTGTTAGTAAAATATGCAATGGGAGAGCTTACAATATTCATACCAAAAGTTCAGTTTACTGCCTTGTAACTATCTTCATTAAGCTTCACCGATCTCCTCATCATGTCATGAGAAAAGTCTCAACTCGTACTATTAAATAATATTATTAAGAACTATAACTTGCGAAATTGATGTGCTATGGATTTACAACACTTTTGATGCTTCAAACTATGAAAATATGCAAGTTTCTTAGGTTGTTTTGTGAGATATGATGTGTTTTGGATATGTTTTGCAGGAATTCAGATTTTGGATACTACACTAAAGAAAAAGATGAAAATTGAAGTTTTTGGCTACTTAACGAGGCAATGCTGGGTGTAGTTGACCAAAGTATGTATCAAAACTTGAAGTCCAGAGGTTCAGAAGCAGGAAAAAAAAGACTCTATCACCTACTAAGGGCACATGTGATCCATATGTAACACATATGGTCCGTATGTGACCAAAGTATGTTACATAAGCATAAAACCAGAGAGTTGTAGGGATTACATAGAAATTCTGCCAGTTATAGGACCACATTCGGTCAGTATGTGGTACATAATAACGCTCAACTTACACGTCGATATAAGTGCAAGACGATCGTTGTCAATATAATATCCAACTTAGAGTCGGGGTTGAATCCACGAGGAACAATGTGAATGGTGATCGAGTAAGTTCGACATAAAGGTTACTTGCTAAATTTAAACCTAGGATACACATATTTGGGTTTTTGAACGTTTTTGAAAAATATAACAATTTCGGACTTCTAGAAAACTAACTTGAGAATAAGAATAATTAGAATATAATCAATTAGGAATGGATCTTGGGGTTATGCTATTCTAGGTGTGAATTCATACATGGGTAATTGAGAATTTATCTAAATTTAGATAGGGGTCGTGGGAAGGCTAGATTTAAATTATTAGCATTAGTCTTTCAACAAAACACTAAATTACACTTATGGGTTCTTTCGAATACCTCATGAGTATGCCAAACTTACCAATTCAGAACCTCAACTTAGCATCCCTATTTCTAGGATGATGCCCATCAATCTAGCTAAATCACATAACAACCTCATTTCTAAGATAATGCTAAGAAAGCAACTAGTATCAAATAGTTGTTAACAATTTCTCATCACCCACCTCCCTCTTTCAAGGATAATGTGGGATCCAAGTCAATTTGGGATTTTCACCCACAATTCTCATTCAATTTGGAGTAATAGAAACATCTACAACAAATAACTAATAAGGTAGATACATAAACAACACCCATGCATAAATCACAACCTATCCAAGCATAACCCAAAAAGAGGAACTAGCAACTCACAAAGATAATAAGAAAAAATATACCAAAACCTCCATCAAATTGATTCATGAAAGATAAGGAGAATGTCAATCCACACTTTAAATTCCAATAAATCTTCAATTAAATTCGCCAATTCTTCACTTCAGAGTTACTCTAATGTCTTCTTAGCTCAAGATTAGTACAAAATTTTGCTCCAAGCTCCAAGTGATAAGCTAAAAAGTGAAGATAAAAATAGGATAAAAGATGGATAATGAAAATTGAGCTAAAAACTCCTATTTAAACCCCAATTCCACATTTTTCAAATATTACAAAATTATCACCTTGCTTTTAAGCAAATTCCAATTCTGCCCTTAAAGTTTTTTTGCCTCATTGTGATTGCCATCTCTTGACCGCGTTTGTGACTCTCGAAATTGTGGTGGTCATCTCGCAATCGCCAAGGTTCAAATTGACCTCAGATCGCAATCGCAGCAACTGAGGGTCGATTCTTGAGCCCGGTTTCTAACATTTGGCTCTTTTCTTTCACATTTTTTCTCTTTCACCTTTTCCTCAACTAAGTTTAATCAAGTTTCCTTGATCGTCTTCTCAATTCAATTTTTACCTACACCAATGAGCATTAAGTAAGAAATTAACAACAAATCAACAGAAAAACATGGTAATTTAGGCTTAAAAGATGCTAGGAAGTTGTCAAATTTATGACTTATCAACTCCCCCAATCTTAAATAATTGCTTGTCCTCAGGTAAATGAGGATAATTCAATAAGATATGGTATTTAACTCAATTCCACCCAAAGAAAAGCTATACTAAAGGAATAAGCTAACAAAGCTCTATAAAGACTTTCCAAACATGTCATCGCAACAAGTAAATCAAAATTTTTCAATAAGCACATATTTATGAAGTAAGGATGCAAATTTGTATCAAATGAACCTTCCAAATTAACAATAAATATTAAGAGGAGACACAAAATCTTCAAAGATTGTCTCAATCTTCACAATGCAACTTATTTCACCTATATACCCAAACCGAGAGTAAGACTTCACCTCTACCCAAAGTATCGATGCTACTCATAAGAAAGAGTTAGATCCACACATAAAAGACATTGACATTTCTAAAGGAGCTCAAATAATGAAAGAATTCACACTCACTCTCGCAAAGAAGTTCAAGCACAACGAGTAGAACCATAGACTTGCCCTTTGTGTTTTTTGCCACTAATATAGACTTACCCAGTTTGGAATCACCAAGGTCTTGTGGGTCAAGATGGAAGTTTAAGGTGTAGGAAGGAATATATATGGATCAAGTGACTAAAAAACCTCCTTCAATGCATTCGCCCAACCCCTTCTACCCCAAAATTTTCAAATTATTCACCTTAATTTCCTTCAAATCATTTCCCGTATTTCCCTACCTTTTCTATTAGAATTTACCAAACAATTTAAAGCCACCATTTTTATTTCTTCATTTCTTAGACTCTTTTAAGAGACTTTCTAACTTTAAGCTCTTCTTAGCCTCCCCCAATTTGTATCATTTCTCTTTATATTCTATGGGCTAGGCTATACAACTATACCATCAAGTATGTCTCTTAAGCACATGATTTGAAAACCTTATGTACACCTTTCTTGAATCATCTTGACACATCACATTCATCCCCCAAACTTGAAGTTTGAAGCACCCTTACATTATTCTCCCAACTACACTAACCCCCCAAACTTAAGCTTTCACCTATATTTTATTGCTTAGGATTATATGATGTATCCAAGGAGGTTAAGTTCCAAAAGAGAGATTTTCAAAAGGGTTTAGGTGTTATAGCATGGTTATCATTACAATAAGAATGAAAAATGGGTTAAAAAGCTTAAATGGGTTAACTAGATAATAATGTTAAGGTGGGAATTTGGCTATGTGATGGGTCAAAAATGGCCTCTGGTCATCCTCCAAACCAAGTTTGCCTAGAATTTCGCTTTGAACACACTTGGAGCAAGTTATAGACTACACATATGTATAAGAATTATTCAAAAATCTCACCACCGATGGCATCGTACTCATAGAGAAAAAAGTTAGCCCTCCAACCAATTTGAGCTTTATAAGTTACTCCTAGTCAAAGACTCATCCTTGTAAAGATAAAGCCAAAAATTGAATTTAATGGTCTCACTCAAAAGAAAGCTAAAACATCCTTGATCTTTTTCAAAAAAAAAACCATATATATATATATATATATATATATTTGACTTTTCTCAAGATCATTTCATTTCTTGCCAATGACATTTTAAAAGTATTTTTGAACTTTCGCCTTTTCCTAAACAATTAAATAAAAATTTAGGTGAATGCAAAACAACATTATCATTACACTTCATGTGATTCTTTCCTCACAATTTCACATATCGCCCTTTAGCTCATAAAACACTCATGGCGCCAATAGAAACACAAATGACCATATACCTTTAAGAATGACATCACCCAATCTATCATAGGTCAAGGAAAGAATTCATATCTCTCGGGTTACTCAGACTTCACCCAGGGGTGCTATGATAAGCACATTAATCGATCAAACTATGGAAGCAACATTCATCAACAATTTCAACCAACAACCACCGGTTATCCAACATTTAAGACCAATTGGACTCAGAACTATGCTTCAAAAATGATCACCTAATGCTCCAAGAATGTTCACATTAACCTTTACAAGCACATAAGATGTTCCTCTCTTATCGATATTTTAACAAACATGTGCTGCGCATGAAAGGTAAGAGCTTGAAAAATAGAATAACAAAGTATGTGAACAAGCTCAATGCAACAATTCATTAAGAAACACACCATTTGTAATTATAATAACCCAATTAAATCACTCAGCACTCAATTAAGCAAATAAACTATAAGTGGATATTTCATCGAACACATAGTGTGCACTAAGAGCATGGAAGCAAGAATTTTGCAATTGAGCAATTGAAACAAGGCATACATTAAAAATTTTCTTCCCAACAACCACATTCAATCAAATTAATCTCAAATGAATTAAATTTAAACCAAAAGAAATCATTGAATGTGATCACCATTCATACTTTAAAGAAACTTTAACTAAGGATCATACCTTGTGAGTTTGTTTAAGGAGGAAAATGATAAAATGAAAGTCCAATATACTTATCCAGGGTTTCATTCTTGAGATACCTTTTCCAACTTATGCTATTACCTGCAAACACCCCAAAACAAGCTGACAATTAAATCAAAAACAACAAAAAACCTACAAAACATCAAGAAAAAATTCTTGGGTTGCCTATCAAGAAGGGCCTAGTTAAAGTCGCGACACAACATCTTTTGACTGTCATTTATGTATTCACTTAGAAGATTTAAATCGTCGGCCTAGCTTTTGATCCATATATCTTTGAGGTAATTTGGGCAAAGTAAGGGCACAATAATACATATTCTATCTTGCCACTTTGAAGACTTGAATCTTTTACACAACTTCACATCAAACTCCTAAATAGGATCACTAGGTACCGGTGAAAATTTCACATCAAAAGATCACTAGTTAAACATCGGATTTTGAACTTATTGCCCTTCAAGTAAGGGACACCATTTTTCTCTTTTAGAATGACAAACTCCCAAATATAAGGATTTTGTACCTTATCTCCAAAATTCATCATTTGCTCAAGTAATTCGACTTTCATCACATCCATCAAGCATAATGTCGAAAAGTAATTGGAATAAGGTCGTCTTTACACTTCTGGAGTTGCATTATTCTTGGAATTTTCACCCAAAATAAACTAGAGCCTTCACAAAGGATTTGCTTGGCTTTTTCTTTCAACTCCAATCCCCCTTCCTTAATTTTAGCATCCTTCATTATTTTTAGTTCGGTTGGTGGAAAATCACCAAAAATTTTCAATATCAAGCTTATTCTCAACCTCACAGCTTCATCTCTTTTCTTTAACAACCTTATTTTGAAGATTGGGAATATTCATGGTACTTAAAAGATCGACCTTCTCATCCACTTCTTTTTTTTTCACATTCTTTTCCAAATACCTCCATGGATTGATGCAAGAGATACGTGTTCTCCCCCATTGTAGTCACCCAATCCAAGATAGTTAGAAGCACTGCTTCAATACTATTGTATCCGGTTCTTCCTTTATCACACCATGAGACCTATCAAACTTAAAAAAGAACTAGCATTTTTGTTAGCATAAGTAGGGAAGGGGACATTTGGACAATCACTATAATGTCCATCTCGACCACCACATAAGAAACAATCATACTCCCAATAGGATCGAGATGGTGCACACATCTCTTTTTGGAGAGCATATTTATAATTTTAGCAAAAGTGGGGTCCACAACAATATGGACATGGATCATTAAGATAAGATTTGCCAAAACCAAACTTATGTTCATTCCAAGATGCCATAGTGATAGCTAAACAAAAATAAAAATCTACTAAGCACAAGAAACAAAATAAAGTCACAAATAAATATTCGCAAGTTTGAATCCAAGAAAGTAAGCTAAAATTTAAAACAAACTCAATACGCCAAATTGTTTTCCGACAACGGCGCCATTTTTTATAACGCTAAACTTACAAGTCGATATAAGTATAAGGCGATCGTTGTCAATATAATACCTAACTTTGAGTTGGGGTCGAAACAATGAGAAAAAATATTAATGGTGATCGAGTAAGTTCAAGATAAAGGTTACTTTCTAAATTCAAACCTAGGATACAAATATTTAGGGGTTATGAACGTTTTTGAAAAAAATTACAATTTTGGGCTTCTAGAAAACTAACTCGAGGCTAAGAATAATTAGAGTATAATTAATTAGGAATGGATCTTGGGGTTATGCTATTCTAGGTGTGAATTCACACATAGATAATTGAGAATTTAACCAAATTTAGCTAGGGGTTGTGGGTCGGCTAGATTTAAAGTATTAGCATTAGTATTTCAACAAAACACTAAATTGCACTCATGGATTCTTTTGAATACCTCATGAGCATGCCGAACTTACCGATCCAAAACCTCAACTTAGCATCCTTATTTCTAGGATGATGCCCATCAAGCTAGCTAAATGAAATAACATCCTTATTTCAAAGATCATGCTAAGGAATTAATTAGTATTAAATAGTTGTTCACAATTTCTCATCACCCACATCCCTCTTTCAAGGATGATGTGAGATCCAAGTCAATTTGGGATTTTCACCCACAATTCTTATTCTATTGGGAGTATTAGCAAAACCCACAACAAATAGCTAATTAGGTAGATAAATAAACAACACCCATGCATAAATCACAACCTATCCAAGCATAAACCCAAGAGAAAGAACTAGAAACTCACAAAGATAATATGCAAAAATATACCAAAATCTCCATCAAATTGATTCAGAAAGATAAGGATAATGTGAATCCACACTTTAAGTTCCAATAAATCATCAATGGAATTTGCCAATTCTTCACTTTGGAGTTACTCTAATGTCTTCTTAGCTCAAGATTAGTACAAATTTTGCTCTAAGCTCTAAGTGATAAGCTAAAAAGTGACGATAAAAAATAGGATAAAAGATGGATAATGAAAATTGGTCTAAAAATCCCTATTTAAGTCCCAATTCCACATTTTTCAAATATTATAAAATTGCCACCTTGATTTTAAGCAAATTCCAGTTCTGCCTTTGAAACTTTTCTGCCCCATCGCGAATGCCATCTCTTGACCGTGTTTGTGACTCCCGCGATCGTGGTGGCTGCCTCACAATCACCAAGGTTTAAATTGACCTAGGTTTATGATTTCAACCTCAAGCCACGATCGCGGTAACTGAGGGTCGATTCTTGGGCCTGATTTCCATCATTTGGCTCTTTTTTCACATTTCTTCTTTTTTATCTTTTCCTCAGCTTATTTTTATCAAGTTTCCTTGCTCATCTTCCTATTTTAGTTTTTACCTACATCAATGAGCATTAAGTAAGAAATTAACAACCAATCAATGGAAAAACATGACAATTTAGGCTTAAAAGGTGCTAGTAAGTTGTCAAATTTATGACTTACTAGTACATATGATTCGTATGTGACCACCAGCCTATATTTTCCTTTTTCATTCGGAATTTGATTTTTAGGATTTCTTTGTATCCTATAAATATACTTATGAAATTTTGTAGTTTGTTTATGCACTTTTTATGCTCACAAACTTATATTTGATTCCAAGATTTGAATTTTGACCTTGGGATTACTTTGTTCTTATTTTTGATTGATAATTTAGTTTTTGTCTTTGGGTTTTACTTGTTTATCATTGTGATATCATTTATTGCTATTCATTATGAATTCTGTTGTTTGTTTCACAAGCCTAAGAGACTAAAGCCCTTATCTAGGGTTGTCTTAGCAATTACAAAAGTCAGGATCCCTTCTATATTA
Source organism: Capsicum annuum (assembly GCF_002878395.1). Classification (NCBI taxonomy): domain Eukaryota; kingdom Viridiplantae; phylum Streptophyta; class Magnoliopsida; order Solanales; family Solanaceae; genus Capsicum; species Capsicum annuum. The sequence goes on from NC_061117.1 coordinate 139,209,197, forward strand.
TCACTATTTACTCCATAAAATGAGTAATGACTAGAAAAAAATAATTACAATAGTAATTTGAAGATTAACTGTTGGTCTAGGCTAATCAATATTATTTAAGTAAGATGGTTATCTATTATCTAAAAACTTGAAACTCAAATGGTAACAACTGACTGTAATCTAGAATAAGGGTTAGAAATGTGACATCTTGAGACTCAAAAGGTAAAGGATGAAATTTTTCAATGTTTCCACAAGATAATTGATGGTACATAACTTATCAGATTCTGCATACAAGGTACTAGGTTGGTTCAATAAAGCACGATAAACCTACTAAGTTGTGAAGTCAAGGGGAATAAAATCCTAGTATTCATCACTTACTGATTACAACCAAAGTAGAGATTTGGTACTTGTTCGAGATTATAACAACAACCCCATATTTACTTTTTGTTTAACCCATTGAGTTCAGTAAACTAGAGATACAAAGACGCGTCTTCCATGTGGGTTTGACCCCAACCTAGTTGGGTTATTATACTTGACAACGACTGTTTTATCCTTAATTGGAGGTATAGTTTGAGCATTGATCAAAATTATAGCGTCGTTGCTGAAAAGATGGTGTAATTATTGATTGAAGTTTGTTGGAGTTTTTGGGTCTTTATTTTGCTATTCTTGGTTGGGTATATGATGGTGTATGCCTAACACTAGGAGCCAAGGCAATCCTTTACTCCCATTAAATCCTAACCCAGAGAAATTGCTACAGCCTAATCGTTCAATGATGGAACTAGTATGGGTATGCAATTTAGATGGGGTTCAAGATGACCCTCATGCTATACCTCTTCCTCATTCTCTTAGTGATCCACAAAATATTATTGATAGACAAATGAAGCAAATGTTAGCAAATATTGCTAACTAGATAAAGGAGGTTAAAGAAGCCCAATTAGATCAGCAAGTATATCTAGTAAGGCCAAGATTGGCAGTTGATCATCAAGCAACACTCGATGATAATAAAGACAAAGTTTGAGGTGATCAGCTTAAGTGATCTAAGCATTTTGGTTATTTCAGCCATATGATAATGAAGAGGATATGGGATACGTTGAGCTGTCAGAAATAAGAGCTATTTTTCCTCCTGTACTACCCTTCAATGTGAAATTTGACATAACTAGTGCCATGATCTAGCTTTTGAATTTAAAAAGTGTATTTTTGGGTATGGATACAGACTATGCAAATATGCATCTTACTAACTATATTGGGATCTGCACTTCTTATACTATTTAGGGGGTAGACTAGGAGGCACTCAGATTGAGGTTGTTCCCCTTCTCATTAACTGGATAAGCTTTTTTATGTCTGGGGGAACTTTTAAGAAGATCTATTACCACATAGAATAAGTTGCTCAAGAAATTCTTAAATTGTTTCTTCCCTTCAGCTAGGATGTTGTCGCTAATAGATAAGATATACAATTTTAGACAACTTCATTCAGAGTCCATATATGAGGCTTAGTTCCAATTTAAGAAGAAAACTGAGTATGGTGCTCGACCATCATATTTCAGGGATGAGCTTATTGGAAATATTCTATAGAGCCCTGAACATCAGTTCTCGAGCCATGATAGACACAATCACATGAGGAGCATTAATGAAATTACACTGGGAAACAACTTCTGAGGTTTCAGACCAGATTTCTCTTACTAACAGAGGGTGGCATATTCGAGAGGTTGAAAGGGGTGCTGATATTTATGCTATTAAGGCTTCCAGCAACCAGAGAGTAGATGATGCGTATGTGGCATAAGAGTTTATACAGCGAAGGACTGATATTGGGTTGCTGGCTAAGGAGTTCACAACAGTGAACTCCAAGAAGGTATACACAGTAGGTGCACAGGGATCACCCTCCAGAGCTTATGATTCAGACTTAGAGGAGGAGGCTAAGTATCTTGATCGATAATTGGTGAGTTTTCAAGCCAGAAGGAAAGAAAAACTATTATGGTGATATATAGAGATATCATTGTAGGGAGCATGATAGCGACAAGAGATGGAAAGATGACTACAAGAAGGGAGATAGGTATATTTCTCCAGGTAACTGAAATACCGAATCGAGAATGGAGGCGATACTAATAAAACTGGTGAAGGGTCAAGAAAGTTAGGAGGATAGGCTTAAGGAGATCAAGGCTGATATTTTGGGTTTGACCCAAATGATTGAGTCTCATGCAACTACTATCGATCAGTTCGAGACACAGTTTGGGAAGATGTCTGCTATATTAAATAAAAGGAAACTAGGTACCTGATGTCACCCAAAACTAACCTCCAAAGAAGTATTCTGTGGGCAATTGCAAATATAGTAACCCAAACCAGGTTGGGGTCGAACCCACATGGAAAACACTAAAAATTGCTTAACTTGGACAAAATTCATGAGCAGTGCAGAAAAGTAAATGGGGGAATTTAGAAGTAATCAGTAAGTAGTAACCAAACTTAAATATTTTGAGTTGTAAGCAATAGAAAATAAACACTAGGACTATGTTCCCCCTAGTTTCTTAACTCTATAAGTTTCTTGTATTCAACCCACCTATTCTATTGCTCTGCAGGTAAAGTTAACATGCTATGTATTATTAACAGTCTTATGAACGTGTTGATAAATCTCACCCTTTAACTTGTGAATCTCAGGGCATCGCCTTATTTATCCTTGTCTATGACTTCAGTTAAGCTCTCACCTTTCGAGTCATGAGTTGATTGGATGAGATATCAGAATAATAAGATGGATGTGAATCTTATCCCAATCTCAAACTCCCTTGTGAGGACGTTATTGAATATAGGCAATCCTCAAGATTTTACAGTAGCTCTGAGGTCAATTAAGATACATGCAACTACTTTAGAATAAATGACTCTCCCACTTCTCTTACATAGTTAATCCACCAGGGTTCTCACAACTCTAGTTAGGGAAATTAGCTACTCATGTTCAAGCAAGAATACATGATAATTAATGAAGAATTCGTGTAGTTAATTTCACAAAATAAGATGAATAAAATCCAAAGTATTGAATTAAATAATAACCCAAAAATCTCAAGAATAATGTAAAGTATGTAAAAGAATTTAGGAATAATGTTTTTGAGTATAACCTAATAAAAGATAAACCCCAGGGTATTTATAGTATCTCAAAATACTTAGAAATCCTAATTAAAATGGAAAAGGAAAAGTAATGTTAGAATAAGGTACGACTCTCTCGTCCACTTGTAAGGTCTTCTTATGAGTCGTACTATGCTAGTCGTATCCATTCTAGTGTTTGATCTTCCAGGACTTTAACTTTCTGTTCTTATTATGACTCATGCTCACGAGTCGTACCCTTAACCGTATGAGTTTTGCCCTTTACTCGTTACCACTTGGGACTTCTTTCTTTCATGCTCTGAACACTGGTCTACTTATAATTTACCCATACGAGTCATACTCATACTTCTGACTCATCTTCTTTAGAGACTTCAACTCTAAATGGTAGACTGAGGTTTTGTTCTTTGTACGATTTCTTGACATGACCCATATCCTCATCTTACGACTCATATTACTGAGTCGTATCTTTTTTTCACTTTCTTCTTGGCCTTTGGTTTTTTGTACTTACGAGTCATCTTACGGGCCATATGATGTGTTTATGACTCATAAGATGACTCATACCATCTGCAAACTTCATCATTTTCAGGTTTTTTTCTTCCAATTTCATTCCAAGGATTTTATTGACCTATTTCACCGGCAACAAGCACTAAACCCCATTATATCTACCAAAATAACCTATGTTCAAGCATAAATTCTTTGCTTTAAGCATCGAAAGTATCGTGCTACACAACGCATCAACACCCTCAACTTATCAGTTTGCGTGATGCTTAAACAAGAGGATCTTAAGATACCTATGACAGTTGTTTTGAATTCAGTTTTCAATGTTTTTATTCCCCCTCCTAATTTTAACTTTTCAAGAATCAAACTATGTATATTGATTTGGCACACTGAGAAACATAAAGGAATCCACTGATGGCATTACATTAGTGACTGACAACCAGGCATAGACACAAATTATATTAACTGAACAGTTTAGCAGCCTACCAATATACCCCATGTGATGTCACAATCAAAGAAATCCCATTCACTCAATTTAGATGAATCATATTATTCAGGGATATTACCAAAAGATGATCTCACTCATAAAGAAGTACCGGAGGTGTACACATAATACTATATGCTTGCGCATATACTCTCTTCTTAAGTTTTCGAACACTTGAGATAGGATCACTAAAGGATTTTTTTGGCTTGTAACATAGGTTAGGGGCTGATATGGTATCTTTTTGAGATTTTTAATGACTACGCCTCCTTGACACTATTCTTTATTCGAGGTCCATTTATTTTTTCACTCTTTCTTCATTTTATTTCTTCCCTTATGTCTCCCTTTTTTCTTTTTAAAGCATATTCGAACTAGACTAGGTGCGGTTTTCTTTTTCTTTTTAATCTCTTACAATTTTTTTTCTTTTTTATTCTTTTTATTTTCACTACACCTTTCCTTTTTCATTTTTCTTTCTACACATCTTTTTCATACTCATTTTTCCTATGCATCTCTATAATAGCCACCCTCAACTTAGACGATTTGCTTGAGTTGAGGTGCATAATGTCCAAGGAGGACCAGGGCCAATACTGGTTCATTGTAAGTGAAATAGGAAGTTTAAATCCGTGTAATCAAGAAATGGGTCAATTGAGGCTCAAATAATAGGATCAAGGAATTCATATCATATATGGTTGGGCATTTAGGATCAAGTGGACTCTCAATAAAAATGGCCTATGATCATCTCCTACTTGACTACCCTAAATCCTAGGTGAGAGCAATTGGGCAAGTTCTATGTTTAGACACATCGAGAACTAAGTAGCGCCTCACACACACTCGCACAGGGTTAAGCTGCTAGGTACTACTTATCCAGTTATACGATTGTTTACCCTAGTTGTTCTATTCCTAATCCTAATTCCATTATCAAAGTCACAATAGTCATACACACATACACATCATACAGTTAACATAAAAAGTTAGGAGGGGTATCAATTTTTTAGCATAATTTTTTTTTTCAAAATTAGACAAATTCATCATGATCATTCAAAGCAACATCTACTGCCATAAGTACAAATTTTCCTCCTATTTCATCTATTCCAATACATAATAGAAACAAAACACATCAACAAAAATAAAAATATGTCAGTTCTCAAACTTTTCAGATTGTGGCCACGGGCTTCGAAACATGGCAAGTACAGCCCATAGAGACCTTGGTACACCCCCACCCCCAACTTAAAGCCTATGCACTGTCACCAATGCATATAACAATATAATACAAGGGATCGGGAATATACTTAGGAGCTCAAGGTGCCAGCTCAAACTGCCTCATCACATGGTCCCTCTTGTCGGGTCCCACTATCCTCAGCTATAGTCCCATCAACTATTAGGACTGGCTTCATAATCCTAGCACCAGTTGTGGCTGGTTCACTTAGTGCTACATCAATTGGTGAGATCACATCAACTCATCCCTCAATATCATCAAATACTAATTTGGAGCTACTGGCACCTACTAACATCTCCTGGACCCTCATCAACTAGTCTTGCTCATTCTATAGGCTATCTCTTCTAGCCTTCTTCAAATAATCTTTTTCCACACTCTGGTGCTTTCTCTTCTTCTTTTTCTCTCAGGGTTCTTTTATCGGTTTTGGAATCACCTAGATATTTTCAACCGATACTTTAGGCACAACTTTTGTAACCACAGGTTCTGGGATGATCGGTCTATTATATAACTCAGAAACTATCTTTTTTTTGGCTACCTCATCTTTCACTTCTGTTATATCTGGAATCTGGCCTATTTCCTAACTGTCGGGTCATTCGTTGATCAAATACATCTAACTAACCCTACACCCGTCTATCTTAGTCCGCTAACTTCATTTCAACCCAGGGCTTTACACATCTTTCCATGTTCCAGACTTTGGCCTCCAACGTGCACAACCTTTTTATCATCTCTTCCCATATGGATTTTTATATCATGATCAAGCCAACTGATATCACTCAGGTTTAAGGTGGTACAGACTATGTAGGAGGAGGGGCACTAGCTATACCCACCGCATCTAAAGTCTGTGGATCAATATGTACACCTATATCAGTGGAATTAGCAATCTCAATCTAATTTTGATACATCTCGGCTAACATATCAGCTCCACACCTCGCTTGCTTGGCCATAGGTTTTGTTGGATCTCTGATCAGCCCCAAATCTGTAGTGTTTGTAGGCTCAATCATCTCGTCAATCCCTGGAAGCACCTGTATGCCTTCAGCAAAGCACAACTGAGTGATCATACATGGGTAAGCTCGTAATAATTTCTCTCCACCTACATCTTTATCTCGAATCTCTTAGGCTAAAAACTCCCCCACATCAAACTCATACCCAGCCATCAAACCAGCTATGAATGCAGCATACACTGGGTTGAGTACGTTGTCCCCAGTAGTGGGACAGAGTCTATGTCTGGACAATTTCCACCACGCCTTGGCCTCAAAATTTAGCGTGTTTTTTTTTTATTTTGTGACATCACTCCCAGGTCTTGTACCACCCAAACAACATCCTTTCCATTCATAACAATCAAGCTTTTAATCCTTCTGAAATGTCTCATCTTGTCTTTCAACCCCAATTGCATCTTTGTAATTTTCTGCATCTCATCCATCCAGTAATATATCTCTTCTATGTTAACTGGCAGTTGGAAGTCCAATCTATTCAATAACTGAGAAATAATATGTAGGGATATATTCACGCGTACTTCCTTAATAGTCAGTGAGGTAATAGGGTCACAACCTCTCCACAACTACCCCTGTGAATACTCTCTTCAACTCGCCTTTATACGCCACAAAAAACTCCTACACTAATGCGGGGCTGTTAATGTCACCCAAAACTAACCTCTTAAAGAAGTATGATGCGGTCGATGCCAAATATAGTAACCCAACTAGGTTGGGGTCGAACCCATAGGGAAGATGCTAAACAGTTGCTTGACTTGATGTAATCCAGGAGCAGTACAGAAAATTAAATAGGGGGATTTTAGTATCAATCGCAAGTAGTAACCAAATCTTGAGTGATTTTGAGTTGTAAACAAAAGAAAACAAACAATAGGCTTGTGTCCCCCCGGCTTCTTAACTTCATAAATTTCTCATGATCAACCCGACTATTCTATTGTTCCACATGTAAAGTATACACGATAGGTATTATCAACCATCTTGTGAACGTGAAGATAAATCTCACCCTTTACCAATTCAGTCTTTGGGCTTTTCCTTGTTACTGCTTGTCTCGACCTCAGTTCACTATCGCCTTTTGAGTTCAAGTGATTAGATGAGATGGCAGGAATTATAAGGTAGAGGTAAATCTTAAATTACTATCTTAATCTTCTTTTCCCAATCAATAACTCCCTTGTGAAGACGTTTGCAAATACAAGATATCTCGAGCTTCTGTAGCAGTTATGAGATTAATTATTGTGAAGTAGATTAAGATACATGTATAAACCCTAGAATAGATGAATATCACACTTTCTCTATGTAGCTAATTCGCCAGGGGTCCCATAACCCTAGTCAAGGAGATTAGCCGCTCATTTGCATGCAAGAACCCATGATTATCAATGATGAAAATAAGTAATTAATTGCACAAAAATAAGATGAATAAACTCCAAAGTCTTGAATTGAATAAGAACCCAAAATCTCAAGAATATGTGTAAGGTATGTAAAAGTAAGTAACCATTATAAGAATATGTAACCTAATAAAATATAAACCCTAGGGTATTTATAGTATCTCAAAATAACATAGAAATCCTAATAAAAATAGGAAAGGTAAAGTTATGTCGGCACTCAGTATGACTCAATCTTCAACTCGTACCAACATCATATGAGTCATACTTGTTCCTCTCGTATCCATTACAGTGTCTGATCTCCCAAGGCTTTAATTTTTATTCATCATACAACTTTTGCTCATGAGTCATACATGAGAATATAACTCGTGTCTTCATTCGTATCCACCTGGGACTTCTGTCTTTCTTAGCTTTGAACACTGGTCTGCTTATAGTTTCCCTAGATGAGTCATTCTCAAACTTTCAACGCGTATACTTATGAGACTTCAACTTTGGATAGTAGCTTTAGATTCTGTCATGTTTACGATTTCTGTATATGAATCGTATCCTTGATTATGACTTGGATGCTCCAGTTATATCTTGTCTATACTTAGCTTCTCTATTTTACTTTGGGTTCTCCTGTGCTTATAAGTCAGCCTACGAGTAGTATCGAGTGTTGACGACTCATGGGTAAGTCGTATCTTAGGTAATTATATAAGTTACAGACAACTGGGAATCAACACAAACTACATCAACCAAACAAATTAGTAACCTAACAACACAACCCCCGTGCGCTCACAGCCAATGAAATTCCATTTACTCAGCTAAGATTAGTTAATTAATCCAAGGATATCGTAAACAATGCTCTCACTCACAAAGAAGTATCACCGGTGTATACAAAATACCATAGGCTTGCCCATATGCTCTCTTCCTAAGTTTTTGGATAGTCAAAGTAGGATCACTAAAGGACTTTATTCGGCTTTTAACATAGGTTAAGGGCTGGTATGGTATACTTTTGGGATTTATTTAGTGACTATGCCTCCTTGACACTATGCTAACTTTTGGGGTTCACGCTTACCCAATTTTTACTTTATTTCCGCCCTTATTTCTCCCTTTTTTCCTTCAAAGCACATTCATACTTAGGCCAGGTACAGGTTTCTCGCTTTATTTTTCTTTTTCTTTCTCTTTTGTGTTCACTTTTCTTCTCTTTTTCTTTTGTTTTCTATTTATTTTCTTACCATACCTATCCTCTTTTATTTTTTTTCTACATTTCTTTCTACATTCTCATTCTTTCTATGCACCCCTATAACAACCACCCTTAACTTACGTGATTTACTTGAGTTAAGGTGCACAGTGTCCAACAAGTACCGGGTCCAAACATGTTCATTGCAAAAATGGGAAGGTGAAATCAATGTATTAAACAAAAAAATGGTCACTTAAGGCTTAAATATTTGGATCAAAAGGATTCATACTTATTTAATTGGATATGTAGGCTCAAGTGGAATTACAAAAAAATAGGCCTATGATCATCTCCTACTTGACTTACCTAGACCTAGGTAAAAGAAACCGAGCAAGTTCTAGATTCAGACACACCGGGAACTCAGTAATACCTTATGCATACTTGCATATGGTTGCATTGTTAAGTACTACTTATCCAGTTATGCAAATGTTGACCCTAATTTATCTATCCCTAATCCTAATGCCATTATCAGAGTCACAGTTTCACACACATATACATCACACAACACAAAAATTTTAGGAGGGGTCTTAACTTTTCAACATAATTTCATTAAACAAAAATATTCAGCATAATCATTTCAAATCCACAAATGTTCCCAAATTTCTAAATCTGTTCATAATCACAATTCATTACAAATATTTTTTTCTCAAAATCCCTCAAGAATCAACAAAAAACAATCTTCTACCATAGGTGCCAATTTTCTCCCTATCTCAGCCCCTTGTCAGCACCAAACCTGCAAGTCATAACAAACTTTTAGCTACTTATATTTTTCAGCTACTCCCAAAAATTCACAATAAGATATACCCCCACCCCCAACTAAAAATCCTAGCACTGTCCCCAGTTCTAAAAAAAATATAAAGGATAAAAGGTCATACCTGGATGCTTAAGGCATCGGATCAACAATATCAGCATGTGGGCCCTCATATTGGGCTCCACTGTTATCAGCAATCATTCCATCAACCGAGAATGACTAAACAACAATAGTAGAGGGCATAAAACTGTCCCCCTTAGCATTAATGCCAGGTGGTCTCGACCCACCAGCACCAACGGCTATCTCACGGACTCGTGTCTTCCAGTCTTGCTCATCCTGAAGACTATTTGCCTTGGCCTTCTTCTCCGCCTCTTTCTCCTTAAGCCTTTTCTTCTTTTTTTCTCTTCTTTTATCATAGAAATCGTCAACTCTTAGCTCTGGAATAGCCCAAATATTAGTAACATGGATAGTGGGCACCACCATCTTAATCACGGGCTCTAGAATCACTGGTCTATCATACATCTCATGCATTATCCTTTTTACTTTGGACACTTTACTCTTTGTCTCTTTAATATCGGGCGTCTATCCACCACTCAACCTTCGAGTAATCCTAGACTCAAATGCATCTAGCTTGCCCTAAACTCATCTATCCTAGGTTATAAACTGTGTATCAAGCCATGGCTTGATGCCTCCTTCCATGTGACCGACCTTAGCCTCCAGTATGGCTAATTTGGTCATGACCTCTATCCACATTGCCTCTGAAATCAAGATAAGTCCATAAGGTATACCTCATGGTCTAGGTGGCATAGAATATGCCGGAGGAAAAGCACTAGAAGTACCCGCAGTATTAGTCTGCATAGTATCTATCTGCTCACCCATCTCAGCTGCCTCGTAGTCTCAGCCTGACCTCTCTACCGTAACATATCAGCAATCAAATCTACTACTTACTTTTCTTGTTGGTCCAAAGGGTTGGATGTGTCTCTAATTAGGCCCAAGTTAGTTGTATTCGTGGCCTCCAACATCTTATCAATACCTGGTAGTTCTTGTACTCTCGCAGCCAAGCACATCTGTTTATTATGCAAAGATATGCCAAAAGAGACTTCTCACCTCCTACAGCTCGGTATCTTAACTCTCGAGCTTATAATTCACCAATATAAAAATCATAACTAGCTATGAACCCGGCTATAATTGTTGCCTGGACTAGTCTCAGAATGTTATCTCCCATGGTTGGACATAGCGTATGTTGGCCCAATATCAACCATGCTTTACCCTCAAAGTTGAGGGTATTCTTCTCAGTCTTCTGGGAGAGCACCTTGGGCCTCCTACTCCCACATAATATTTTTCCTGTTCAAAGTTATTCGCTCCATAATCTATGTAAAGAACTCCATCTTCTCCTCAGAACCTAGCTTTCTCTGAGCTATTTTTCTTATTAATTCCATCTGATAGTCCATCTCCTCAGTGTTAGCCAGAGCCTGGTACTCCGGTCCGTACAAAAATCGACCAATGGTACTCAGGTAAATTTCTACCTGCATTTGCTAAATAGTCAACAAAGCAATAGGATCACCACCTTTCCATAATTGTTCTTTGTGGATATTATCTTTGAAGTTCACCTTTGTAGGCCGCATAAAATTCTTGCACCAACAGTTCACTGTATTTTTTAGGTACTCTCATCATCCAATCAAAACCATACTACCTGAAGTGCTCCTCGAACTTAGAGATCTCCAACATCCCAATAATCATCAATCTCCACTCTAGATATAACATCTGTTTGTTCTTACCACCCTGAGGTTCGCTCAACCCACTGTTAAAAGTATCCTTCATACCGGGGTACCCCATTATTCAACGATAGGCACCGGAGAAGTGGTAAGTACAAGTGGGAGATCCTATTGGTCAATCGGGGTGGCATCGACCTCTTCAGTATTGTGGATATATTTAGAACTGGCTTCCTCTGAACTCGAGTCAACACATCATTAGCATCAGAAGGTTGTAGTGTATGAGGAGGAGAAGTAGTTGGATTCTTTATCCTTGGACCTTGTGGAGGTGTTTCCTCCGCGGGTGCAACCTTCTTCCCCTTGTCAGCCTTTTTTTTCTTTTAGGGCAGCCTTTTTTGGTGTTGTGCCTTCGTATAGGTCACCAATACCATTGGATGGCACAGAGAATCAGAATCACTTACTTTTGAACTAGTAGTTAGTGCCTTCTTATTGCCCTTCTTGGCCACTTGCTTAGTAGTTGATGTGTTCTTAGGAGGCATGGTACTTGTAAGGACACCATTATTAGTAATTAAATAAAATAAAAAACAAAAATAAGAATTAAAAGTTCAGTGTGCATGTTCTGTTCAGTGTACGAGTGGGGTACTAGTCGTATAGACTGTGTACGACTCGTATGACTGAGTCATATCCTACACAGTGTATGAAATATTGCTCACTAGTCTGCTTACGACTCCTCCTAACTAGTTGTACCGATAAGGTACAACTCGTTATCAACAGTCGTATGCAGATCAAAAATATTTTATAAAATATTATACCTCCCATGTCAGTACGACTAAATCATATGAGTCGTATAAATTGGGTACTGCTCAGTTAGAAAAGTCTTATCTATTTTAGAACTTTTAATTTGTAAGACTTCCATGTTGTCGGTGGGTACGAGTCCCATTACGACCTTGTTACCAGTGGGTACGAGTCGTAAGGAGTCTCGTATATACTTATAGATCGAAGTCAAACTTTAAAGTTTGACTCCAAATCAAATTTCCCAATATACCCACTAATTTATTCAACAATATTACTCATTTCTAGTCAAAATATCACTCAAAATCAACGCTGAAATTAATGTTTGTCCCCAATTTCCATTTTCAACCTAAACTTAAGAGTTAGGGATCCAAAATTTATCAATGAAGTGGATTAACTCAAAACAAGTTCAAGAAAACTCACATTGACCATTTTATGCAAGATATCATGAATTTAAGTTCAAAATACTTACTTCATTTGATGAAAGTTAAAGTTGCTCAATTTCACTTACTTTTTCACTAAATTCATGTTTAACTCAAGGAAGGTGAGAAATTTGATCACGTTGGTAGCTAAATTAAGTTGTTTTCAAGTGATTTCATGAATTGAAAGCTTGAAATTCGGTCAAAAATGGAGGTTTTGGCATTTTTTAGGTATTGGGTACCTGATGGGTATCCTTCTTTCTTTTAAACCAAGCTCTGGGCCAGGTTGACCTGCGACCCTGACCTAGTAAGCTTGGGTACGTGTTGTGTGTATGAATCATACCCAGGCTTATGGGTTTTTTCTTAAACTCGTATAAACCTGGAACCTTACCTGGGTTCTGGAGTCGATACGACTCAATGTGAAAAGTCGTACCTTGAGAGTACGACTCATTCTGAGAGTCGTATTTAGTCCAGAAAATTTTACCTGATTTTTCTTAGTCTCCCAGGACCATACGACTTCTTGTCATGAGTCGTACCGTATAGATATAACTTGTAAAGAATCAGTATGACCAAACTTTTTGAATTTTTTTTTGGGTATCTTCTGCACTGTTTGGTCCTGCACACTAAACAAACATATTAACCTATAAATAAATTAGCATAAAAACATGGTTTGCCTCCCATGCAGTACTAGATTTAACGTCGCGGCATAACATGGTTAAGTTGTATACTTAGATTTCACCAACTAGCCCATGGGTTGTGTAACACCCCAAAAACTTTTTGAGTTGTTAAAGCCTTTTTAAGCTTGTCAAGAGAAGCTTAGCACTAAAAAATTTGACTAAGTGTTGAAACTTTCTTCATTCCATAAGCTTCTGAACTTTGATGACTTATTTCGTGACCTTCTCAAACTCTGAATTTAGATTTTCTTATTAGGTTACGATGGGGCAAAGTCGTATTGCATTACAGGTGAGTTTCCAAATTTTTAGATGAGCCTAAGGACATGTTTAGTGTTCAATTCCAGTAGCTCAAGATGATATGCGGGTGCCGCCTAGGGTACCCCACCACTCTAATTGAGGTACCACCCAGGTCTTAGCACCGCTCTAGATGGGGCGAAGCCCTAGGTACTCCAGTGCTCTAGGCAGGGTGCCGCTCGGTGGATCGCACCAGGCCAAATATTCAGCTTCCAATCCATATCATTAAGGGTATTTTGGTATTTCTCTAATCCCTTATCCTCTCTAACACGAGATTTAATCCCTAGGAAGCCAAAATAGAGTCACATTCATCAAAATTCTCCAAGAACGTAGTTTATGGTTTTTACAAAGGATTCAAGAGAATTCAAGATTCAATCATTAATTTTAGAAACAAATTGAAGATTTGGGATCCCCAAATTGTAAGCTTCAAGAATCATCCATTATTTTCTGGAATAGAGGTACGCGGGGTTTATGCTAAAAACTACATGGGCAAAAAATTGTTAAAGCATGATTTAAAGGTTTTGATGTATGTATTTTATGGGGGTTTTGAAAACTATATTATTGATTATGCATTTCAAAATTTTCAATGCTACTACTGCTTTGGCCTTGTGGTCTTTTCCCCCTAAATCAATTTACATATATATGTATATGTATGAATTTAAGATTTAAGATTGTTGAGAGCATAAATTATGAACTCCCTCTCTTGTGTTGAATTAAAGATTATGGTTTTATGATTTGAAAGATGTTTTTGCAATATCTTGGCATTTGAACATGATTTGGAATTGTTGAGAGGGTGTTTCTTAATATTAATATGTTCTTGTGTGTATGAGAAAGAATTTCATATGTTTACATAAGATTTGAGAAAAAGATTCACTGAATTGAGTTATTGAAATGCTAGTCTCAAAACTTGTGTTTTAAATACAGAGATTTATGATAGACTAATGATGGCTCAGAGATGTGACTTGCAAGTCAATGTATGACGATACCATATGTATTTATGCCATAACAGAGTATGTTTTCAGAGCATGTTTTCAGAGTATGTTTTTAGAGCATGTTTTCAGAGCATGTTTTCAGAGTATGTTTTACAGAGAATGCATGTTTTGATAGAGTTTTAAAAAAAGGCTTAAAGAGGGTTAGGTGGTTACCTGAAGAAGGCATGAGTTAAAGCAACTCTTAGCCTGAAACCATATTTACCGATACGGGTAGATTATTATTGTATGCTGACGACGGCCGTGTGGCATAGTAGATTCAGAAACTCCTATCCTTACGGCACACTTGGGTTGGGGGCTTGGCTGCCGAGTTAATGGTAGTTTTAATATAGCCCATGGAATTTTCAGAATTGTAGGGTATACTACCTAGCACAGAAGTAATACAAAGAGTGTCACAGATTTCAGATGTTTTCACAAAGTCCTTTAAAATGCCCATGTGTTTTCTTACTATATGGTAAAATTATGAACTATTTTAAACTGCTCTCATATATGTTGATTATAAATTATTATCTTAGGATTTGCTCTGCGTGCCAGTACATCTGTATTGACCCCCTCCCCCCTCCAACCTCTCAGGTTTTGAGGCACAGTTTAGGGGTCCAGATAAGCAGTAGATAATTTCGACAGCAGAAGAGATTGTATAGTGGTGAGCCTTCTATATTCTAAAAGGCCTAATGTCTTACAATTGTTTATTATTCTACAGTTTTGGTCTACTTAGGGCCTTGTCCTAGATTTTAGACAATGTTGTTTTGAGATTTAGTAGAGATTTTGCAGACTGAGTCAGATGCTATTATTCAAATATTTTTGAATTACAGTTTTTGGTATTATGATTAAATTCAGATTAACTATGTTTCCATACTAGATCTCCATTTTCCATTTTCTTTTATTATATGAATATTGTGCATGATTACCAGATACAAAAAGACGTACCAGGCCTTCATGGTTTGGGATGCTCGTCATGGCTAGAGCCCCAGTTTGGGTCATGACAAACTTGGTATCAGAGCACGGTTCATGATCCTAGGATGTCTGCAAAATCGCATCAGGTAGAGTCTTATTTATGGGTGTGTAGCACGCCAAACTTATAAGCAGGAGGCTACAAGGCATTTAGGAATATATCTCTTTTTTCATGTTCTAGTTCGTGCAATAGAGTCAGAATGTTCCTCTTCCATACTCTAATTCGTGCTATGGCATCATCCATATGAAAGTAAACTCATCTTAATTCTTTCCTTACTCTGATGTTCTCAGACATATCTCATTATTGGGGCAATTCAAGTGCAGAGTTTTAGAGTCTAAATGTTGTGGTTCTTTCTGGTTGAACCATATAAGATTTTAAAATTTTGCAAGGACTTGAGAAGAGTCCGTTAGTGCTTTAGAGTGTATTGGTTCTAGTGTGAACCTTGATCTTGGTAAAATCATGCTTTTCACCTTCTGCATTGAGTATATTCGGTCCTTTTTGAAAATTTATATTGAAGATGTCATGCTTAAGAGAGAACGATATTTAGCAGAGTGTTGGAACTATATTTCCACCCGAATAGAAGTATAAGTTAAAGTATTGGTGTTATGACCTATTAGTAGCAATATTGGATCAAGAAGTTGGTGATGTGAAACCGCAAGGTTAGAAGTCAGAGTGAGGATGATTTTGTGTAGATAAATATTTTTGTTGAATAACCGATATTTGGGAATGATTTACCCCTTTATAGTGATAAACTAATGTGGTAGCTAGTATCATGTGTGGATTGTATGGTAGTCTGTGGGAGAAGTATTTGACTCATATCTTTATTTATATAGAGTAAGATGTATATTCTTAGACCATTGATTTTTGTGTGTCAAGTTTCTATCTCTTGTAATCTTGTCATCATTGTGTTGTTGAAAACAAAAAGTCTAGTAAAGCCGTGTGGGGCTCTTTTGATTCACTAGCATAATTACCTTGTCATTGATTTTGTTTTCTTGTTTAAAACACAAAAAAATCAAAGTCTAGTGAAGTCGTGTGAGGCCTATTTCGATTCACTTGCAACTTGTTGTTCAACTTGTTATTCTTGTGTTAGTTGAATATATGTATGGCTGAATCATTTTGCATGCGTCGGTAATGAAGGGATATTTCCTTGTGTGTTATTTTAGTAGAAGGAAGAGAAGGAGTTATTAGTCAAGGTGAATTGTTGTTTGCTTGAAGTATGAAAATAGCTAGATTAGCCAGTAGGATATAATTATAGACCCATGGTTATTATGGAAGTTAAAGGTAGTCTAAATGTACGCTTGGATAAGTAAGTGTGATGTGAGAAAGCCGTATAAGTAGATAAGATTGTATGGGGTTATGATATAAGATTAAGGTTGATCAAGTCTATTATTTGAATATAACCCTTGACCTTCTTTTCGTTGGTAGTTGTAAAGTAGTACTACTTGTGAGAAGGTGTGTAGTAGATTTTTGAGGTATTTAGGTAGAATGTCCCAATTTGATGGACTAGTATATTTTGTTGCATTCTTCATTGGTGGTAAATGATTCACAGTAGACTATAGGCTTCAATTTAAGTATAAGATATGGTTGTAAGAGTAGTGACTTAAGATTAATAATGAATGTTCAGTGAGAACTGTGTGTAAGGTTGGATTGAAAATCATGTTAGAACTAGACATTAAGTTGGACTGTTGATGGCCATTAAGGCAGTTGTAATGATTGCTTGGGTAATGATACTGGTTTTATGGAAGTGATCTACTTGGCTTGAATAGTGTATGCAAGAGATTAAGTTTATTGGATTCGTAATGAAGTATGATTTTGTATGTATGATGTAGAAGTATACTAAGGTGATATGAGGTTGCGGTATTTTTCTAAGGCTATTTCATATTGTGTGTGGATAGTGGTACCGTTGAGTTGCGAGGTGGAAAAAGACTAGTTAGATGGTATATGGTGTTCTAAATGGCCAAGTTAAGGAGCTTTGATTGATAGTGTTAAGCCTTTTGATGTGATCCTGATTCTCATGGTAGAGGATTATAAGTTTGAAGTTGCTATATTGGTAGGCTATGGCAGATATAGAGTAGTTCATTAAAGGCTTGGTGATATCCATGTTAAGTGTTAGAATCTAAGTTTGAGTCTTTGAAAGTTGCGCTATTAGAAATAAGAGTAGAAGCACTAGAGGGTGTGCACTTTAACTTTGGGGATACTCATGAAGATTTGAAGTTAGTAAGTGTTCAAGTATTATATGATGACTACTGGAGGCTATAGAAAGATAACGTATATCTCAGAAGGTGGTAGTAGTAGTGGGTTTTCCACTTCAAAGTGTGGTCATTTCGGTTAAGTTCTACTAATTACGTGTATTATTGTATTCCATACCCCAGAGTGCAGTAAGTGTGGTTCAGTTTAGAATCTAGTAAGGCGATGGCTTTAAGCTAAGGGGGAGATGATAGAACAAATAACCAAGTAAGGCTCTTAGATTCTAGTAGTGATGCAGTATGATATAGAACATCAGAAAATGAGGGTGAATCTCAGCCCATTCTTATCTCGGTAATTTTCAGTGATCCCAATACCTACTCATGCCTTGCATTTCAGTTCCATGATCATAGTTTATGTTCATGCTTGTGATAGAGAATCATGTACTCTTCCAGTTCCGAAATGAGGAGTTTTAGTTCATTCAGTAGTCGGAATCACGTTCCATATGTTATGACCACCAAATTGAGGTCATGTAGCTCATGACTCATGTATTCATACTTTATAGTGTACTCAGTTCCCATAACTTATGCTATACGCCAAATGATTGGCGAGATTCAACTTAGATACGGGTATACTCTCAACCCAGATCACTTTGATGAGTCCCTGATATTGATTCGCTATTCCTCAGGCCTTAGTTAAGTGTCATATTTCATAATATATCCTCTTATACTTTAAGATCTTATGTTCTAACCTTTTTGTGACTCCTCCTTATGTAATGATAGTGGTGATGAGTGAATGTTTCTTCTTGATAAAAGATCATTGTATGCTTGTTTTAGATAAGGCCATAAGTGAGAAGTAAGATTAGGGCCAAGTCTTTGATTCATATTGTGGTTAGTTGGAATTTGTGTGTGTATATTCTTGGGGTAGCGCGTGGGATTTGTATTGATGATGGTTTAGAGAATACATGAAGTATGTCTTGATTAGTGTTTTCCTTTAAGTTCATATGTGGTTATAGAGATAGGTTTGAATGATATGTTAGGATTTTAGTAAAGGATCATAATATGCATTAGTGAATCTATAGTAAAAGTTCAGAGTTAAATCATTGAAGTGGTAAGGCACGTTATGCTTAAGGCGTGATCTCTAAAGGGGGTTATAGAAGATTGAATCATATGGTTTAAACTAGTATCATGGTGTGGCATGTTGTATGTTATGATTTAGAATTAGGCTTGACCACAGTGAAGGATTTATGTTACTTTGGACATTAGTAGAAAGAGTTGTCAATACCCATATGAGAATTATAAGTTGAATCGAATGTATATGGTATTTGAAGGGGATAGTATAGTTAAGGGAGTATTCTAGAAGTGTTCTAAGCTTGAAAGTAAGAAGTTGCATTGCCTAAGGCTTGGAAATTCTATCCTATCGTATGAGTTAAATATCTATACTCCATGTAATAGAGTAGTGCCAAGGTTATGATTCCTTAGTTATATGTCTTGTGTAAATCATGCCTAAGATTCTTTGCTCCATAATACTACTAGAACTTCTTTAGAAAGAGTGTTGAAGAGATACTCCTGTTCGGGGTAAGTGTTCAGTATAATTCAGTCTATATAGCCAGCAATTCAATTTAACATTCAGGCAAACAAGTACTGTGGTTTTCCACCTTTTCACCCAGTCCTGCTATCCGAAGTCTCATGCGTTGGACCATCTCAAAAGAGATAATCTATTCCATCGATGCAAAGTTGGCATGATAATCAATTATGTAGTGTGGGGACCTATTTGAGCATGAATTGAGATCATAGAGGTCCCCTAACTCAAGGACGGGTTGAAAGTTTTCCTGTCGTTCGAGTTTGAGTGAGCATCAAAACTTGGGTCAACTTCAATTGACCATAACTATTAGTATATAACGAATTAGAGGGACATAGTTCCCAAGGGGGGAGATACCCTAGAACTCCCCGGTGTGTTAATTCCTTAAATTCATACACGTTCATGCTTGGATTCTCATTACAAGCTTTACATCAGTTATCGTTGCATAATCAGTCATACTTTCAAGAGTCAGTTCAGTCAGATACTCATGCATTAGATATGCATGCTCAGTAGTGAAAATTCAGTTTATCAGTGCATTTAGTCATGCGTTCATGAGAACAACTCAGTCACAGATTTTTGCATCAGATATGCATCTTCATTATGAGAGTTCAGCTCATCAATAGTTTTAGCGGGTATTCTATGCATCAGTTATGCATACTTAGTAGAAGAGTTAGTGTATCAGTAGTTTCCATCGTATAGATATGTTTCAGATGTTCTCGTCCTTCAAGTAAGTCCATCCGATCAGTACTCTCAGCCTAGTCAGCGACATTCGAGGATGAATGTTCCCAAGGGGGAGATAATGTAACACCCTGAAAATTTTCAGAGTTGTTAAAGCCTTTTTAAGCTTGTTAAGAGAATCTTAACACTCAAATATTTAGCTAAGAGTTGAAACTTTCTTCATTCCATAAGCTTCCGAACATCGGTGAATTATTTTGCGACCTTTCCAACCTCCGATTTTAGATTTTCTTTTTGTGTTGTGGTGGGGTTAGGTCATAGTGCATTACGGGTGAGTTTTAGAATTTTTAGACGAGCCTAAGGGCATGTTTGGTGCTCAATTCCAGTAGCTCAAGGCGATATGCGGGAGCTGCCTGGGGTACCCCGCCGCTCTAAGCGGGGCGCCGCCCAAGTCTTAGCATCGCTCTAAATGGGCGACGCCCTAGGTACTCCGTGCTTTAGGTAGGGCGTTGCTCGGTGGATCACGCCAGGCTAAATATTCAGCTTCCAGTCCGTATCATTAAGGGTATTTTGGTATTTCTCCAATCCTTTATCCTCTCTAACACGGGATTTAATCCCTAGGAAGCCAAAATAGAGTCACATTCATCAAAGTTATCCAAGAACATAGTTTATGGTTTTTACAAAGGATTCAAGAGAAATCAACATTCAACCATCAGTTTTAGAAACAAATTAAAGATCTAGGATCCCCAAATCATAAGCTTTAATAATCATCCATTATTTTCTGGAATAGAGGTACGCGGGGTTTATCCTAAAAACTACATAGGCTTGAAATTGTTAAAGAGTGATTTAAAGGTTTTGATGCGTGTATTTTATGGGGGTTTTGAAAACTATATTATTGATTATGCATTTCGAAAGTTTCAATGCTACTATTTCTTTGGCCTTGTGGTCTTTTCCCCCTAAATCGATTTACCTATATATGTATATGTATGAATTTGAGATTTAAGATTGTTGAGAGCATAAATTATGAACTCCCTCTGTTGTGTTGAATTAAAGATTATAGTTTTATGATTTGAAAGATGTTTTTGCAATATCTTGGCATTTGAACATGATTTGGAATTGTTGAGAGGGTGTTTCTTGATATCAATATGTTCTTGTGTGTATGAGAAAGAATTATATGTGTTTACATTCTATTTGAGAAAAATATTCACTGAATTGAGTTATTGAAATGCTGGTCTCAAAACTTGTGTTTTGAATACAAAGATTTATGATAGACTAATAATGTCTTAGAGATGTGACTTGCAAGTCAATGGTATGACGATACCATATGTATTTATGCCATAACAGAGTATGTTTTCAGAGTATGTTTTTAGAGCATGTTTTTAGAGTATGTTTTATAGAGAATGCATGTTTTGATAGAGTTTTAAAAAGGGGCTTAAAGAGGGTTAGGTGGTTACTCGAAGAAGGCGCAAGTTCAAGCAACTCTTAGCCTGAAACTGTATTTGCCGATACGGGTAGATTATTATTGTACGCTGGCGACGGCTGTGTGGCGTAGTAGATTTAGAGACTTCGACCCTTACGGCACACTTGGGTTGGGGGCTTGGCTTCCGAGTTAATGGAAGTTTCCATATAGCCCATGAAATTTTTAGAATTGTAGGGTATACCACCTCGGGCAGAAGTAATACAAAGAGTGTCACAAATTTTAGATTTTTTAACAAAGTCCTTTAAAATTCCCATGTGTTTTCTTACTATGTGGTATGATTATGAACTGTTTTAAACTGCTCTCATATATGTTGATTATAAATGATTATTTTAGGATTTGCTCTACGTGCCAGTACATCTGTATTGACCCCCTCCCCCCTCCAACCTCTCAAGTTCTGAGGCACAGTCTAGGGGTCCAGATAAGCAGTAGATAATTTTGACAGCAGAAGAAATCGTGCAGTGGTGAGCCTTCTATATTCCAGAAGGCCTAATGTCTTACAGTTGTTTATTATTCTATAGTTTTGGTCTACTTGAGGCCTTATCCCAGATTTCAGACGGTGTTGTTTTGAGATTTAGTAGAGATTTCGCAGACTAAGTCAGGTGCTATTATTCAGATGGTTTTGAATTACAATTTTTGGTATTATGATTAAATTCAGATTGACCATGTTTACGTACTAGATCTCCATTTTTTGTATTTTCTTTTATCATATGAATATTATGCATGATTACCAGATATAAAAGAGCGTAATGGGCCTTCATGGTTCGAGATGCTCATCACGGCTAGGGCCCCAATTCGGGTAGTGACAGGTTGCCTCCTATGCAGTGCTTGATGTAATATCATGGCACAACGTAATTTCCTTGGCTACTCAGTCTTCACCATGGTCAATTTCAAAAATATCATTCACTTCGTCATAATTTCTCATATAGTGCTTTACTCTTTGCCCGTTTACCTTAAACGGGGCTCCACCATCCCTCTTCTATTCCAAAGCACCATAGGGATAAACTTTTGCTACCGTGAATGGACCATACCATCTAGACCTTAAATCTCCTAGGAACAATCAAAGCCTTGAGTTGTAGAGTAATACCCGATCACCTTTTTTGCAGATTCTTTTCTCTATTTTGCGATCATGGTGCAGCTTCATCTTTTTCTTGTAGAGTGCAGAACTTTCCTACGACCGGAGTCGAAATTTATCCAACTTAGTCATACTCTTCATGCTTGACTTGGCTGCATTTTGCCATTCAAAATTTAGTTTTGTCAAAGCCCAAAGTGCTTTATATTCAAGCTCAATGGGTAAGTGACAAGCCTTGCCGTACACTAGATGATAAGGCAAAGCACCTATTGGAATCTTGAATGTTGTTTGGTAAACCCATAATGCATCATCTAACTTCCATGACCAATCAGTCCTATTGGAATTTACTGTCTTCCCCAAGATGTACTTAATTTCTCTATTGGACACTTCTACCTGTCCACTAGTCTACGAATGATAAGGTGTTGTCACCTTGTGTTTCACTCCATACTTATCAAACAGACCTTTGAATAGACAATTTCAAAAATGTGCCCTCCATCACTAATTATAGCACGAGGTGTTCCAAATCAAGAAAAGAAATTCTTTTTCAAGAATGTAGTGACACTAAGTGCTTCATTGTTAGGAAGCGCAACCTCTTCCACCCATTTAGAAAAATAATCCACAGCCATAAGTATATACTTCAGACTAAACAAACATACAAAAGGCCCTATGAAATTCACACCCCATGCATCAAACAATTCCAGTTCTAAAATAGAAGTCATAGGAAGTTTATTGAGTGTAGAGATATTACCTTGTCATTGACATTGATCATAAGAATAAGCAAAATCATGTGCATCTTTGTAGATTGTTGGCCAATAATATCCACATTACAAAATTTTATGAGCAGTGAGGGTTCCTCTATAATGATCCCCAACTATCGAAGAATGGCAAGCCTCAAGTATACTCATCATCTCCACCTTAGGTATGCATCTATAAATAATCCCATCCACACAAATTCTGAATAAATATGGCTCATTCCAAAAAAATTTCCTTACCTTATGCATTGTTGCGCCCAAGCGTACACACAAGTGTATGTGGTCTCACCAAGTAGTAAAGTGGCCTTATAAAAGCCAATTATCAATTCCACAGGGACTAGTGTTAAGCAACTATCAAATTTAGATCACAGTTCAGATTAACCAGTGCAACACAACCAATAGAGTTTTTGATTATAAACTAAAAGCAAAGTAAATAGTGTGTAAAAATAAAATGCTTGGACAATAAATAAGGAGGAACCTGAGGTTAAATCACTACAAACAATCTTACTAAGCTATTGAACTTCATTAGTTAGATTACTTATCTTGGTTATTGATTCATAGGGTTTATCGTATGATCATGGTCTTCCGACCTCTAATCTTCTACCTGACTGGACATTACATCTACATCATTAAGCGGGGATGAAATAATCCATTTTGATGCATTAATATGTGATTCTGCAAGTGAACCAAACAAGTCTTCTATGTAGATGCTAATTCAAATCCCTTATATTATAAAAGAATAAGAAAATTGCTCTATTTATTCCTACATTCTATCATCTTATTCCCCCTCCCGGGCTTAAAAAGACGGCAATGGATGTATTCTAAGGGTTGTGAAAACTTAAAATAGTTATAAAAACAATAAATAGACAACCAAATACGATAAGTAATCAAAACCAAATCGATTCAAATCAATAGTAATTATGTTCTCGGCTTTATTCCTGAAAATAAGGCTTTTAGCCACTCATGGACATAACCATAATCAAGATAAATGAATACATGATAAATACATTAAAAAAATAAATTAAATAGGTAAAACCCCTAATTTAAGTGTTTTCCTTCCCCTTTCCAAGCTTCAAAGACGTTCAGGGTGTTTAACATTAAGTTCAAGTGTCCTATTTATAGGAGGGCGATTTTGACCATGTTGGGAATAAGGTATGAGCAGCCCCTTCCATTCCCTGGGAATAGGGTGAGAAATATATACCTTTATATCATGGGGATAGGTTTTGAACCATGGGCATTATTCCCTGAGAATAGGGTGTGCGCCGCGGGGCTATTCCCATACCCTCACTGGAATTTCCTTTTGACGTCTAAACTTGTCTTAAATATTTGTCCTTCCATCCAAAGCCTTGTGGTGCTTTTTACACTTGATTTCCAGATTTTTCATCACACATATATCATAATAATAAACTCACCAAGAATACTATAGCATCAAACACCACATATTAGAGCTAAAAAAAACACAACATTCACGACAATGTACTAGAAACTTAAGCTAAGAGCTAGTTTTACCCCTTTTGATATTAAAATTAACTTATACTCTTAGATTGATTCCATTAACATTTGAACACTATAAAAAAGTTTTTCCACACATAATAACACAATAATAACCTGAGGAACTCATTATCCATATTAGAATCCATTGCAGTCAACTAGAACAACACCTAGCTCAGGCTAGTAACACTAGTTTTCTCGTTTTAATTCTAAGTTACCCAATTAAGTACAAACTTGTTTGAAAGAAGCCATAACATTGTAATAAAATACTTAAACACTTAGATGATAAATTTTATCATTGTTAACATATTAAGCACACACATTGTCCTCAAAACAAGGTTAAATAAGCTACGATAACAACACTGAGGTGTAAATCCACCTCAAATCACCACCCCACACTTAAAGCCCTGTTCGTCCTCGATCAACTCTTTACTCTAAGCATCATAAAGTGAGGAGAATCTACACTTCTACTAAAAGCAATAAACTCAAGCTATTACTACAATGACTATACATAATACAAATTTCTACACTAAGCATGTTATGTACACAATTGAAAGTTCAAGAATACTACTCCAAAACATCCCAGACTCAAGAATTGACTCACCAAGTTGGGAAACTCATGCATATTGCTCAATCAAAGACATAATACAAATAACCCAACATTCGTAAAACAAATGCCCACACAACAAGGGAGTTACCCATAAGTATAGACATGGATGTAATTTATAATAGAATGGGTACAAGAATTAAATTATGCTCTCTCTCCGAAAAGAATTCACAAGTTACACACGATGAACCATAGGCTTGCTCTTAGTATAGTACTCCACTAATATCAAAATGCTGAAACTTAGGATCCAATAGGTCTTTAAGGGTTTTAATGTAGGCTAAGAGATGGGTAGGACCTATCCTGGACAGTAATACTGACTATATTCCCTAAGCACTTTAATACATCACACTTTTTTCATTCAATTCGCCTCTAAAAACCAATTTACACGACTTTTGTCTACACTTATCTTTTGTTTTACCCCATCTTATAAAGATTATTCACATACACTATGGTGGGAGTATTTTCTATTCATTCATAATTCAATTTTACCCTTTTTCACACCCACTTTATGTTATGTACCCCCTATAATAGCCACCCTAAACTTAAGCGATCTGCCTTAGTTGAGGTGCAGAATATCCTAGGAGGACTAGGGCCAAAACAGGTTCATTATAACACAACTGGGCTAAAAATGGGAATTTCTTTAGCACAAATTTCTCTAACTCAAAACCACAACACATCAATTACACACGCTAATACCTATTACTATGGGGTTTTACTTTCACCTTTATCCTACTAGAATTTCAAACCCCTTACTCAATTAATTTTACACTAAAGCGCTTAGGAGCTTTGGATAAAACTAAGGTTTATCAAAAAAGGGGATACAGGCTACATACGAGGCTACCAAAGGAAATAAGCTAAAGTCTCAATGGGTTTAACTAGGATTATGCACACTAGTAGGTCAAAAGAGGGTATGAAACATAGCTATCAAAAAAATATCTATATCATCTCCTAAACCCACACTTTATTTTGCTTTGCATACACACCAGGAAAGTTAAAGACATCAAGTATAACAAGGAATATGCAACAACCTCATGCACATATGACATATGTTTACCTTTAGTAGGTTCATCATAGACTCTCAACCAAACAATAGCATTAATTCAAAACATAAAGCCAACAAGTATAAGAGTCATAATCATGAGCCTAGGAGTCTCAAAAGTAATTATTCACACAATCAACATGCTATTTAAAATAAAACACTTGCATTATGCAATCAAACATAGCATCAACAAGAGTATCTCACTTATTTCAAACGTAAAATTTTTTAAAATTACTCCTAAAAATGGGAATTTTCCCACCCCACACTTAAAAATCTATTTTTTCCTCAAAGTATACTTAAAAAAATAATATCTAAGGCATCTAGGCCTATCTAGTAGCATCTCCATACATCAAGGGGGTTTGGGGACCCTACACTTAGTCTTCGTCATGCTGCTTAGCTCAGATTTTCTGGTACTCAGATTTTCTATTGACTTGTGACTCAATAAAATAAAAAACTAGTAAATTAAAAACTAAAATACTAAAAATAAAATCTACCTTCACTTAGGTTGCCTCCCAAGCAGCGCCTGATTTCATGTCGCGGCACGACCCAATATTCGACTCATCAATTTTCCTTCATTCTCTTCCTCCTACTTGGAGTCCATCTTCTTATTCATTTCTAACCTCTTGAGTTTGAACTCTTAAGGTCAACAACTCTCTCAACAATAGCCTTTTTAGTCTCATCAATCTGTATCATTTTTGGTTGGGGTTGTTGTATCATGGTCTGCTCAATGAGGAAGTTCAAAGAGGTCATTGGTAGACTAAAATTCACCACCCTATAATTATCCCCTTCAATTATAGTAATCATGCATAAATCTTTGTAGTGGGATAGTGTGTTTAGTGGTTTGTACTTTTTGAAAACCACCTTTTCATCATCCAACATCATTGTGAGTATGCCCTCTCTCACATCTATTAATGCTCCTCCCGTCACCAAGAATTGATGTCCCAAGATGACTGGCATTCTTTTGTACACCTAAAAATATAAAACAATAAAATCAGCAGGAATAATAAACTTACAAACTTTGATAAGAACATCCTCTATGATTCTTTTAGAATGGGCTAGAGTTCGGTTTGCTAATTAGAGTATCACAGAGCTCGGTCTTGGCTTTACTAAGCCCAAAGTGTTGAACAAAGAGATAGGAATCAATTTGATAATTTCCCGTATACCACCTCACTATTGCTAATTTAAATGGGGAGAGTTAAAAACCTAGGGTCTTTGATCTTTTTGGACATCTTCTGCATCACCACATAACTAAACTCCTCAGTGAGTGCTATTGTCTCAACATTCTAAAACTTAAATTTATTGGTGACCACATCCTTCAAGTACTTAGTGTACTTGGTCTTTCCCTACCAAACATCTAAAAAAGGAAGATTAATGTGAAGTTCTTTGAACGTGTCAAAGAAATTCTTAAAGAACGCATCCTCCTTCACTTTTTAAGCCTCTATGGGAAAGTTGGTAGTGGTATCTCCTTCACTTGTTCAACAACTTTATTTTTTGAGTACTCAAACTTCCTTGACTTTTCAATAACATTGTCATCTACCTGTTCAGGAACTATCTCCGCATATGCCTCCTTAATTCAATTAGGAGGCTCTTCATTTAGATCTTTACCATTTCTTAAAGTGATTGCAAAAACTTGTTTAGGAGATTTAGTATAACTTATCAAACTACTTTGAGGCTTGACATGTTGTGCCTACTACATTTGCCTAATTTGTATCTCCAAGTTCTTTGTAATCATCTACTGAATCTTCATAACTGCTGCCAACTGTGCTTGAGAAGCTATAATTTATTTCAGTATCTCTTTCATATTGCTAGTTTAAGTCGGGGCCTCATTTCCTTGAACCTATTGCTACTGAAACTACTGTTGTTCCTTGTTCCATAATGGAATTGGTGGCTAACTCTGCCACTTTTGATTGTAGGTGTTCCCATAATTTAGCCTTTGAGTACTGACCACAAACATCACTGACTCAGGATTTGCACCACACATAGATATAGAATGACCACTGTTACCATAAATCTCACACCAACTATGTATCTGATAAATTGACTTAGTTGTTGTTGTAGGCTATGTAACCCCCAATTTATATTATTGAGCTAAGTAGTTAACTGATTTTGTAGTGCAGCAATCTGAGCTGATAAAGCAGTAAAATGATCTACCTTCAATACACCTGCAACCTTCTTTGGAGCATTTCTTGAGTTAGAATGTCACTCAGGATTCCCCTGTACAATTCGGTTCAACAAGGTATACAACTCATCATGCGTTAATTCTAATGCTTGACCACCTGCAGCTGTATCTATCAAAATTTTAATGTTGTGATCAAGTTCCTCAACAAAAGTATGAGATAGTACCTCATTGGACTTCTGCTGATGTGGACAGTCCTGAAGAAAAGATTTGAACCTCCCACGCATAATATAAGTTCTCATCTGGCCTCTGTTTGAAGCTTACAATCTCTCTACGCGGTCCGCAATCTCGCCAGATGGAAAGAATCAGATGAGGAATCTCCGGACTAATTCATCCCAGGTAGTGACTGAACTTGCTGGCTCAACGTTCAATGACTTATTTGCTTCCCCCAATAATGAAAAGGGGAAAAGTGTCAGCCTAACATAGTCAATTGACACACCTGTAGGGATGA
Source organism: Capsicum annuum (assembly GCF_002878395.1). NCBI lineage: Eukaryota > Viridiplantae > Streptophyta > Magnoliopsida > Solanales > Solanaceae > Capsicum > Capsicum annuum. The sequence continues at coordinate 139,238,130 of NC_061117.1, forward strand.
ATATGTCACTGATTTCCAAAAAGTTATGTAGTGAACTTGTGGATCTTCATGTGAAAGCCCCATAAACTGTCCACTGCTAATGAAAAGCTACACCATGTTCTGTTTTAGCTCAAAGTTACCTCTAGCATCTAGTTTTTGAAAATGGGAGGTCAAATTCGTCAGAAGTGGGATTACCACTTTGCTAATTGTCCAGTGGAATGGTAGATCTTCAGCCATGAGAGCAAGTTTGTCTTGTTCCTCTTGAATTTATTGGATATAGTGGAGAAGGACTATTTCTCTCCTCAATTAGTGAAAGTGTTGCTCTGGTTTGAAGCTTGGTTCAACCAATTCCCTATCCCTTGCCAGCTTACTAGTCTGTAAACTCGTTTTCTGCAAATTCAATACCACGACTAAGTGTAAAGAACCAAAGAAATCCAAAAAGTAAAACTAAAACTAAAATAGTTGCCAATTTATAAGTCCCCAGCAACGGAGCCAAAAACTTGTTGCGCCCAAGAGCACACACAAATTTACGTGGTCTCACCAAGTAGTAAAGTGGTCTTATAAAAGCCAAGTATCGATCCCACAGGGACTAGAGTTAAGCAACTATCAAATTTTAGTTCATAATTAAGTTTAAACAGTGCAACGGAACCAAAAATGTTTTTGATTTATAAATTAAAAGTAAAGTAAGTAGTGTATAAAAGTAAATTGCTTAGACAATCAATAAGGAGGAGCTCGTGGTTAAAGACTACGAAAACTCTTACTAAGCTATTGAACTTCATTGGTTAAACTACTTATCTTGGTTGTTGATTCACAGGGTTTATCATATAATCATGGTCTCCTGACCTCTAATCTTCTACCTAACTTGACCTTACAACTACATCATTGAGCGGGGATGCAATGATCCATTTATATGCATTAAGATGTCATCCTACAAGTAAAACAAACAAGGATTCTAGGTATATCTATATCCTAGATGCTAATTCAAATCCATTAGTTTATAAAAGAATAAGAACCTTGCTTTATTTATCCCCACATTCTATCCTCTTATTCCCCTTCCTGAACTCACAAAGACAACAATGGATGTATTCTAAGGGCTGTGAATCCTTAAAATAGTTATAAAAAGGATAAATAAACAACCAAATATGATAATTAATAACTATTCAAAGCAATAGTAATCATGTTCTTGGCCTTAACCCCGAAAAGGGGGCTTTTAGCCACTCATGGACATAACCGTAATCAAGATAAATGAATACATGATAAATCCATTAGAAAACTAAATTAAAGAGGTAAAAACTATAATTGAAGTATTTTCCATCCCCTCTCAAATCTTCAAAGATGTCCAAGGTGTTTAACATCAAGTTCAAGTGTACTGTTTATTGGAGGACGATTTTGGCCGTATTGGGAATAAGGTGTACCCTACCCCTTCCATTCCCTGGAAATAGGGTTCACACCATGGAAATATATACCATGAGAATAGGGTGTGCACCTTGGGCCTTATTCCCTAGGAATAGGGTATGCACCGCAGGGTTATTCCCATACCCTCACTGGAATTTCTTTTTAACGTCTAAACTTATCTTAAATATTTGTCCTTCCATCCGAAGCCTTGTGGTGTTATTTACACTTAATTTCCAGCTTATTAATCATCCATATATCATAATAATAAAACTACAAAGAATCATATATCATCAAACACCATGTATTAGAGCTCAAAACAACACAACATTCAAGACAATGAACTAGAAACTTACGCTAAGAACTAGTTTTACCCCTTTTGAACTTAAACTTAGTTTTGACTCTTGGATTGATTCCATTAAAACTTGAAAACCATAAACAAGTTGTTACACACATAATTACACAATAATAAACTGAGAAACTCATTATACATATTAGAATCCATCACGATCAACTAGAACAACACCTAGCTCAAGCTAGTAACACTAGTTTTCTTGTTTTAATTCTAAGTGACTCAATTAAGTACAAACTTATTTGAAAGACACCATAAACATTGTAATCAAATACTTAAGCACTTATATTCTTAATTATACCATTTTTAACACACTAATCACATATTTTTTTGTAAAAATAAGGCTAAATAAGCTAGGATAACAACACTAAGGTGCATAAATCCACCTCAGATCATGCATAAACTTCTTTATCTGCTAAAAGGAAAGATATTCTGGGATTACATCACTTGATAGATAATTTGCATAGTCTGTAAACCATGGAATTCGATCTTGGGAAGCTGCTAGTATCTGCTTATCTGGAAAACTATCATCAATCTCAAACCCATCTTCAACATTCTACATAGCTTACTTCTCTAGTCTAAGCAAATGATTTGCTACTTGATTCTCAGTGTCTTTTCTTTCCTTGACCTCAAAATCAAATTCTTGCAACAATAGTACCCACCTAATCAGTCTAGGCTTCGTATCCTTTTTCTCTATCAAGTACTAAATTCTACATGATCAGTGTGCACAATCGCCTTTGTCCCAATCAAATAAGACTTAAACTTCTCAAAGGCAAAAAACACAGGCAACAACTCTTGTTCTATCAAGGTACAACTATTTTGAGCAGGATTTAGTGCCTTGCTAGCATAGTAGATAGGATTAAGAATCTTTTCTTTTTGTTGACCTAGTACAGCCCTTGAGGCCAAACCACTTGTGCCATACATAATTTCAAATGTCAAGGACCAATCTGGAGAAACAATGATAAGAGCAGTCATCAACTTCTCTTTCATACATTTAAAAGCCTTCAGGAATGCTTTCGTAAACTCAACTTTCACCTATTTCCCAAGAAGCCTACAAAGAGGTTTGTCTATCTTGGAGAAATCCTTGATGAAATTCCTATAAAACCCGGTATGTCCTAAAAATCTACGAACACCCTTCACAGAAATTGGTGGAGGTAATTTCTCAATCACTTCAATCTTTACTCTATCTACCTCAATACCTCTCTTTGAAATTTTGTGCCCAAGTACTATACCTTCTTTAACCATAAAATGGCACTTTTCCCAATTAAGTACTAAGTTGCATTCTTCACACCTTCTAAGAGCATTCACCAAGTGAACTAAACAGCCATCAAAAGAATCACCAATGACTGAAAAGTAATCCATAAACACTTCAATGGTGTCTTCTATTATGTCAGATAAAATTGACATCATACATCTCTGAAATATGGCTGGATCATAACATAACCTGAATGGCATACGTTTGAATGTGAAGGTCCCATAAGGACTTGTAAAGGTGGTCTTCTTTTGATCTTTAGGTGCAATAGTAATCTGGTTATAATCTGAACACCTATCAAGAAAATGGTACCATCCTTAACCCGCTAACCTGTCTAACATTTGGTCCATGAAGGGATGGGAAAATGGTATTTCTGAGTTCATGCATTTGAATTTCAATAATCCATGCGTAATCTCCATTCTGTGACTGGTCTCATTGGCACGAGCTCATTATTTTCATTAGGCACAACAGTAATACACCTTTTTTGGAACACATTGTACCGAACTGACCCACTTACTATCAGTAATAGGATACACTACACCAGCATCCAACAACTTAATTATCTCTTTCTTCACTACCTCCATCATGGAAGGATTGAGTCATCACTGGTGCTCTATACTTGGAACATAATCCGGCTTAAGTTGAATTTTATGAGCACAAAAACTAGTTGGGATACCCACAATATCTATAATGGACCAACCTAAGGGCCTCTTGAATCTCTATAATACTAAAAATAATACTTCCACTTCTGATTGTATCAAATAAGATGCAATAATGATAGGTAAAGTATTGTTGGCCCCTAAAAATACATATCGTAAATAAGAGGGGAGGGCCTTAAACTCTAAGATAGGTGGCTTCTCAATGGATGGGCGAGTAGGTAGAGTAGTTCTATTCTTCAAATATAGATCAAGCTTCTTTGGTGCATAAGTATAGGAACCACTCCCAGCAAGTGCACACACCATCTCATTATACTCCTCAATGTCATCACTCTCAAAGTTTATTTTCACAGCTGTAAGAGATTCAACACCTAGCCTCTCTTCAATAGGAACAGCAATATCAGAACTATCATCCCAAAGAGTAACTATATCAATATCATAGAATGAATTTTCCTCATCATCATACACATCAATCACAAATATCACTCTCAACTAATTAGGATGCTTCATAGATTTGCATACATTGAATATCACGTGTTAATCATTGAGTCTCAGCATCAGATGTCCTTTCTCCAAATTAATCAATGTCCTACCTGTAGCTAAGAATGGTCTTCCCAAAATAATTAGGACTTGAAAGTCCTTTTTGCAGTCTAAGATCACAAAATCAGTAGGAAAGATGAAAGAATCCACCTTCACCAATACGTCGTATAGAATACCAAATGGTTTCTTTCCTATAATATCCGCCATTACTAGTTTTATGGTAGTTTGTTTGGGGGCTCCCAACTTCATATGTTTGAATACTGAAAAGGGAATGAGGTTGGTTCTAGCTCTCAAATCACATAATACCGAGTAAATTTGAAAGATCCAATAGCGTACAAAATGGTGAAAGCACCAGGATCCTCTTTCTTCTCTACTAATGATCTAGTAACTACAGCGCTATAATGATAAATATTGTTGACTGGCTCATAACTCACTGACCTTTTCTTGGCGATTAAATCTTTTATAAATTTTGCATATCCTGGTAATTTCTCCAATGCCTCTACAAATGGTATGTTTACTGACAACTCATTTAACATAGACAAAACCTTTTGATACTTATCCTCTTCTTGTTTATTTTTAGCCTTTGAGAAAATAAAGAAAGAGGTCTCGGTATAGTCTTCAACATAGGCTTCTCAACCTTGTCTTTTTCTTTGTCCTCTTTACTAATGCTCTCTACATCAATAGTATCATCATCATTTTTATGCATATCTATAGTGAGAAAAGGTGAGTCGGAGGTGGATTTAACACTCCGAGTAATGGCATGGCAATGAGCATCATTTTTTAGATTCTAAATTATATTACTAGGGAGAGTGCCCGGCTGCCTCTGATTCACTGTGGCTGACATCTGACCGAATTGTTGCTCCAAATATTTGATTGTTGTATCATGTGATTCAAGTTTATAATTTAGCCCTGATAGATCTACCGTAATATCCTTAAGACAACTTTCTTGACTTTCTTGTTCTTTGACTAATTTAGACAAAAGTGCCTCCATTCTAGATTCTCAATCATGGCCCCCAGGTGGAATATACTTATCACTCTTCTCCATGTAGTCATCTTTCAAATTCTAATCACCATATTTCTCTTTCTATTTCTATCTTTGTATCTGTCATTATAATAGTTTTGACCTTGATTTCTTTGCCCTTGAGCTCATAAATCTACCAACCTACGATCAAGATACTTTGCATCCACTTCAGATTCAATCTTAAAAGTTTTCAGAGTGAATGCCTGTGTTCTAACAACATTTACTTTCTCAGAACCCATTGCTGCAAATTTCTTAGTAAGAAACTCAGTATCTGTCTGAAGTTGCACAACCTCTTATGTGACCAAATCATTATTTACTCCATAATCTTCAGCTTCTCTAATAGCATATGCAACCTGTACCATATTTAGTATCTCTCATATGCCATCCTCTATTGGTCACTGAAATATCATCTAGCATGTCTTGCACATAATCCCACCAAAGTCGCATAAATGCACCTCCTGAAATAGTATCTACCATTGCTCTCGAACTAAAATTTAGTAATCTATAGAAGATTTCCAGCAAATTTGATCCTCTGAGTCTATGATTAGGTATCATGCTCAGATTCTTCTTGAATCTAAACCACGTCTCATACAAGGATTCTGCAGGTAACTGACTAAAGTTATAAACTTTATCTTTCAGATGTAACATCCTTGCAGGAGGGAAAACTCTGCTATGAAATTATTTTTTCAACTTATGCCAAGAAGTGATTGAAGCTCTCAGAAGTTCCCTCAACCATTGTGATGCTTCTCCAGTAAGCAAAAATGGGAACAACCTTAACCTCAAAGCTTCTTGGTCCACCGTCGAAATGGTATAATATGTGCAGATCCCAATAAATTTAACAAGATGCAGATTTGCATCACTAGTTGTTGCTTCTAAAAACACACCCTTTAAGTTCAACAACTATATCAAAGCATTAGTAATGTCAAACTTCACATTGGGGGTAGAGGTGGAGGAATAATTACTCCTATCTCAGTTGATTCAACATATCCCATATCCCTATTATCTTTCTTATATGGTTACAGAGACTGATATACAGGGATCACTAGAACTCTACCTCTCTGAACTCTCTCACCCACTTGTCTCAGCTTGACTAGTTCTCTATGTTGGGCTCTCTAAGCTTGTTCAGCTAACCTAGCCTTTTCATCTTCTCAACTCTCTCTCTCTAAAAGTTGTTGCATCTATATATCTATAACATTCTATCGATCAAGTAGAGAAAGCAATATTGCCACATTTGGATCAATAAGTGAAAGGTCTTCACCCCTAGCAGGAACAACATCATGAATTTGTTCTGCCATTCTTAGTGGGGTTTGAAGAATTCTTTCTGGCTCTGGATCAAAAGGAAGTAAGGGATTACCTCTTATCCTAGTATTTGACATTCACCGGTGTATGCCAAATCAAAAACAGAAAATAAACATGTGAACTTCGCTAAATTCAATCAACAAATTACACTGTATTCCCCAAAAATGGTACCAAAATTTGATGTCACCCAAAATTAACCTCCTAAAGAAGTATGTTGTGGTCGATGCCAAATATAGTAACCCAACTAGGTTGGGGTCGAACTCACAGGTAAGATGCTGAATAGTTGCTTGACTTGATGTAATCCATAAGTAGTAAAGGAAAGTAAATGGGGGGATTTTAGTATCAATCGCAAGTAGTAACAAATCTTGAGTATTTTTTAGTTGTAAATAATAGAAGACGAACACTAGGCTTGTGTTCCCCCAGATTATTAACTCTTTAAATTTCGCATGATTAACTCGACTATTTTGTTGTTTTGCATGTAAAGTCTACAAGATAGGTATTATCAATCGTCTTATGAATGTGAAGATAAATCTGACCCTTTACCAGTTTAGTCTTAGGGGGTCACCTTATTTCTCCTTGTTATGACCTCAGTTCACTATCGCCTTTTGAGTTCAAGTGATTAGATGAGATGATGGGAATTATAAGACGGAGGTGAATCTTAAATTAGTGTCTTAGTCTTCTTTTCCCAATCACAGACTCCCTTGTGAAGATGTTTGCAAATACAGGCTATCTGAAGCTTATGCTTAATTATTGTGAAGAATATTAATATACATGCATAAACCCTAAAATAGATAAATATCATACTTCTTCTACATAGCTAATCTACTAAGGGTCCCACAACCATAGTCAAGGAGATTATCTGCTCATGTCCATGCAAGAACCCATGATTATCAATGAAGAAAACATGTAAGCAACTACACAAGAATAACATGAATAAACTCTAAAGTATTGAACCGAATAAGAACCCAAAATCTCAAGAATAATTATAAAGTATGTAAAAGTAAGTAACCTTTGTAAGAATGTGTAACCTAATAAAAGATAAACCTTATGGTATTTATAATATATCAAAATAACATAGAAATCCTAATAAAAATAGAAAAGGTAAGGTTATGTCGGCACTCGATACGAATCAGTCTTCAACTCGTATTGACATCATACAAGTCGTACTTGTGCCTCTTATATCCATTCCAGTGTCTGATCTCCCAAGGCTTCAACTTTCTATTCATCATACAACTTCTGCTCACATGTCATACATGAGAATATGAATCGTGTCCTTTACTTATATACACCTAGGACTTCTATCTTTCCAAGCTTTGAACACTGGTTTACTTACGATTCCCTATATAAGTCGTACTCTGACTTCCAACTCGTATAATTCTGATACTTCAACTTTGGATGAAAGCTTTAGATTCTATCATGCTTATGATTTTTGCATACGACTCATATCCTTGCTTACGACTCGGATGCTCTAGTCGTATCTTTTCCATACTTAGCTTCTCAATTCAGATTTAGGTTCTGCAGTGATTACGAGTCAACCTATGAGTCATATCTAGTGTTGATGACTCATAAGGTAACTTGTATCTTGATCAGAAGTGGTCTTTCTAGGTCTTTTTTATATTTTTATTTCAACACTACTGTAGACCTATTTTACTTGTAATAAACCGAAAAGTGCATCATATCTACTAAAATAACCTAAGTACTTGTATAAGCTCTCGGTTTTAATTATTGAAAGTGTCGTGTTTCCATGACACATCAGTTATACCTATTGGGTGATATAGTCATCCATTAACCCGTACTGTCTAAATTGGGCAACTCAGACATCCCCGTGTTGGTCAATCTTCTCTCTAGATATAAACTTCTTTTTATTCTTGTTATATGGAGTCTTCTCAACCCATCATTATGTGTTTCCTGTATATTAACGTACCCCCACCATTCAATGGTGGGCACCGAAGTAGGTGTAAGGGCTAACAGTGGGTCCTATTTGGCAATCGAAGTGGCATCAACTCTTTCCCATCTCGCTTTCACTCTCTAAACTTGATTTTGAGCTATAATCTTCATCCCTTGATTCACCCTTAGATTCTAAATTTGCAGTATCCTCATCATTACCACTATCATCCTCAGACTGGGACAGTGTTTGGGGTGGTGAAGTGTGGGGGTTTTTCTTTCTGGCTCCTCTTGGAGGTGTGTCCTCTAGAGTGACTACTTTCTTTCCCTGAGGTCCTTGATCTTGTGCCCCAACATCCCCTTTTATTGGGTATTTAACTAAGCACCACTACTGCTGGAAAACTCAGTGGATTCATTTACCAGTTTGTGATCAGGTTTCGAGGCAGGTTTCTTCGCACTTCCCTTTTTTTCTACTTGTTTGGAAGATAAAGCACCTTTGAGAGACATGGTACCTATGTACATACACTCATTATTAAATACCAAATAAAGGAAAGAAAGACTACGTTGGTGTGCATATTCTATTTAGGGTACGACTAGGGGTAAGAGTTGTATGAATTGGGTACAACTAGTATGATTGAGTCGTATGATAAATAGTGTGTATATGTATGTTTACTGGTTTGCTTACGAGTCTTCCTAAATAATCATAAGTATATGTTATGAATCATTACCAACAATCACAAGTATATTAGAAACAAAAATCAATTATATGTTATGTTCCTAGGTCCTTATGACTTATGTTGGCTAGTCGTATGGGTTGGATACGACTCACATAGGCAAGTTGTACCGATACCATAACCTACACTCAGTTAGAATTCTATGTTGTCAGTGGGTACGAGTCTCGATATGACTTATTATGTATAGGTACAAGTTTTAAGGGGCCTTGTATCCACTACAACATAGAAGTTCAACTTATGAGTTGATTCCAATACATAATACCTAAACTATCTTTCCATTGTACAACATTTCCACCCCATATTAGTCCAAAACACACATATTCAAAGTACACATTATCAAGTTCATCGACAACTACCATTTTAAGCTAAAATTTCTAAGAACTAGGGTTCCTATTTTCAACATACAGATATATTCTACTCCAACCAAGGCTAAAATTCATACATTTTCACTTTCAACTCGAAATATAAATCAATTAAGTTCAAACACTTAAATGGTTGAGAGATTAGGGTTTTGAAATTTTTACTTTATCTTTCCCAAATTCTTATGAGATTCATGCAATGTGAGGTAAATCAATGATTAGGTGTGTGCTTTAGACTGAAATTGTTGGTTAGATCTTCAAAATTGGAATCAATGGAGGTTTTTAATGATTGGTAGTGTTGGGTACCCCTTTTTTATAAAACACAAAGATTTGGGTCGGGGATACCCGCGACCCGCAACTTGGAAAGCTTGGTTACGTGTCATATGTATGACTCATGCCCAGGATTATGGGTCTTTTCCTCCATTCATAAAGACCTAGAACTTTACTTAGGTTCTAGAGTCGATACGACTCAAGGTGATGACTTATACCTTAAGGGTACGACTCATTGTGAGAGTTGTAAAGACTCCAAAAAATTTTACCTGGATCTGAATCATCTCCCAGGTCCTTACGGCTCATACTCACGAGTCGTTGCCTTAAGATACGACTCGTGAAGAGTCTGTATAACCTAAAGTTTTAACTTTCAGGCTCGTTTTTGCAATCTTTAACCCTGGATAGTGAACACACTTATTTCCCAATAAATGAAAAAGTACAAAAACATGGGTTGCTCCCATACAACGCTTGACTTAACATTACGGCACAACGTGACTAAGTTGGTTAATATATTTCACCAACTAGCCTTATGGGTTTCCTTCCATTCAACACTTTATTTAACATTGCAGTACGAAGTAATTGCCTTGGTTACTCAAACTTCACCAAGATCCATCTCTAAAATCACATTAATTTCCTTAGTGTTGCCCATATAATGCTTTACTCTTTGCCCATTCACGTTGAACGGGGATTTACCATCCCGCTTCAATTCTAAAGCACTATATGAACACTCTTAGCACAATAAATGAACCATACTATCTAAACTTCAACTTACTTAGAAATAAATGAAGTCTAGAGTTGTAGAGCAATACCTGGTCACTCTTTTTTAAGATCCTTTTTCTCAATCTTGCAATTATGATGCAGTTTCATCTTCTCTTTGTAAAGTGTAGAACTTTCATAAGCCCAGAGTCGAAATTCATCCAACTCATTCATTTTGTTCATCCTTGATTTGATTGCATCTCTCCACTTAAAATTCAGATTCTTTAAGGCCCACAGTTTCTTATGTTCGAGTTCCACAGGTAAGTGACATGAATTACCATACACTAACTGATAAGGAGAAGCACTAATTAGAGTATTGAAAATAGTTTGGTAAGCCCATAATGTATCATCTAACTTTTGTGACCAATTAGTCCCATTGGTATTTATTGTCTTCGCCAAGATGGACTTGATTTCTCAATTGGACACCTCAACCTGTCCAATAGTTGCGGATGATAAGGTGTTGCCACCTTATGTTTCACTACATACTTCTCAAGCAGACTTTTGAATAGACGATTACAAAAATGTGACCCACTTTCACTAATGATAGCACGTGGTATACCAAATCAAGAAAAGATGTATTTTTTTCAAAAATGCAGTAACACTACGTGCTTCATTGTTGGGGAGTGCAACCATTTCCACCCATTAGAGACATAATCTATAGCCACTAGAATATACTTCATGCCAAATGAATTCACAAAAGGTCCCATGAAATCCACACCCCATACATCAAACAATTTCAATTCTAAAATAAGAGTTATAGAAAGTTCATGTCGTCTAGAGATGTTACCTTGGCATTGACCTTGATCACAAGAGAAAGCAAAATCATATGCATCTTTGTAAATTATTGGCCAACAATACCCGAATTGTAAGAATTTGTGGGTTGTACGGGTTCTCTATGATGACCCCCAACTGGTGAAGAATGACAAGCCTCAGGTATGCTCATCATCTCCACCTCAGGTATACATCTATGAATAACCTATCCGCATAAATTTTTTATCAATAAGGCTCATCCTAAAAGAATTCTTACGTCATGCATAAACTTCTTTCTCTACTAAAAGGTAAGATCTTTTGGGACTAGATCACTTACTAGAAAATTTGCATAGTCTCCAAACCATGGAATTAGATCTTAGGAAGCTGCTAATATTTGCTCATCTAGAAAACTGTCATCAATCTCGAGCCTATCTTCAATATTCTGCATAGCTTTATCCTCAAGTCTAGACAAATGATCTGCAACTTGATTCTCAGTGCCTTTTCTGTCCTTGACCTCAAAATAAATTCTTGCAGCAATAACATCCACCTAATTAGTATAGGCTTTGTATTTTTTTTCGCCATTAAGTACTATAATACGGAATGATCAGTATTCATAATCACCTTTGTCCTAATCAAATAAAACCTAAACTTCTCAAAGGCAAAAACCACTACTAACAACTCTTGTTCAGTGATGGTGTAGTTCTTTTGAGTAGGATTTAGTCCCTTGCTACCATAGTAGATAGGATGAAAGATATTTTCTTTTTTTTGGCCTAGTACATCCCCTAAGGCCAATCCAATTGTGTCACACATAATCTCAAATGGCAAGGAGCAATTTGGGATACGATGGTAGGAGCAGTCATTAACTTCTCTTTCAGTCATACAAAAGGCTTTAAGCATGCTTTAGTAAACTCAAATTTTACCTCTTTCTCAAGAATCCTTCAAAGAGGGTTGGAAATCTTGGATAGATCCTTGATGAATCGCCTAAAAAACCCAGCATATCCTAAAAAGCTTCAAACACCTTTCATAGAAATTGGTAGAGGTAATTTCTTGATCACTTCAATTTATGCTCTATCTACCTCAATACCTATTTTTGAAATCTTGTACCCACGCATAATTCCTTTTTTGACCATAAAATGGCACTTTTCCCAATTAAGTACCAAGTTTCATTCCTCACATCTTCAAAGAGCATTCACCAAGTGTACTAAGCAGTCATCAAAAGAATCACCAACGACTAAGAAATCATCCATTAACACTTCGATGGTGTCTTCTACCATGTTAGAGAAGATTGACATCATATATCTCTGAAATATGGATGGAGTATTACATAACCTAAATGGCATACATATGAATGCAAAGGTCCCATAAGGGCAAGTAAAGGTTATTTTCTCTTGGTCCTCAGATGCAATATTGATTTGGTTATAACCTGAGTACTCATCAAAAAAATAATATCATCCTCTACCTATAATCCTATCCAATATCTGGTCTATGAAGGGCATGGGAAAGTGATCCTTATAAGTCTGTGCATTTAATTTTCTTTAATCCATGCATACTCTCCATCCAGTGTCTGGCCTCATCGACACTAGCTTATTTCTCTTAATAGGTAAAGTAATAAGACCATTTTTCTTCAGAGCAGATTGTACCGGACTGACCAACTTACTATCAGCAATGGGATATACTACATTAGTGTCTAACTACTTGATTATCTCTTTATTCACTACCTCTTACAAATGAGGATTAAGTCGATGTTGATGTTCTATACTTGGAACACAATTTGGTTCAAGTTGGATCTTATGAGTACAAAGACCAGGCGGGATACCCACAATATCTATAATGGACTAAACAATGGCCCTCTTAAATTTCTTTAGCACTGATAATAGAGCTTCTACTTTTATATACACCAAGTCAGCTGCAATAATTACCGGCAAAGTGTTGTTGGCCCCTAAAAATGCATATCATAAATAAGAAGGAGGGCCTTCAATACTAAGATGGGTGGCTCCTCAATAGATGGACGAGGAGATAGAGTAGTTCTATTCTTCAAATCTAAATTAATATTCTTAGGTGCATAAGTATAAAAATCGCTCCCATAAAGTGCACATACTATCTCATCATAGTCATCATACCATCACTATCAAAGTTTATGATCATGATTGTTAGAGCTTCAACACCCAACCTTTCTTCAATAGGAACAACATCAGAAGTATCTTCCCAAGTTTTTACTTCATTATCATCATAAAATAAGTCTATTTCTTTATCAAACACATCAATTATAAATGTCACTCTTAACTCATTAGGCTGCTTCATGGATTTGCATACGTTGAATATCACCTGCTTATCATTGAGTCTCAGCATTAAATGTCCTAGATCCAAATAAATCAACATCCTTCCTATAGTCAATAACGGTCTTCACAATATAATTGAGACTTGAAAGTCAACTTTACAGTCTAATATCACAAAATCAGCAGGCAAGATAAAAAAAGCCACTTTTACCAATACATCAAATAGAATACCAACTAGCTCTTTCACTGTCCTATCTACCATCACTAGTCTCATGATGGTTGGTGTGGGAGCTCCCAACCCCAACTGCTTAAATACTGCTAATGGCATGAAGTTGATACTAAAATCCAAATCATATAATGCCCGAGTGAAGTTGAAAGATCCAATAATACAAGGTATGGTGAAAAAACTAGGATACTCCTTCTTCTCTACTAATGATCAAGTAGCTATAGCACTATAGTGATGAATATTATTGACTGGCTCATAATTGACTGGCCTCTTTTTGGTGATTAAATCCTTCATGAATTTTTCATATTCTGGAATTTGCTCTAATGCCTCTACAAGTGGCATGTTGACTAATAGCTCCTTTAATATAGATAAAAATTTCTGATACTTACCCTCTTCTTTTTTCTTTTTCAGTCTTTGAGGAAAATGAGGGTGAGGTATTAGAATAGGCTTCAAAAAAGGCTTCTCATACTCATCTTGTCCTTTATCCTTCTTGCTACTACTTGCCATATCAATAGAGTCATCATCATTCTTTTATTCATCTATAGTGGGTAAAAGTGGATCTATGGTGGTTTTACCACTCCGAGTTGAAATGGAATGGCAGTGACCATCATTCTTTAGTTTGTAACCATGTTACTAAAAAAAGTTCCAGGTTTCCTGTGATTCAATATGGCCAATATCTGGCCATACTACTGCTCCAGTACCTTGATTGTGATACCATATGACTAAACTTTCTGATTTAGCCCTGATAGGTCTGCCTTAATCTCCTTAAAATAGCTCTGTTGACTTTCTTGGACTTTTACTAGTTTTGACAAGATTGCCTCCATTCTAGACTTAGTATCTTAACTACCTGGTGGTACATATCTGCCACTCTTTTATTTGAAGTCATCTTTACATCCCCAATCCCCATATCTATCTCTACTCCTGGCTCTGTATCTATTATTATAATAGGGCTGACCTTAATTCCTATGTCCTTGGGATCGAAAATCCACTAACTAATGATTAAGATACTTTTTTTCCTCTTCAGATTTAGTCTCAAAATTCCTAGAAGTAAATCCCTATACCCCAACTACATTCACCTTCTCAACCCTTATTATTACAAATTGTTTTGTAAACAGCCCAATAGCTGTCTGAAGTTGTGCAACCTCTTGTTACCAAATCATGAATAGCTCCATAATCAATAGCTGATCCAATAGAATATGTACCCACACCAAGATCAGCGTCTCTAGTATGCCAACCTCGATTGGTCACTAAAATATTATCTAGTATCTCTTGCACAGCATCCCACCGAAGATGCATGAATGCACCTTCTAAAATAGTATCTTCCATTGCTCTTTAACTGACATTTAGTAATCTATAAAATATTTCCAGCACACTGGATCCTATGATTCTGTGATTAGGTACGATCTTAAAGATTTTTGGTCTACCTCCAGAATAGCATACGATGTACAGATCTTAGTAAAATTAGCAAGATGCATGTTTGCATCATTAGGTGTTGATCCCAAAACGTACCCTTTAAATTGAGCAATTAGATCATAGCACTCGTAATGTCAAATTTAACATTAGGTAGTAAAGAAGAAGGAATGATGGCTCTTGTCTTAGTAGGTTTGACATATCCCATGTATTCATCTTCATCATAAGGCTGAAGATGCTAATATTAAGGAATAATAAAAGCTCTGACTCTTTGAAGTTTACCTTATCGCTCGGCCACTTGTCTTGGCCTGGCTAGTACTGTCGATGGGCTACCCTAGCCTCTTTAGCTAACTGTGCTTCCTCAGCCACTCTAGATTTTTCAACTGTTATTGCTTATAATTATTTAGTCTGTCTATCAGCAATATTTTGTGGATCATCAGGTGGGGGATAAGGAACATTGTAGGGGTCTTGAACCCCAGTAGGAACATCATCACAAACTTATTCTGACATCTTTTGCGATGTTTGAAGGATTCTTTCTGGATCTGGATCAAAAGGGAGTGAAGGATTACCTCTTCTCCTAGTGTTTGACATACACTAGTGTATTCCTGATTATACAATGAAAAATAAACCCACAAACTTCACCATATTTAATTAACAAATCACACCGTCTTCCTCGATTACGGTGCAAAAATTTGATATTTCACAAAACTAACCTCCAAATAAGTAAGTTGTGGTCGATTCCAAATATAGTAACCCAAACCAGGTTGGGGTCAAACCCATAGGGAAAACATTGAACAGTTGCTTAACTTGAAAAAAATTCACGAGTAGTGCAAAAAAATAATTAGGAAAATTTGGAAGTAATCAGTAAGTAGTAACCAAACTTGAATGCTTAAGTTGTAAGCAATAGAAGATGAACACTAGGACTGTGTTCAACCTGGCTTCTTAACTCTATAAGTTTCTCGTATTCAACCTACATATTCTGCTTTCCTACAGGTAAGGTCGACAAGCTATGTATTATCAACAGTCTTGTGAACGTGTTGATTAATCTCACCCTTTATCTTGTGAGTCTCAGGGTGTCGCCTTATTGCTCCTTGTCTATGACTTCAGTTCAACTATTACCTTTGGAGTCTTGAGTTGATTAGATGAGATGACAGAATAATAAGATGGATGTGAATCTCAAATTACTATCTTAATCCTCTTTTCTCAATCTCAAACTCCGTTGTGAGGAAGTTATCAAATACAGGAAATCCTCAAGCTTTTGCAATAGCTCTGAGGTTAATTAATATAAAAAAGATTAAGATACATGCAACTACTTTATAATATATGACTCTCCCACTTCCATTACGTAGTTAATCTGCCAGGGCTCCCACAACCCTAGTCAGGGAAATTAGTTGCTCATGTTCGTGCAAGAATCTATTATAATCAATGAAGAATTCATGTAATTAATTGCACAAAATAAGATGAATAAAATCCAAAGTCTTGAGTTGAATAATAATCCAAAAATCTCAAGAATAATGTAAAGTATGTAAAAGAATGTAAGAATAATGTTTTTGAGTGTAACCTAATAAAAGATAAACCCTAGGGTATTTGTAGTATCTTAAATACTCAGAAATCCTAATAAGAATGGAAAAGAAAATGTAATGTCGGCATAAGGTACGACTTGCTTGTCCACTCATAAGGTCTTCTTAGGATTCGTACTGTGCTAGTCGTATCCATTCCAATGTATGATATTCCAGGGCTTCAACTTTTTGTTCTTATTATGACTTATGCTCATGAGTCGTACCTTGACCATACGACTCATGGACTTCACTCGTTACCACCTGGGACTTTTGTCTTTCATGCTCTAAGCAATGGTCTACTTTTGGTTTACCCATATGAGTCATACTCAGACTTTTGACTTGTTTTCTTCTGAGACTTTAACTCTAAATAGTAGCCTAAGGTTCTATTCTTTGTACAGTTTCTTGACACGACCTGTATCCTTATCTTACGACTCATATGACTGAGTCGTATTATTTTTTCAATTAGCATTTTTTCTTGGACTTTGGTAAGGAAAAAGGTAAGGGTAGAGTCGATGAGTCAGTAGTAAATCAAATTTTATGACCGCCCCCATCTTTTCCTCAAAGACTGAAATAGAAGAAAGAGGAAAGAAAGTTCAAAAGATTCACTTAGATATTGAAAGATTTGAGCTTGAACATCCCTTTCCTTGAGGTATTGGAGCAGATGCATAGATATGCCAGGTTCATGAAAGAATTGGTGACAAAGAAGTAGACGACTAGTTTCGAGGAGGTTGGTGGATTGCATAATTGCAGTGCAGTCACTTCTAAGTCTCTATCCCAGAAAAAGGGTGATCCTGATACATTTACAATCCCATGTACTATTGGGATATCCATATTTGCTAGAGCATTATGTGATTTGGGGGCCAGCATAAATTTGATGTCACAGGCTATATTCAAGCATTTGGGCTTGATCCCTCTAGAGCCAACTACTATGCAGTTGTTGATGGTTGACCATACTACAAAGAAACCCGTGGGCATTTCATTTGATGTATTGCTAAAAGTAGATAACTTAATTTTTCCAACGGATTTTGTCATTCTGGATTGTGAGGTTTACTTCAAGATACCCATCATATTATAAAGACTATTCATGGTCACGAGTAGAGCTATGGTTGATATTGAAAAAGAGAGCTCAAGTTCAGAGTCAATAATAAAGAAGTCACCTTCAATGCTCGATGAACTATGAAGCATCCTACTGACATAAAGGTTGTGTCGGTTATCCATTGTATTGATGATCTTGGAGGGTATTCCAGAGAATAACCACGTTGTTCCATGATGTTAAATCAAGTGCTACATCGGAGACAACTCATGGGCTTGTTGGTGAAGTCTAAGTAACCAACATAGTCACATTGTGCTGCGATGTTAAATCAAGCACTGAGTGGGAGGCAACCCACTATTTTAGTGATCACGTTTGTTTTTCTTTTTTATAGGTAAAATAGAATAAGGACTTGCCTGGAATGTGGTAAAAATTGCTCAATTCATAATCTTCCAGGTATAGGGACTTTTTGACCAATTTACCAAGGTCATAAGTACCACGTGGGCCAAGTAAGTTATGTATTAACCTAAAAGATGGAATTTTGAGGATTTTTTGGGGAATTTCTTGACTTTAACCTACAACTTATTTACATGGTCATAAATATCACTTATGACCACGTAAGTAGCAATGCGAGTATCAGAATACAAAGTTCAAAGAGTAGAGAATTTGGCAAAAAAACTGGGCCCACATATGTTTGGCACATACGGACCGTTTGTACAATATATGGCCTATATGTGAGTGATGTAAGAGGGAACATTTTGGGCCCATTTTTTTTTTCAAAATTTGGGCCCCTAAATAAACCCTAAATAGACCACTACCACCACCACCACCATCACCCCATGTTATTTAATTTTCTTAAACTTATTTTTTAACTTACGAATCCTCAAAATTCCCTCGACCCTCTTAAAATTCAAACCACCCCACTTCCCTGCACTTAAGAAAAAATCAAAAAGGGTACTTGTTCTTGGTACCAACTTATCATAAAGCACTAAATATGCGATCAAGCTTTGGTTTTACTTCACTTTTTCATTGTTCATTTTTGGTTCTCCAATTAAAAGGTAATATTCTTTGATTCTAATAGTAATATCGTGTCCTAAACTTAAAATAAGCAAGTTGGTATTTTTATTTTCATGCAAAATATGTAGAAACCATCATGCTTGTATGTACGAGCCTTGAATTAGCCTAAAAATCTTAATGTGGGGCATTGTTCTCTAATTAAACATTAAAATCATGCCCTAAACGAAAGTTAAATTTGAAAGGGTAGAGGAATATCAAAAGTTTTGAATGCTTATTTGTATTGAAAATTTGATTCTAGTTGAATGTGTGCATATTGGACTTGTTGGAACTAAGTACAAGTTATAGGGATGCCAAAATTAAGGAAAATTTTAAAGTTTTTGAATTTAGAGTTTTCTTTAAGTTTTTCACTCCCTCATTAGCTTTCAAATATTAACACTTGATTTTTTAGGTACACGTGACACCCAAGGACTTGAATAAGAAGATTGCACATTCTAGGTGATGGCATGACTCTTTCGAGAGCAGTAGCTCAAGGAAGAGTACCCGCTTGTCTGATCCAAAGCAGTCCCAGCTAGAGTGATAGAGAAAGTGACTAGGGGCCAGAAGCAAACTACTACTAAGGCTATTATTATTAAAAAAATTAGGTGTACAACTTGTAGATAAATCACAGTGGGACAAACAGCTTACTTTTACTCAGCCTAGGACCCAGGCTGAGGTTATTCAGTTCCTAGGTAGGTCGAGGATAAAAATGGCCAGAAGATCACTACCACACTTTCCCCAGCTTGTTGAGGGTGGTGATGATGATGAGGAGAATAAGGAGGAGGGGGAGGCACGGTCTAAGACAGCACTATAGGTAGATGCTCAGGACCCTAGTTTGAGAAATGGTTATAGGATGAGGATAAGTTTGAGACACCAATCCCTGAGCCACCACCAATTGTACCCTACTCTAAGGAGGGTACAAACCGGTCTTCACACCAGGTGCTAATTTTTTATTTAGAGGCACCAGCTCAGCACGATAAGATATTTGATCCCACACATATCTTGAAGGAACCTATTAAAGAGGTGAACCCGCGATGGTGTATGGAGGGGCTTTGGGAGTTGTATGAGAGAAATAGTTTTATTACTGAGATCGGTCGACCCATAAGCGCTATTTATGAGGAGAGATAGATTGATTTGTCTGGAGAACCATTATTATAGGTTATATTTGACAGGTATCAGTTGGGGTGGATGACTCGACCCCTAGGCTCATATAGCCCAGTATTAGTGTGGAAATTCTATGTATCATACCATGCCACAGTGTTGTTGACTATGCCAAATAGTAGGGGTCTTCTAAGGTATACTGAACATCCCCATCTTGGTTAGACATTTGTGAGAGGGGTTATGGTAGATATTTTAGCGGCGGCCATCCACCGAGTTCTCTTTGGGCTAGATTATGTTGCTCCAGTGTCCACAGTAGAGTGTGATTATAGATTAAGCATTGTATAAGATAGACACATTATGTGTGATGCTGAGCATATGAGAGATAAAGAAAGTTGAGATGGTGAGATGGATCACCAGTTATATTTCACCTAAGGGTGATGATACCCCTTGAATCGAGGAGCAGGGTATGATCAATAAGGTGACATTGAATTTTGCCATAAAGTTTTGGTGGCTGCTTGTTTGATATAGATTGTGTCCAACTAGTGCGGATAATGTATTGAATTAGGATAGAGTTGCATTGACTGCGATCATGATGGCTGGATATGACATTGACTTTGCAACTAATATTTGACATGAGCTTCATGCGAGAGCTTTTGGTGGGATGATGATTTTGTCGTTCCCATGTCTTCTCTAGAGATTATGTGATGCATCTGGTGTGCTAGAGTTACTGGGATTTGTTGAGAGAGTAAAAGCAATGTCCACAGCACAGACTAAGATGATGAAGGATCCGACACACCCGGACCATTCTAGGAGACCCCGTACGCCCACTACAATACCTCTAACTCTGTCTGAAGGCCCATTAATCCCTAAAGAGCCTATTGATACACAGGGAGGCGACTTAGGAGTTAGTATAGAGCTTAATATAAATAAGTAGGGAGAGTCCCTCAAGTTAAGTACACAGGATGAGGGGACCCAACTACATCTATATTAGCCCCGACTTATACTTCAGAGATGGTAGGTGTATCTTCAGTGCCCCCTCGTCCATTTACTCCAACTGTTACATCAGGTATAATTTTAGTTTCAAATGAGTTTTTACAGAGCTTGAGGGACAGTCATAGAGTTACCGACACTCGACTATAGAATGTTGAAACTAAGGTGGCGACTTTATTTGGACAGATCTGACCATGGGTTCTGACTAAACTAGAGATGACTAAGGCTGGATTAGAGTCTGCCCACCAGGCTGCTATGTTAGAGCTATGAGCTGAGTTGTATGGACGAATAAATACTTTTGAGAGTAGAGTGTCAGCTTAGTTTAGCAACATTGAGACGTCAGATCTAGCTGATATTAGGAAAGAGGTGGATGTACTTAAAGTAGAGGTATGCTTTCTCACTAAGAGCCACTTATTAACTATCTCTCTATTTGTGCCCCTATTTGTTCAGCCAACACCTTTTCTTGGGCCCAGACGATTTGACTTATTTATGGAGGATGATAAGATGGTCCCCATAGTTGGGACCAAGAGAGGCCGAGAGGAGGACCTACAGGATCCCAGTATTCCATTTGGCCAGGCCTTGAAATAGGTCATACATGATTCACAAGATTCTACAGTGATTGATAGAAAGAGGCATGTCGATCTAGCCACGGGTGTATCTTCCAGTAGTGCACTGCCACCACTATCGCCTCCGCCACTCCAGATACCCTCACCTGAGGGTGATCATGACACAGACGCCTAGTGTGTCCCAGGTATGCCCTCATTCCTTTTTTTTATATTATTTAAAATGCATTAAGGACAACGCATAATTTTCAATTGGGGGTGGGGTATACCATAGCCGTCATGAGTTTTTATTGTCATGCTTCTTTTTTTGTCGGTCGTAGTATGATTGTAGAACCGACATGTCTATGTGTTTTGTTTTGTATTGTGTTTTTTTTTGTGTAATTAGGAGATTTTTAAGTATTTAGGGCAATTTTCATGTTTTTTGTTGATTTTGAGAAAAAATGATACCCCTCCAAAATTTGTGTATTTAAAACTATGTGAATGTATATATGTGTGGCCATTGTGGATCTTATTTTGGAATTAGATCAGGGACATGATAATCATTGCTCACTTGTGCATGAATCGGATAGGTAGTAGCATGTGATATGACTCTGTGCCATGTGTGTGAGAGATGCTACCTAGTTTCCTTTATGTGTTAAATCCAAAACTTGC
Organism: Capsicum annuum; assembly: GCF_002878395.1. Lineage (NCBI taxonomy): Eukaryota > Viridiplantae > Streptophyta > Magnoliopsida > Solanales > Solanaceae > Capsicum > Capsicum annuum. The sequence goes on from NC_061117.1 coordinate 139,260,233, forward strand.
CTGGTAAGTCTTGCCTAGGTTGTAGGATAGTTGGTTAGGAAAGGATCATAGGCTATTTTTTATATTAGTCCACTTTTAGCCTAAATGACCTTCATAATATGAAATAGTATCCCTTGATCCCATTTTTTGAGTCTTAAAGCCTATTTTTTTGTTTTCACTTTTCACCTTCTTATTTGTGTTACAATAAACTTGTTTTGGCCCTGATCCTCCTTGGACATTGTGCACCTTAACTCAGACAAATCACCTAAGTTGAGGGTGGCTATCATAGGAGTGTGTAATGTAAAGTGAGTATGAAGAAGCGTAAAATAAAAGAAAAGAATGTAGGGGTGAGTATGATAGAAAAAGAAAAAGAACAAGAAAATGTAAAAAAGAAGAAAAAAAGGAATGAATAAAAGAAACCACACCCAACCTAAATGTGCATAAAAGAATAAAAGGGAGAAATAAGGGTGAAATAAAAGGAAATTGGTTTAAGTGAGGACCCCAAGGTTAGTGTAGTGCCAAGGAGGCTTAGTCACTTGATATATCCATATGTACCATACCAGCCCCCAAGCCTACATTACAAGTCAAAGAAAGTCCTATAGTCATCCTAACTTGACTGTCTGAAAACCAAGATAAAGAAAATAAGGGCAAGCCTATGGTATTTGACGTGCATTGGTAAAACTTATCTTTTGAGCATGAGTGTCTCTTGCTAATGTAATTACAATACCTTGATCCCATTGTGTCATACTGTTGTGCTTCATATTTACACACAATTGATTTTGGATTGTTTATATAGGAGGGGGTAATGTGTTTGAGCTTCAAGTGATGATTGGCTGCCTTAGATAGCTTAGATTCTCCTATTTAAGCGTCATGTTTTGGTTTTGTTTTGTTTTGTTGCCTGAGGACATACAAACATTCTAAGTTAAGGATATTGATGTGCTATAAATTTATAGCACTTTCGATGCTTAAAACTATGAAAATATGCAAGTTTCTTAGGTTGTTTTGTGAGATATGATGTGTTTTGGGTATGTTTTGTAGAAAATCAGGTTTTGGATGTTAAACTGAAGAAAAAGATGAAAATTAAAGTTTTGTCTACTTATAGAGGCAATTCTAGGAATACGTGCCACTTACCAGGCGTAGGTGATAAAAATATGTATCAAAACTTAAAGTTCAGAGGCTCGGAAACAGAAAAAAACTTTATCACTTACTAAAGGCACATACGGTCCGTATGTAGAACATACGGTCCGTATGTAGAACATACGGTTCTTATGTGACCAAAGTATGTTACAGAGGTCTAAGTGTAGAGATTTGCATGAACTACACGAAAGTTCTGGCACTTACCTAGGACTACATACAGTCCATATGTGGTACATACGGTCCGTATGTAGCCTAAGTAAGTGGCCACTGACCTATATTTTCTTTTTCATTTGAAATTTAATTTTTAGGATTTTCTTGTATCTTATAAATACCCTTATGACGTTTTGTAGTTAGTTTACGCACTCTTGATACTCACAAACTTATATTTGATTCCAAGATTCAAATTTTTATCTTGGGATTACTTTGTTCTTGATTTTGCTTGTTTGTCATTGTGATATCTTTTAATGTTGTTCATTATGAATTCTGTTGATCGTTTCACAGGCATGAGCGACTAAAGCCCTTAGCTAGGGTTGTGGAAACTCTAGCATAGTGACAAAGTAGGGGAAGTGCTAACTTGTTCTGAACCAGTATCATTGTATATATTGTATTATCTTCAGTTTGATAAATATCTTAGCAGTTGCAAACGTTAGGATCCCGCTTAGATTATTACTACTTACTCCACAAGAGGAGTAGTGACTAGGAAAAGATAATTACAACAGTAATTTGAAGATTAACTGTCTATCTAGGCTAATCAGTATCATCTATATAAGATGGTTATCTATCATCTAATAACTTGAGACTCAAAAGATAATAGTTAATTAGAATCTAGGATAAGGGTTAGTAATATGACATCCTGAGACTCAAAAGGTAAAGGATGAAATTCGTCAACGACTTCACAAGACGTACAGTTGATGGTACATAACTTATCAGATTTTGCATGCAAGGTACTGGATTGATTCAATAAAGCAAGATAAGCCCACTGAGTTAAGAAGCCAGGGAAAACACAATCCTAGTGTTCGTCATTGACTGATTACAACCAAAGTAGATTTGCTACTTGTTCGAGATTACAACAACAACCCCCTCATTTATTTTCTGTTCAACCTGTTGAGTTTAGCAAACTTGAGATACAAAGCTGCGTTTTTCCTGTGGGTTTGACCCCAATCTAGTTGGGTTATTATACTTGACAGGACCGCTTTATCCTCAATTGGAGGTGGAGTTTGAGCGTTGATCAGAAATATCATTAAAAAAAACAATATCATGAACTTTTTTGTTCTTGAGATAATGCAATGGATAAGAGTATTACCTTGACATTTAATTTCTTACTTTCTCTTGGAATCTTAAAATGCTAGTTTCTAATAATAAATATATCAAATCAAGTTAATTTTGCATTAAGAAATTAAAACAGACTTGAATGAATAGTTAAAATGACCTCAAATTCTAATCATCAAGAAGCAATTATATTATACTTCACGCAAAAGAAAGTATATGCTAAACTAATTAACTATTTAGAGGAAGCAACGTTTTGCAATAAAAAGAATATAGCAAAGGTTGAAGCTGAAGAATAGAAATCTACAACATTGTTGAAGCTTTATCTATGTGAAGCACTGCCAAGAGAAATGAATAGACATACATTCTTAGAGTACTTAGGTTTATTCATTAGCGTTTATATCCATTCATTGAAATATAAGGTCATGGGCCTTCAAAACATGTCTTTTCATCTTTCATTTTATTGAATGTTTTTTTTTCCTTTTAATTGAGAATGTATTTATGACATTTTTAATTTTATTCTTTTAAAATAAAGTAAATAACAGAAAAATTAGAGAAAAAAGACCAAAAATATGATTAAAAAAAAAAAGATATATAGCAATGGAGGTCATAGAAAGGTGCCACATTACCTCTTTTTCTTCTTTATAGGTATATTGATTAATTGATTGATATGGTTTTGTCTGAAGTGGTCTTTAAAATTCTGTCTTAGATGGTCAAAAACTTCCTACAATATAAAATTTCCAAGCAACCTTATGTTACCTTACATTTCACAAAAATGGGATTACTTTTGGTTTGTTTGAAAATTTCTAATATCTTTAAATTGATATATTTTGAGGAGAATAATCACAGATTCATTTAAGAGTTAAGTTTATATATGCACTAATTACAATGTGCAATGTATTTATATAATTAAATCATTTATAAGGAACCTAATGTATTACTCTCTCCGTTTCAAAATAAATGAATTTTTGAATTTTGACACACAGATTAAGAAAAAAAATCAAAAGACATAAATTTAACATAAATTTTCATTTTTACCCTTGACGTCTCTTTTACCCAAAAAAAAAAAGAAAAAGTTGCAGTCTCTTTTACTTGTCAAATCATAAGGGTAATTTTGGAAAAAAATTCAACGATTCTCTTATTTTGAAACACCAATAAATTACCCAACAATTCATTTATTCCGAAATGGAGGGAGTATTATACATATTAAAATATATTAATAGTGTAAAAATAAACTTTACTTTTAATGTATACAACTGAAATAGTAAGAGTAAAAGTTATAGTAGTAAAGCATAAAGGAGGAGGGAGATAAATAATAACCTATGATTCAACATCTTTGATTATATGGTTGAAAACAACATAAGCAAGAAAATATAAATTTATCAATCAAATGATACATTGTAGAGACGTGAAGGTTGTAGTTGTTTAGTCACATTAAAAAATCTTAGAAC
>NC_061117.1:139267065-139287867 GCF_002878395.1 Capsicum annuum
TATTTTTTTCTTGCTGGATGTGTAGATATAGTGTTATTGGGAAGAACAGAAGATGAGTGTACCTTGCGATCAACATTTATGTCAAGTGTGAAACTATCTATTGAAGATTCATCATGAGAGCTGGACATTGTACTATTAACATGAACTAGACAATCAGATGGACCTTGATCAAAGAAATGGTTAAACTATGGGGTTCAATGTCTGACTCACTAGATGAACCTCTATCATGATAACTTTGAAAAATCTCAACGGAAGGATTAGTAAAAAATAACACTTGGCTTGAGAGAGCAGACTCTAACTTTGATAGCAAGGAAAATTTAATATGTTCCCAAAAGATAATTACCATGACCCAAACTAGGGCCTGGACGTGACGGGTATCTCAAGTCCACCAAGGATCGGAGACCACCCCCTTGCACCTAACCAAATAACACGATATCCCCAATGTCGGATGTATTTCGAACATATAACAAGATAGCACAAGGTAAGATTAAAGAATAAAAGATAAGTCTACGACTGATAACTAGTAACCGGCCAAATCGATCAACCAACATCACCCAAGTCCACAGTAGTCCAACAAAGCCTTCTAAACAAAGAACCAAAAACCTGTCTTAGTAGGGATATGTCCACGCCTATGACAGATGACAATTAGAATGATAATCATAATGTTAATGTTAAGGAAAACTCTCAATTCTAATATATGATAATAGTTGATTAAATGTCTAAGTCTTTCGAAGAATGGAAGCTTACCACTTCGCCACAATCAATCGACGAACTGAGTTGATCCACCTAACTCTGTGTAGGAAAAGTAAAGGTATCTGCAGTACCTGCATCGTGTAAGGATACAACATTCGGAGACGGTTAGATATTTGAGCACTAACATGTAACTCAGGAATAGGGGATAAAATAATGCAATTAATATCAATTCAAAACCAATCCAAAATCTAATACACATAATCATATGGAAATACATACATACATACAAACACACACACATATATATATATAATATATGTATATATAGACACACACACACATATCACGTGCTGGGGTAGGGAAGAAGACTTAACATGCACTTTAAGACTTTATCCTGGATTATATAGCTCAATCGTCATAACATAAGAAGGCACCCACGAGCTATCTGGGCCATCTCTCCACCAATTTAAGGGCCCAAGTACATGTGGCCTCATGTACCAGAATGTATACATATGCACTATGGGGGACTCAAACCACCCGGCACATCAAGGTAACACAAACACCAAGTCGTATGATATAATGCGAGGGACTCAAACCTCCTAATCATATGATATTAATGAGGGGGACTCAAACCTCTCGGTCATAAAGACCCTGCATCAGCAACCGTGGTTTCCAGTATTAGCCCCTTTGGACCTCCATTTTCATGACTCAACTACCCAACTGTTATTAAAGCCTAATTAAAACACTTAACACACATTCCCATTTATTGAACCCTGATACACACTTAGGCATACATTGTTGCTATTATCATACCAACTATACTTGCAAGGTAACATCAACATGCCAAACCAATTATCGTCACTTGGGGAAATTCATAACCCCTTTGGGTCAATTATAAATTAGCTTGGGGAGTTACATAACCCTATAAGGTTTAGTCCAAAATCATTATGCTTTATTAGCTTTTCACATTATTCAATACTTAAAAAATAGTTCAATATGCATACTTTTCATATTAAAAACTAATCTCAGAATATGAGGTTGAGGTCATAACCACTTCAAAAGTCACAAGTTTGGGGAAAAACACAATACCCTAGTTCATTCACCATACCCATGCACCCATAATTTTAAAACCATAATAAAAGCATGAATAATTATTTTTAAGCCATGGAAAACATGATTTAATCAATAAGCATTCATAACCCTCAACCCTTATTTTAAAACCAACATCAATATCTCATGAACAGTACTTTAAATCATTTACTTCTAAAAAATTAGCAATTAGGAAAGAGTAACATGCCTATATTATCCAAGTTTATGGAGAGAATTCCACTCTTGAATTATTAGGTGATCTACCACTTGGAAACCCTAAGTATGGATGCTTGAGAGACTTGAGAGAGTTTTAAAAGTGTTTTATTATGTTATGAATGAGAAATAACCTCTCTTAAGTGCTTTATGAATGAGGGGTTTTAATTGGGTAAGAAGGAAATTGTCCAAAGTGCCCTTAATTTAAAAGCTGGAATTTAGTCGTCAGTAACTATGTGTCATTACAGGACTCCTATGGTTTCATTATGAATCGTCAGTACGAGTCGTAGCCAAGATAGTTTCCAGGGCATCCACACACTGTTGACCCTATGAATCACTAGTATGACTTGTAATGGGACCCTTGACTTGTAGGGTCCAGTTGTAGTCAACATAAAACCCACTTGGGTTATACACTGGACATCCTATGATTTGATCTCAATATTTCGTAATTAGTCCTTATGAATCTTAGTGATACACTAGTACTCAAACCAGAACTTAGTCATACACACATTGCTTAGGTTACAATTGGGTCCAACGACTCATCAAGACTCTCTACAACTCGTAAGGATAAGTTATAGTCAAGGCAGTGAGGATAAAATTTTAGAAATTTTCAATGACCAAAAACCCAAGGAGTTACATACTCCCCCTTATGATAATTCATTCTCGAATGACAGGACAAGGGATTTATTAGCATGATTTGACTTTAAACACAACCATACTTTTCTTTAACAAAGACAAAATACAAAGATACCAAAGAAATCCTAATTTACTTAACAAAGTCAGAAAATAAAGATGTTAAGGAATACACATACCTTAAGCATGATTTTTTGGAGCGAGGAACAAAAATGGATATGTGGACTTCATGTCCTCCTGGGCTTCCCACATAGCTTCCTCAGCCTTTTGGTTCCTCCAAAGAACTTTTATTGAAGCCACATCCTTAATTCATAATCAACAGACTTGCCAATCTAATATCTCAATCAGGACTTCCTCATAGGACAAGAAATCCAAAATGCCCACCTTTTCTATGGGAATAACCGTGGAAGGATCACCTACGCACTTTCTCAACATCAAAACATTAAACACTTGATGAATGGAGCTTAAACTAGAAGGAAACTCTAATCCGAATGCAATGTTGACAACTCTCTTCAAAACCAAGTACAGACAAATATAACGGGGACTGATCTTCCTCTTCTTACCAAACTACATCACTCCCTTCATTGGAGAAACTTTCAAGAACACCTAATCCCCAACACTGAATTCCAAATCCCTTCGCCTCACATCCATATAGGAATTTTGATGACTTTAAATGGCCTTTAGTCTATCTCACATTACCTTCACCTTCTCCATACCTCGGTGAATCAAATAAGGGCCAAATAACTTGTTTTCACCAACCTCAAACCACCTAATAGGAGACCTACACCTCCTACTATATAGGGCCTAAAACTAGCCTATACCGATACTAGAGTGATAACTATTATTGTAGACAAATTCTATGAGAGGCATGTGGTCAACCCAACTTCCACAAAAATCAAATACAAAAGACCAAAGCTATCTTCTAAGGCTTGAATGGTCCTTTTTGCTTCCCTTCTGTCCGAGGGTGGAAAGCAATAATAAGGGTCACCCTAGTCCCCAAACCTTTCTTGAACTACCTCCAAAAGTGAGATAAGAACTGGGTACCTCGATCAGATATAATGGAAACTAGAGAACCATACAACTTCACAATATCTTTCATGAATACTTTGGCACAATTTTCAGAAGATAAATTAGTCCTTATAGGCAAGAAGTGATCAAACTTAGTCATCATATCCATGATGATCTAAATCGAATCAAATTACTGGTGAGACTGCGGAACTCTAGTAATAAAATCTGGATTAATTATTTCCCATTTCCATAAGGGTAGATCAATCTCTTGAGTTAGCCCACTGGGCCTCAAGTGTTCCACCTTCACTTACTAACATACCATGCACTAGCCATAAAATTGTCTATATCTCAGTTCATATTATTCTACCAATAAATTTTCTTAAGATCATGATACATTTTTGTTGAACTAGGATGAATAGTATATCACGATTCATGAACTTCAACCAAAATCTTCCTTGCATCCATCAATATAGGAACACATAATTTACCTTGGGTCCTCAAGATACCATGACCACCAATCCCAAAAATCATCCCTTTCTGCCTACCTATATCATTCTTGATTTTTATCATGACAAAATCTAGTATCTACTTCTTCTTTATTTTATCTCTATGAAATGACTTTTCCAACTCTTGAACAATCATACCACCTTCCTCGAAATCCAAGAGACGGACTTGTAACGACCTAAAAATTTGATAAAATATTTAAAATTTGTGATTTTGTGTGATTTGACTATTTTACCTCTCTCCGTAGTTGAATTATGGTATTTTTAGAGTGTGATAGTGATTGTCAAATTTTTCAATGCGTTTTGGTATCATTTATGCAATAGTGTAGTTTTTGATGGTTTTGAGAGCCTTATTTTAGATTTATGGAGATATCTTTTGATACTTGTGACGGATGGTCGAATGGACTATGCCAGCAACTATGAAACATCGATTGAGTCTAGGTAGACCTTTGGTTTGAGTCCCGATGCACCCGAGCACATTTTGACCAATGATCGAAAGGTTGAAAAATTGAAAATATGGGTGTGGGACCCACATTTGATCAAAACAACCTTGGATGAAAAATCTGACTTCGCCAGCAGATCTGGAATATCAATTTTAGGATGTTAGCATATTTGGTATGATTTTATGGCTTTTAAATCTCATTCCAACCCTCGGTTTAAAAAATTATGATTTTGGCTTTCAGGGATCAACTTTGTGAAAATGATATTTTTTGTGAAAATCTGATATCGCCATTGCGTTCGAAATGTCCAATTTAGTATTGTTGCATAGTTCATTTTCATATATCGGACTCCGAATAAATTTTAAACACCCCGTCGTAGTCCGAATTGGACAAAAAAGCAGCTTTTTTGCAAAAGCTCTGTAGAAAAATCTGCACTATTCATACCAGTTTTTGGGCCTACTTTGATCATTTTTAATCTTGTCTCTTGAGAGTTAAAACATAAAATAGTGTGGGAGTTTAAAAGTAGAGTTGGTGAGAGCTTGGGAAGCTAGATTAACACCTATTTCTCAATTTTATTATGAATTTAAGGAAAGAAGTCATCATTTTCTTAGTAATTTCTTGATAAATTTCTCAAAACTCCAAAAATCTTAGGGCTTGACTTTAAACCCCAATTTCACTTATTTTCATTTGAATAATATTTTTATCTTATAATTACTAGTTTTTTCATCAATTTAACCCTTAAAACAATTTCCATTCTTGATTTTAACTCGGATTTTAAAGATTTTACCCGGTAAAGCTCAAAAATGATTTTTCTTCAATTTGAACCTTGTTTTTGACTTGATTTAACTTGAGTTTTCAGCTGTAGGTTCCTAAAAATATAGAGAACATGTTTTTGAAGTAAAATTCTAATTTTTCCCTTTTTTTTGGAAACTCGTTTTGGAGGTCTGTTTTGACCCCAAACTAAAAATAGTCAATATGAGTGTTGTTGGTTTTGTTTTGATGCGTAGATTTCATATTTGTTATTTTTAGTATAGTTTGAGTTTTTTCATGAATATTAAGTTCATGGGTTTGAAGTGTAGGAGACTAGTTTTGGATTTTAAAGTAGGTTAAGGATAAACTCTTTCAGTCTGGGCTGGGTAGTAAATAATGATACAAAATGCATGTTAAGAGTTGGAACTAATCATGAAAAATGGCTATTTATGCGTTGTGCCCGTGTGTGGGGTCTATATGTGATGTAATTGTCAAAATTAAATTATTCTGTGATATGTGTGACCGTGTGGGGTCCAATATGATATTAATCGCCTGGAATACATGTGAAGAATTATATTCTGTTGTTAAGATTCTTAATATGGTACCATTGGTGTATTTTGATTATATTCATACTTTGTTGGCATATGAAACATGTGGAAATTCATCGATGAAACTGAGATAATGAGTAGATATTGACTCACATAGTTGTGGAAATATATCATAGTGGTTGCTTGTGAAAATACTCATCGTGATTGGTTGTGAGCAACATCCACAAACCATACAAATTTATGAAATATTAGTACCACCGTTGCAACATCTGAATAACACTGGCAACACCTTTTTAAAAGCCTCCCCGAGGGATATACTAAAGAGGAGATATTATAAAACCTTATAAAACCCTTTGTGAGGGATATGCCAGAAAAGAGATATGAGATATGTGAATTGTATACAGGTTGACAAAACCCCCCATGGGTTTTCCATTAGGAGGCTTGCCTCCGTAGGTCTATACAGGGATTGTGCGATAATTCCGAAGGTTGTGTGACGACCTCGTGCATCATCACCATCATCATCATCATCATCATCATCATTATATATATTGCACTTACTTTGTTGTGTTATGTTGGGATGTATTGATATATTGATTTGTCATCTATGTATTTATCGTATCTTCTTTTACTTTTATTTGATAATCTTGTATATGCATTCCCCCCCTTATTTTTCTTATATGTGATATAATATGTACTTTTGTTCTATCTTGATGTGATGTTGCAATATATGTGAGATATATTAGAATTGTTAGTGCAAGCGGTGTGGTCTACTGTTGTGGGATATTTTTTGATTGTAGGTGATGTGGCCTTAGTGTATATTTTGTATGCTTTATTTACTATTTTGCTTGGTCGGCCTATTATACATACTGAGTATAAGTGGACCGTACTTATGCCTACTATACCCTTTCAGTGCAAGTCCTAGCTCAAGTGCACCTCAGCTTGATTGACTCGGGTGATTGTTAGAGATTCCAACATAGCAGTTGGACATTCATGCGTCCGAAGTTCACCTCTATCGTTCTATGGTATTTATGTCCTTATTAGTATTTAAAGACAGATTTTATTCCTTTGTGGTTATTTTTTTGATATATTTGATTCTTAGATTGTATTAGTAGTTCTTACACTATTGACACCTGGTTTTGGGCATAATTGGTGCTTTGGATAAGTTTTTTCCACATTTTTATGATTACTTATATGGTTCAACTTTGTTCTAGAAGCCTTACTTGGGATATTTCTATCTTTTTCTCTTTTTGTATCGATTTGGGTGATAGGTTTACTTGTCAAGGTATGCCATGACAAGTGTCATCGTGACTTTCTTTTTTGGTCTATTTGAAATAGGTATAAGAGTAGCTAGGTTTCATTGGTCTCAACTATGTAAGAACGGGATACCTAATAGAGTCTCATAGATTGGTACGTAGATGTCTGTATCTATCTTCGAGAGGCTATAGGATGTCTTTAGGAAACTTCTCTCATTTGATTCTTTATCGTGCAAAGTTCTTTCATACCTTTTGTTTTGAGTTGTGTTTCACTTTTTTGTATAGATGGTGTCATCTAGGTCTTGCAAAGTAGAGATACAAAGCCTTTTCCCAAAGGGAAAACCTCAAGTCATGGATGGGCTCGAAGGAGTGGATGGGCCAGTGGATCAGCCCCGTTTAAGAGTAATGCAAGGGAACTCTCCCCTGATCCTAGAGTTGAGCCTTTTGGAGGTAGAGTTCATCTACCCTAATGTTGGAGGGGTTGTTGCTGTGGTTGTTGACCCATTTAGAGGGTTCTTCTTTGGTTATATTGGGTGTTCCTCTAGCCACTAGTGTGGATCCTCCTGTAGCACCAGCTTTTGTGTTACGTATTCCTTAGACCCCGACTAATATTCCATCTTCAGTACCGACATCTGATGATAGGCGAAATTACGCGCCTATATCAATATATTTTGCCCATATTTTAGCCTAGTTTCGAGAACTAATTATCTATTTCGTACACTTTTAGTCCTTTTTCCTGTAAATGAGCTAACAAATGTGATTAGGAAAGTTTCAGGTATAAATGATGCAAAATACAGCAATTTATGGCTTACTTGACGCAAAAGAAAGCTCACAAACGAGATGGAAAGGAGCTGGACGCATAAAGGACTAAATCTGCTGCATGGAAAATCTGTCCCGGGCTAAAACAGCATTTCTGAAGACTTTGGGACTTACAGACACAAAGCTGGATTTTTGCCATAATACATTAACCTAGTGCAATTAGGTTATGTGTTTCATCATTCTATTTGGATTATAATTTTGTAACCTTACCCTAGTACAATTGGGTCAAGGATTTCATTAGTATATTAGGATTTGGTTATTTATTTTATTAGTTTAGTAGGAGTAGGATAGGAGTATTATAAATACCCTATCATGTTAGAGATTTTGAAAAAAGGAAAAAAGGGGGGAGACATTCTGACAATTCATTCATCTCCTTACAATTAAGACATCTTCCTACAACCCATTCTCAATTCTTCATTCTTCTACTCTTAAATTCCACAACAAGAGAATCGTTACTTGCTACGGAATCACTAAAACCACACGCCAAACACCTACTATTCACGCCATCCACCATGCAAAACGTGATATCCTTCGCATTCATGGGTAACTAAATCTCTTAGTTGGGGTTATGGAAGCCGAATGAGTTACTATCTATAGCTATGAGTTTGTGAGTTCAAGACAAGTATATTGCTTATATCATTATTCTCTTCATCTTAAATCTACATTCTTTGCGGTTCAAACACAAGAACACGCCATTCTAACATCTAACCTGTTCGAGAGAAAGGTTATTTGTCTAGAAAAGAAGACGCATAGACCAACGCCAGTCTAACATCTGACTTGTTCGAGAGAAAAGTTATTTGTCTGGAAAAGAGATAATGTCAAGGTAGTAGGACACCCTTTCCTATTAAAAAGCTAGTGCCGTACCTGGACTAACTTCTTGGAGAATTCGTACCGTTAGTCACGCTTTAAGCTCGAGAGAGTTAAAGTGAAATAGTCCTTGTTTAGGTCGAGAGACGCTTGGATTTACCATCGACTACAATTCTCTATAAGCAATTACATGTCAAGACTCTACACACTCATAGCCAATAGAGACGTATACCTCAGAAGGTGGACATAACCCCAACGCCTCAATTCTCATTGTTTACAACACACGTGACAATCTCTCTTTATTTTGCTATTTTCAGTTCTTACCTTCTTGTTTTGGTTACATACTACAATCCCCCCTTTCCTACGAGACTTGCACTAAAAGTCTAGTAATTTTTCTTGCTTGTTGGCCAAGCTATTCTCTGTGGGATCGATACCCAACCCAGGTTGGGTTCTATATTTGCTAACGACCGCTTTACACTCCCACGAGAGCTGTAGATTGAGCGTTATCAACATCTGACTATGGGGTTCTGAGATTAGGAGTTCAGTCGACATTTGTGTTACCTTCTCAGGTGGGATCTCAGCTAGTGAGACTTACTATACTTCATGCTCTTCAGTGAGCCATATCTCAGATGGTTATGTTTGGGTCTTTTTTTCAGAGTATTATGGACCATGTTAAGGTGATAGAGGATATTTCTTGGGTATCTCAGAGAGTCTCTAAGAGGGTGCATCATTTTAGAAAGTTCAGAGGTTAGACCCTATGAGGTAGAGATTTTAGAGGTTCTCGTGGATTTTCTTGTTCAACAGTATAGGGTGGCTATCAGGGCAAGTTTAGAGTTTGAAATATATATGATGAGACTGGCCATATGGCCAAGGACTGTCTACGCTGAGTGTTTAAAGCTACTCTTATTTCAACTTTGAAAGGTAGGGGTTCTTCCAGAGGTACGAAAGACAGAGATAGTGAAGCCCATGGTAGGGGTTGCGGGGCTATACATCCAACCAATCATGATGGTTAGTGTTATGCCATACTAGCCCGATCAGAGTCAGAGGCTTCAAATATTGGGATCACGGGTATCGTCCCCATTTGTTTCAGACCTACATCTGTATTATTTGATCCAAATCAACTTTATCCTATGTGTCTTTATATTTTTTTTCTAGTTTTGATTCTATTAGTCAGCCTCTTACTATGCCTATTCGTGTATCTACCCGGTACGTAATTCTTTAGTGGTGGATCAAGTGCACCAATCTTGTGTTATGACTTTTGTCGGGCGTGATACTTTGATAGATTTACTTGTATTAGATATTCCTGATTTTGATGTTATTTTGGGTATGGATTGGTTTGTTCCTTATCATAATGTCTTAGATTATTTTGATAAGACTATGACTTTAGCTTCGCTGGGCGTGCCAAGGATATCTTTGAAGGATGCACTTCATATGGGTCCTAAAAGGATTATATCTTATGTTCAGGCTTGTAAATTGGTTGAGAGGGTATGTTTGTCTTTGCCCATATTCGTGAACTAGTATTATTTTGTCTCCTTTCTTGGATTCTTTCTGTGTTATCCGTGCGTTTATGGATATGTTCCCTATGGACTTTCCTAGTATGCCTTCGGATTAAGATATTTATTTTATTATTAATGTAGAGTTGGGCACTAAGCCCATTTCCATTCCTCCTTATAGGATGAACCCAATAGACCTGAAAGAACTGAAGGATAAGTAGTTTATCCTACCTAGTGCTTTACCTAGGGGTGTGCCTATCTTGTTTGTGAACAAAAAAGGATAGATCTATGCGGACGTGCATTGATTATCAGCAGTTGAATAAGGTGACGATTAAGAATAAGTATACTCTTCCTCACACTGATGATTTGTTTGATCAACTTCAGGGTGCTACAATGTTTTCGAAGATTGATTTGAGGTACGATTATTACCAGTTGAGGATTAGAGCTTTAAATATTTTGATGATAGCTTTCCAGACTCGATATCGTCATTATGAGTTCTTGGTCACGTCCTTCGGGTTGACCAATACCCCTACCGCATTCATGAAGTTGATGAATCATGTATTTTAACCGTATCTTGACTTCTTTGTTGTCATATTTATTGATGATATCTTTGTGTATTCAAACAATGAGGTTGAGCATGAGGAGCATTTATAGATTGTACTTCAGAGATTGAGGGATGAGAAGTTATACGTGAAGTTCTCTAAGTGCGAGTTTTGGTTAGAGTGTATTTCTTTCTTGGGTCATGTGGTGACAAAGGAAGGTATTATGGTTGATCCAACCAAGGTTATAGCAGTTTGTGATTGGACTATACTACTTAGCCCACCAAGATTTGGAGTTTTGTTATCTTAGCTAGTTATTATCGATATTTTGTTTAGAATTTCTCTTTTATTGCAATTCCTTTAACTAAGTTGACTCAGAAAAAGATTTCCATCTAGTGGTCTGATGCTTATGAGGTGAACTTCCAAAACCTTAAGGATTTATTGACTCTAGCTCCTATATTGGCTTTGCCCAAGGAGGGCGTGGGCTTTACTGTGTTTTGTGATGCATTTGGTGTTGGATTGGGTGTTGTGTTGATGTAGAAAGGCAAGATGACTGTGTATGCATCTCGTCAATATTGAAGCCTCATAAGAGAAACTATCCTACCCATGATTTGTTGTTGTGCACAGTTTTGTTTTCTTTGAAATTATGGAGGCACTACTTTTATGGAGTTTATTATCAAATTTTCTTAGATCATCATAGCCTTTAATAATTCTTTACCCAGTCAGATCTTCATATAAGGCAGTGCCATTGTCTTGAGTTTCTTAAGGATTATGACTTGACTATTCTCTACTATCCAAGCAAGGCTAACATTATTGCGATGCCTTGAGCCAAAAGTCGACTAACATGGGTAGCTCAGTGTATCTTTTGACCCATGAGAGCCCCTTGGCCTTAGAGGTTCAGTATTTAGCTCACCAGCTAGTTAGACTTAATATTTTGACACCTGGGCATATTTTGTCATTTGTGGAGGCTAGATCTTTTTTGATAGAGAAGATTCTAGCTCATCAGTTTGGCGATGTAAGATTAAGGTCTATTCGAGATAAGGTGTTGAGTAGGGAGGATAAGAAAGCCTCACTTGATTCAGATAGAGATTTAAGGATAGGGGGACGAGTTTGTGTGTCGAGAGTGGGTGACTAGATTAGGTTGATCTTGGAGGAGGCCTATTATTCTAGATATTCTATCCATCCAGGTGTGACTAAGATGTATAATGATTTGAGGAAACACTACTGGTGGAGTGGTATAAGGCGAGATATGACAAATTTTATGGCTGGTTGCATATGTTATCAGTAGGAGGAGGGAGAGCATATGAGACCTGGTGATTTACTTTAGTGGTTACCCATTCCCGAGTGGAAGTGGGAATGAATCACCATGGACGTTGTGACTGGTTCTCCTCGTACATCTCATGATTTTCACAGTGCTTGGGTCATCATGGATCGATTGACCAACTCATCTTATTATATTCTGATTCAGATCTCATTCAGTACTGAGAGATTAGCCCCTATCTTTATTTGTGAGATTTTGCATCTACATGGTGTGTTGGTGTCCATTATTTCAGATCAAGGTTCTGTGTTCACAACTCACTTTTAGAAGACTTTTCATGATTAGTTGGGTACTCGGGTTGATCTTAGAATAGTATTTTACCCCAGACTTATGGCTAGTCAGAGCAAACTATCCAGGTTTAGGAGGATGCTCCGCACATGTGTGATAGATTTTGGGGGCCAATAGGAGCAAATTTTGGCTTTAGCAGAGTTTGCATATAATAATAGCTACCGTTCTAATATTGATATGGCTCAATTTGAGAAATTGTATGCTAGGCGTTGTTGCTCCCCAGTGGGTTGGTTTGATGTTTCAGAGGTTAGACCTTGAGGTACAGACTTGCTTCATGAGTCTTTGGTCAGAGTTTGAATCATTTAGGATAGACTTCGAGCAACTTAGAGTAGGCAGAAGTGATATGCTGATCGTAGACTTCATGCTTGAGATTTGGTGTTGATGATCATTTTTTCCTTTAAGTTTCACTCACTAAGGGTGTGATGAGGTTTAGGGAGAGATGCAAGCTTAGCCCCAGGTATATGGTTCATTTGAGATTCTTCAGACCGTTGGTAATGTGGCTTATGAGTTGGCTTTGCCCCTTGATCTATCAGCTGTTCATCTAGGTTTTCATGTTTTTATGCTTCGTTGCAATATTCCTGATGAGTCTTATGTCATTTTTTGGGGTTCGGTCCAGTTAGATAAGCGATTGTCCTTTATTGAGGAGCTAGTTTTCATTTTGGCTAGGGATTTTAGACGGTTTCACTCTAGAGTGATTCCTATGTTTAAGGTCTAGTGGCGACATCGACCTATAGATGAGGCTACTTGGGAGATTGAGTCTGATATGCATAGTTCTTATCCCCAGCTCTTTGTTGATTAAGGTATTTCTTTTGTCTTAGTTCGAAGACGAACTATATTTTTAGTGGTGGATGATGTAACGACCTAAAAATTTGATGAAATATGTGAAATTTGTGATTTTGCATGATTTGACTGTTTTAACCCTCTCTGTAGTTGAATTATGGTATTTCTGGGGTGTGAGAGTGATTGACATGTTTTACAATGTATTTTGGTATCATTTATGCAATATTATGATTTTTGATGATTTCGAGAGCCTTATTTTAGACTTATGGAGATATCTTTTGATCCATGCGACAGATAACCGAACGAATTGTACCAGCAGCTCCGTAATATCAATTTTAGGCTAGTTAGACCTTTGGTTCGGCTCCCGGTGCACCCGAGCTCATTTCGACCTATTGATCGAAAAGTTGGTAAAATTGAAAATATGGGTGTGGGAGACACATTTGATTGAATCAACCTCAGATGGGAAATCCGACTTTGCCAGCAGATCCAAAATATGAATTTTAGGGTGTTAGAATGTTTGTTATGATTTTACGGCTTTTAAATATCATTTCAACCCTCAGTTTGAAAAATTGTGATTTTGAGTTTTGGGGGTCAACTTTGTGTAAACAATATTTTTTTTGAAACTATGATATTGCCATCGCGTCCGAAACGTCGAATTTAGTGTGGTTGCATAGTTTGTTTGCTTATATCGAACTCCAAAAAAATTTGGAACAACCCATCGAAGTCCGGATCAGACCAAAAAAACAGCATTTTTGCAAAAGCTTGCAGAAAAATCAGCACTATTTATCCCAGTTTTTGGGCCTATTTTACTTATTTTTCACCTGGTCTCTTGGGAGTTAAATCCTAGAATAGTGTGAAAGCTTAAAAATAAAGTTTGTGAGAGCTTGGGAAGCTAGATTAACACCAATTTCTTAGTTTTATTACGAATTTAAGGTAAGAATTCACCATTTTCTTAGTAATTTCTTGATAATTTTCTCAAAACTCCAAAAATCTTAAGGCTTGACTTTAAATCCAAATTTTACTTCTTTTCACATGAATAATGTTTTCATCTGATAATTTACTAGTTTCTCATCAATTTAACCCTTAAAACAACTTCGATTTTTGATTTTAACCTGGATTTTAAAGAGTTTATCCGGTAAAGTTCAAAAATAATTTTTCGTTGATTTGAACCTCGTTTTTGACTTGATTTAACTTGGATTTTAAGATGTAGGTTTCTAAAAATATGGGGAACACGTTTTTGAAGTAAAGTTCTAATTTTACCCTTTTTTTTGAAACTCATTTTGGGGGTCCGTTTTGACCTAGAACCAAAAGTAGTCAATATGGGTGTCTTTGATTTTGTTTTGACGCGTAGATTTCATATTTGATGTTTTTTGTGGAGTTTGAAATTGTTCATAAAAGTAAGGTTATGGGTTTGAAGTGTAGCGTACCAGTTTCGACTTTTGAGGTAGTTTATGGCTTAACTCTTTCAGATTGAGCTGGGTAGTAAATGATGATTCAAAATGAATGTTAAGGGCGTGCACTAATCATTAAAATGTGTATTTATTCGTTGTGTCTATGTGAGGGCCTATATATGATGGAATTGTCGAAATGGAGTTATTATGTGATATGTGTGACCGTGTGGGGTCCTATATGATATTAATAACCTTGAATATATGTGAATAATTATATTGTGTTGTTAGGATGCTTAATATGGTATCATTGGTGCATTGTGATTATATTCATACTTTATTGGCATATGAGACATGTCAAAATTCGTGGATGAAACTGATATGATGAATGGATATTGGCTCACATTGTTGTAGAAATATATCATTGGGGTTGGTTGTGAAAATACTCATTGTGATTTGTTGTGGGCATTACATCCTCATATAATACTCATTCATTAAACATTGGTAGAACAGTGGCAACATCTCAGAAAAACTAGCAATTCCTTTTTAAAACCTTTCCCTAGGGATGTGCCGGGGAGGAGATATTTAAGACCTTATAAAAGCCTTTCTGAGAGATATGCCGGAAAGAAGATATAAAATATGTGGATTATACAGGTTGATAAACCCCTCATGGGTTCTTCATTGTGAGGCTTGCCTCCGTAGGTGTATACGAGGATTGTACGATAATTCAGGAGGTTATGCGATGACCTCGTGCATCATCATAATCACCATCATCATTATCATATACGTTGTACTTACTTTATTGTGTTATGTTGTGTTATATTGCCATATTGACTTGTCATCTATGTATTTATCGTATCTTTATTTACTTGTATTTGATGATTTTATATATGCATGTTCCCCCTTGTTCTTCTTCTATGTGATATAATACATACTTTTGTTCTATATTAGTGTGCTATTGGAAACAGCCTCTCTACTCCTTCGGGGGTAGTGGTATGGACTGCGTACATTTTACCCTCCCCAGACCCCACTATGAGGGAATATACTAGGTTTGTTGTTGTTGTTGTTGTTCTATATTAGTGTGATGTTGCAATACATGTGAAATATATTAGAATTGTTAGTGCAAGCGGTGTGGGCTACCGTTGTGGGACATTTTCTGACTGCAGGTGACGTGCCCTTAGTGTATATTTTGTATGCTTTATTTACTTCTTTACTTGGTCAGGCTATGATACCTACTAAGTACAAGTGGACCGTACTCATGCCTACTGCGCCCTTTCGGTGCAGGTCCTAGCTCGAGTGTGCCTCAACTTTATTGACTTGGGCAATTGTTGGATATTCTAAGGTAGCGGTTGGACATTCATGCATTCGAAGTTCATCTCTATCTTTCTACAGTAGTTATGTCTTTATTAGTATTCGAAGCTAGATATTATTCCTTTGTGGTTATTTTTTCGATGTATTTGATTCTTGGATTGTATTAGTAGTTTTTACACTATTGACACCAGATTTTAGGCATGATTGGTATTTTGGATAAGTTTTTTTTGCATTGTTATGATTACTTATATGGTTCGACTTCGTTCTAGAAGCCTTACTTTGGGATATTTCTGTCTTTTTTTCTTTTTGTATCAGTTTGGGTGGTAGGATTACTTGTCAAGATATGGCATGACAAGTGCCATCATGACATTTATTTTTGGGTCGTGACAGGACTCCTAGATTAGTCAAATGGTGAATATCCTTCACGAAATCCTGATTCTCCTCGTCCACATGAGACAAACATACCATGGACAACCTGCTAAGAGCATCAGCAGCCATGTTAGACTTACTTTGATGATAGTGAAGTCTCATGTCATAGTTATTGAGTAACTCTAGCCATCTCATTTGTGTAAGATTTACCTCTTTTTGAGAGAATACATATTGCAGGCTCTTATGATCAGAGTAAATATCAACATGGACCCTTAAAAATAATGCCACTAGATCTTCAATGCAAACACAATAGCCAACAATTCCAAATCATGAGTCGGGTAATTCTTCTCATGAACTTTCAATTGCCTAGAAGGATAAGAAACCACCTTGCCAAACTGTATCAACATATAGCCCAATCCCACTCGAGACACATCACAATAGACAACCAAACCATCAGTGCCCTCAAGCAGGGTCAAGACCGGAGCTGAAGTTAACTTATCCTTAAAATTCTCAAAACTACCATCACAAGCATCAGACCACAAGAACTTCACCTTCTTTTGAGTTAACTTAGTCAATGGGGCAGCAATAGAAGAAAAACTTTACATAAACCTTCTATAATAACAGGCTAAACCCAAGAAGTTTCAGAAGTCAGTTGGAGTCATGGGTCTAGGACAATTCTTAACCACTACAATTTTCTGTGGATCCACCATTATCCATTCGCTAGCAACAACATGACCAAAAATGTCACCATATTTAACCAGAATTAACACTTTGAGAACTTCGCATACAACTCCTAATCTTTCAAGGTTTGAAATACAAGGATGAAGTGATCGGAATGATCTGCCTCACTCTTCGAATACACCAAAATATCATCAATAAGGACAATGACAAACAATTCCAGAAATAGACCGAAAACCTAATTCATAAGGTCCATAAATGCCACGGGGCATTTGGCAAATCAAAGGACAGTCTTAAGGACATTCACCTCCCTAATCTTCAACTGATGGTACCCAGACGAAAGACCAATCTTAGAAAAGTACTTGGCACCCTGAAGCTGATCAAAGAAATCATTAATCCTCAGAAGGGGATACTTATTCTTTACAACCACCTTATTTAACTGGTGATAATATATACACATCCAAAGGGTTACGCACGAAGAGAACTAGAGAACCCCCCAGAGATACACTAGGATGGACAAAAACCTTATTAAGAAGATCTTTCAATGACTCCTTAAGTTCCTTCAACTCAGCCGGAGCCATTCTGTAGGAAGGGATAGAAACAGGACGAGTGTATGGAAGAAGATCAATCCCAAAATCAATTTCCCTATTGGGAGGAATACCAGGATTAGGGAACACCTCAAAAAGTTCACTAATGACAGGGATATTCTGCAAAGAAGGACTTTCGAATCTTGAATCCTTAACATGCACTAAGTGATAGAGGACCCCTTTAGAAACCAATTTTGAAGATCTAAAATACTAAATGAAACCCTCTCTTAGGTACTAGGGAACTAACTTCCCATTCAATCACTGATTCATTAGGGAAATGTAAACTGACCCTTCGGGTCCGACAATAAAGAGACGCATAGCACATATGCAACCAATCCATCCCTAAAATCATACCAAAGTCTACCATGTCTAACTCAATCATATCCTCCAAGGTCTCCCTACCATAGAATGCCATCAAACAAACCCTATAGTCCCTTCTAGCCACAATGGAGTCACTTACTGGGGTGGATACAGAGATGGTATCGGGGATACAGTCAGGATCAAAATCAAAATTAATAGCCATGTAAGGGGTCACCAAATAGAGGTTAGACCCGATGTCAAGTATATAATATACATCATGAGAGATAATTTTGAGCGTACCAGTAAGGACATCAGGGGATGCCTCAAAATCTTGGAGGGTGGAAAGAGCGTACAAACAGTTTCATCCAGTATCAGAGCTAAAAGCAGAAGTAGCACCCTTTGGTGCAGGAGCTGATGAATTAGCAATAGGAATATTATTTGCTTTAGAAGCAATCCTAGAAGGACAATCCCTCTGTATATTTCCAATCTGACTACATTTAAAGCACTTGTTCCTTCATTATTTACAAACACTATGATAAACCTAACCACAGAATCTACAAGGAGGATATGACAAAGCTGAAAAATCCACTCTAGCCTGAGTTGGTCTCCTAGTTCTCTAAACCTACTATTATACTAAGAATAATGATCACCCAACAACTTTCGATAAAGAGCACTAGCCGTAGAGTAAGAACCAGAATTGTCCCACTTATTCTTAGACCACTTTCCACCATCTTTACCACTCTGTTGTTGACCTCCACCTTGATCTGAGCAGTAAAACTTCTTACACTACCTTTCACTCATCTCTTGTTTCTTCTTTTTCTTTTCTTCTACTTGTTGCATATGCACCATAAGTCTAGAGATGTCCATTTCCTTGTTCAACTAGGCATCGTTTCTCTCCAAGATCAACTCATGGGACAACCCAGAGGCAAACTTCCTTATTCTAGCCCTCTTGATAGACATCAATTCCGTAGCATAATGCGACACTGATGAAACTTCAAGGCATACTTCTTTACTATCATCCTTCTTGCTTTAAATTCACAAATTCCTTAGCCTTCGCCTCCCTCAACTCTTGAGGAAATAAGCAATCAGGAAAAGAACTAGAGAAGTCATCCCACAAAGTGGACTCAACATTATCGATCCAAAGTTGCTCCCACTCTTCATACCATTGGTATACTACATTCTTTAATTGATAAGAAGTGAATTCTACACCCTCTACATCAGTAGCATGAATCACACAAAATATCTTTTATATCTCATTAATAAAATTCTAAGGATCTTTCTCAGCTTTAGAACTAGTGAAAGCAGGAGGACTCAACTTCATAAATTGGCCAATTCTAATGGCCTCAGAGTATGAAGCAGTAGAAGCAACCAACTCAGTCTTGAGGCCATCAATTGGTTAAGAAAATTAATCAACTGCAAAACTCAACTTTAGACATATCACCTTGAGGTGTCCGAGTAGGGATAGGGGGATAGGTGGAACTCCACTAGGGCAATAAGAAGCAGTTACCCTAGACCAGGTCTAAAATCCTAGAGTAAGACAAGCTCCATATACATTATCCTCAAATGGGATAGAAGAGTTTTCACATGCATTAAATCTTCTAGGAGGCATAATCTACAAAGCAAACATACGGGGATTATAGGAGATGCAAAACCTTAGACTCTATAGCTTGAAATAGAACAATAAGAAAGGGAAATATTTCTAAACACCTTATAGCCTCACCCTTATAAGTGTGATGTGCTACACATCCATAAAAGAGACTCTACTTGATACGGTTTTGTGGAAACCCAATGACACCAAACCTAGGCTTTGATACCATCTTTGTCACAACCCAAACCACGGCCTGGCCATGACTGGTATCTCAATTCTACTAAGGATCGAAGACCACCCCCTTGCACCTAACCAAACAACATGATATCCCAATGTCGGATGAATTTCGAACTTATAAAAAGTAGCATAAGGTAATATTAATGAATACAAGATAAGTCTACAATCGATAACCAGCAATCAGAAAAAATCAATCAACCAACATTATCCAAGTCAACAGTAATCCAAACAAGCCTTCTAAACAAAGAACCAAAAACTAACCTTGGTCGGGACATGTCCCAATCTCTGACAGATCACAATGACTATGACAACATTAATGATAAGAAAAACTCTTAGTTCTGATCTACGCTAATAATTGATAAAATATTTAAGTCATTTGGAGAATAGAAGCTCACCACTTTACCATAATGAATCGATGAACTCAGCCAATCCACCTAACTCTACGAATGAAAAGTAGAGGTATCTCTGATACCTGCATCGCATGAGGGTACAATATTTGAAGATGGTTAGTGGTTGTAGTGCTAGCATGTAATTAAGGGATAGGGGATAAAATAATGCTATGCATATTAATTCAAAACCAGTACAAAATCTAATACACATAATCATATGAAAATACATATATATATATATCACATTCAGAGGTAGGGAACAAGGATAACATGAACTTTAAAACTTTATCCTTGATTGTGTAGCTTAACCTTCATAATATAAGAAGAGACACACGGCTATATGGGCCCAACTCTCCCCCAGATGGTAGCTCCCCAGTGCATGTGGCCGAACAAACTAGAGGGTATACATATTAACTATGGGGGAGTCAAACCACCCAGCACATCAAGGTGACACAAGTACCAAATCATATGATACAATGTGGGGGACTCAAACCTCCCAATCATATAATATTAATAAGGGGGATTCAAACCTCCCGGTCATATTGACCCCTGCATTGGCAATCGCGGTTTCCAGTATTGGCCCCTCTAGACCTCCACTTTCAGGACGCACGTACACAATCCTCACTAAAGCCCAATTAAACGACATAACACAAATTTTCATTTATTGAACCATGATATATATTTAGGCATACATTGTTCGTCATTATAGCAACTACACTTTCTAGGTAACATAAATATGCCAAACCAATTATTGTCACTTGGGGGAACTTATAACCCCCCC